>NC_066388.1:4200000-4494496 GCF_013377495.2 Cygnus atratus
TCCTATACAAGGATTTAAATCCAATTAGACTCCCCATTTGGTTGGCAATGTCTATGTATTTACATCACACTCCTTACTGTGGTATCTCAGCATCTGTTCCAGGAAATCTTCCTGAGCACAGCTAGGTCACTCTGTGTCCATCCAGTCAATTATTTTAGGAGTGGTTAGAGATTTCTACTTTTGCAAAAGTAGTTTCTTGGCAACTAATAGAGCTCTGAGGAGACATCCCTCTTGATTACAGCATAGATCTCTACTCTGACACCCCTGAACTTTTTATGGTTGGTTGGAAGTTCTGCAGACACAGAAGAGAAAAAATTCCAGCCTTTATCAGCTGAAGAACGAACATTTAGCTACTGCTGCCACCTTGCTTCTCGACTGGACGCAAAAAAATGCATTGGTCAACTAGCTACCATTTGTGCCTTTGCCTTGCTTGGAACGAAAGCATCATGCAAGGAGCACAGAACAGCCGCGAGCACTTCACACCCGCTTTGCCCTAGTACGAGCGATTTGAACCAGCAGGGGGTTAACAGACACCTTAGCGCCCTTTGACATCAGGAGTAATTTCTCTTCATCTTTTAAGAAATGTCCAAAACGCTGCAAAACAGCTGCTCTTGGGCCTGAACTTGTGCCCTCTCCCAGAGGGTGAAACAGTGACTCGGAGGTTATCGATCCCAGCTTTCTCCAGCCATCCATAACCTCCCACTCATTAAATCCTGCTTTGATTTGCTACAGCAGTGTAACATGCAAGGCCTTTTTAAGTCCAGATATATGGACTAACAAACCTGTTATTTAAACCTGTTTCAGCTAATCCCACTCATTTGAAATGGAATGGGTTGAAAGAAAGAGCAGTTACACAGCAGGCACTTGTCCAAACATCTCAGGTAGGAAAATGGTGAGAGACCTTGTAGGTACATTAGGGGCCTTAATATCTTCAGCCAATGCATCTGCACAGACAGCACTGTGTATAAAGCTACCATGTATTCTCACTCATTACTACTTTCTCCATTCGCTAATGGAAGTTAGCATCAGTCCATTAGTACAGAATCCTGTGTTACACGTATCAGTTTAGCTACATCACTTCATGCAGAGGGAACTTGTGGATTCTATGTTAACCTCTCTCCCACTTACACGTAAAGATCTCCAACAAATGCAGCATCCTTTCCCCAAACATGCTGCAAATGCTGGTGTTCTCAAAATACAGAGCTGTATCCAAAACTCCTGGCTCTTACTGTAGACCTAATGCTTATAAAATATAGACAATTTCAAGATTATTTCCTGAGTGCAGCTGTTGAAGGTGTTGAGCTGGCAGAGTGGGAAAATATATGTGTTGTTTATTTGCAAAGCAGGTACAGCATGAGCATCATTGGTCCCAGCTTTCTCATGCTGCCCCTGCCAATGTATTGTACCTCATCCATGACTGGGCTAAATTCCAGCCAGTGATCTGAGAATGAATGGGGCTGCATCCTATTATCAGTCCTTGGAGCCATACAATCCCCTCAGTTTATGAGCTGTAAAATATGTACTTCTACCTAGTGGCTTCCTAGGGCCAGCATCTTCAGCACAGAAATCAGTAGAGCTTTGCCAAGGTACACTGCTGAGTGCATAGGATGCCATAGAGGATCTGCAGGGCTGGTAAAGGGACACAAACAACAGAGACAATTCCTTCATAAATATGGCTGAATGGGAAACAGATTTCATGGCATTTTCTCTGTTCATCAGACAGGAACAATAAGATTTATTTTTATTTTTATTTTTTTTACTGTTCAACTGAAAATTTGATGCAAGGCAATTACATACATTATTATTTACTCCTTGCCTCATTCTAAATGCCCAAGATTTCCAAACCTCTTAAAAAAGTACTGTTATAATCACCAAGTCTATACATATATTTTTTTTATTTTTTTTGCTAATATTGGTAGAATTTTTGCCTTCTAGAACCCTGCTTTTTAAATGTTTGAAAGTTTTATACAATTCCTACATATATGTTAACAATTCACTATATAGAAATCATGCTCCAAATAAGAAGAAAAGAAACCAAGTATTTGTCTTCATTTTCATTAGGAAAGAAAATGGACTTCTCTTCCTTTCTCACAGAGATGGTGAGGGGAAACTAATTTATGAAGCCTATTCATTTTACTGCCTCCTTATCCCACAATAAAACAAAACAAAAAAAAAAAAAGGCATAGCACAACCTTCCCAGCACCCCAGCCTGGAGGAACATTTACTAATTTATTGGCAGTTGATGGGGACAGAAAAAAGAAGCTGGAAAATAGAGATATAGAGAAAGCCTGTCTGTGCCAAGGTTTTTTCACCTTCTCAGTCCCAGAAGAACAAGTTTTGTGCCAAGGCATGAGCTGGTGCAAACTGAAATCTGGGCTACAGATTTCACTGGGCAAGAACCACTTTCTACCAGTTGAGTATTTGAAAAACTCTGAGTTGTCCAGATGCAACCCTCACAGAAGGCATTTTGAATTACTTGCAAATTTGTCTCATAGCACCCCAGTACAAATTTTGTCTTTCCCAGCAGGAGCTACGAGGGCAGAAGTTGCTGGTCTGAAAACAGAGCTTGATAGATTTATGAAAGGATCATATAACATGGTTGTCTGGAAGAGGAGAGCAGTGAACTAGAAGACACGTGACCTTCATTCAAATATAATGTTTCTGAGTGGTTTTGCAATGAACTTTTGCACAAGCAAGTGTATTCAGTCCTTAATACAGGAATTATTCAGAAATATCACTGGTAATTATGGCTTCATAATAGTGGTAGCTTGAGGTCCCATGCAAAGTCTAAGCTCCAGTTTGGTAAATATTGTACGTGCAAACATAAGCAGATGTTATTAACCTCATTTGTACATTGATACTTTAACAGGCTGGAAAAACAAAGATGAATTTACTTGCTAAGGTCAGATAAAAAGCAGCTGATATAAGTAGGGATATATCCAAGTCTCCTGATTGCCAGTTCAATAGCCTACCCACTTATGCACCTGCCTCCCCAGTTTGGGAGTCCAGCCACTCAGTCAAACATCTAATGTGTACAGAAGACACTGTGAATTCAGGATGATAACCATGGAATTAATTTCTCCACTTCCCAATCCAGGTTCGAGCACCAAAAGAAAGTCAAAACAGTCTAATGTCTAAGCTACTGCTTCTTTCCATACTAAAAGATGTCAGGAAGGATTCCTGAATACAAGATTCTCCAACTTCCTACTTTCTGTGCATAAACCACCTTATAAATATTCCTTTCTAAGCAAGCTCCCTCCCACAGCTAAGGCTTAACTCTTCTTTTAAAGTGAAGAGCTTTCTTCTTTCTGTTAAAAACAAAACAAAACAAAAAACACCACCACAAAGAAAAACCCAAGCAAACAAAAACGATAAAAATTACAACACAGTAAAGGATTACCTGAAGCTCAGCTGCACACACTGTGCCTCCTACAAAAGATTTACCAAGTTGGCTATTAATTCCAAGAAATCTTAAGGAAAGTTGGAAACATATTTCTTTGAATAGGAAACCTATACTCAGGCACAGCAAGCAGAAAATTGGCTGACGCAGCAGCAGCAGTTGAATGTAATGGGTTACTCATATGGGCTCCTTAATCTCAAAAACAAAGCTAAAATTGCTTTGTCCAGTTTCTGCTGCATTTTCTTTTCATTCCAGGAAACAACAAGCCCACTCCATTTCATTTCCTGACCTTCCTCCACTTCCCCCACCTTTCTGACGAGGTATGCTTTTGTTTGTTGAGATAGCATTTTCAAGTCCTTCCTTAACACATACTATTGTGAAATGCACTTGATATTTTAAAAGTACATTGAATTCTAAAATTAAACAGCATACTGCCCCTACACAAAAGAGAAAATAATAGTTACTTATCTATTAGATTGCTATATTCAGAGATTACATGGCTATAGCCAGCAGATTCTTTATCTTTCCTTCCTAGCTATGATCAGTGTCATTAGCGCAAGAAAATCTCAAGGTGTAGTGAAAAATACTCCCCTATATATGTACCGTTTGCATTCAAGTTGGGCCATCTCTCACTTTAAGTTGCAGATATCTCTTTCTGCTCTGCTGTCTCAGTACAGCTTGCAGCTCCTCTGCTCAGCAGAGTGTGCTTCACCGGGGCTGGTTTGGGAATGAATTTCAAACAGTTTGTTCACAAAATCTCATGGGAACTGAGGACTGCAATAACCCCAGCATCTGTTGCTCCAAGTAAAAGGTACACTTTTTTGACCTTGCTTAAAAAAATAAATAAATAAAAGAGAAAAAAAAAAAGCAATATGACATAAAAAAAAAGGAACGGAAAGCACTTTGCTGTGTACATCACTGCTTTTAGGGAGAAGCAACCACATGACAGAACTGTCAGTCACCCTAATTAATATACCATTGAGATGCACTCAAATACTGTGATGAGACATACAACAAAAGCTGTACAGAAATACTCAGCTCTCTTACAGCTCCTACTCTGGGTACAGATTAAAGGAAAACACCACTCAGCCAGGATGACTGATTACATTTTCATTTGGTAATGAAAATTCTTCTAATAATTATGTTTTGCCAAGAAGTACACAATTTCCCCTTCTGAAAGACTGGTTTCAGAGTACAGAGAAAGCAGAAGAGAGGAGGCTAACATCTGTTTAATTTACAACACTACTGCCTGGAATAGCCTTACAACCATTCATAATTTAAGAAAGTTTCCTTCATGAAATGCCAACAATTTTTGTTTAGCATGCTATTTATTTGCTAACAGGACATCACAGCCTAGTTTATTTACGTCGTAGGGTACCTCCATTCACTACTAGATGCTAATAAGAGTCCCACTGTGGCACTGCAAAATATACCAAAGTTACTGAGCAATCGATTCTAGTTGTATTTTACAAGAGATTGATTCAACTGACTCCAGTTACACTGTTTAAGCCATTATTCACATACCCTAGATAAAGTCTAGGATTATTTGAAGCTCTAATGTTGTCATTAGATTACCAGGGCTTCTCTTCTATAGCACAGGCAGCCGCTAGACTACCTACCAGTATCACCGATCTGTGCAGCTAAAAAACTTCAAGGATAATGTTAGTGTTCCTCTTTTCCCTTTGAAAACACTGCTATTTATATACACTGTGCAATGGTGCTACTATCTACAAGAAATGCAAAAGCATGCAGAGTGAACATTTTCTTGAAGAAAATACTGCAGCCTTTATACAAATAGAAGGCTATGCATGTAGAGCCATCATTGAGTCCAGCACTGATCAAGCGCAGGGCTATGTTTCTGTTGGGAAATCCGGTGCAGTGCATGCCTCTAATTTAGGGATCCTCCTTTTTGTAGAGCTCTGTATCCTGAGCTGAAAAGAGGAGAGGAGAGGAGAGGAGAGGAGAGGAGAGGAGAGGAGAGGAGAGGAGAGGAGAGGAGAGGAGAGGAGAGGAGAGGAGAGGAGAGGAGAGGAGAGGAGAGGAGGGAAGGGAAGGGAAGGGAAGGGAAGGGAAGGGAAGGGAAGGGAAGGGAAGGGAAGGGAAGGGAAGGGAAGGGAAGGGAAGGGAAGGGAAGGGAAGGGAAGGAAGGGAAGGGAAGGGAAGGGAAGGGAAGGGAAGGGAAGGGAAGGGAAGGGAAGGGAAGGGAAGGGAAGGGAAGGGAAGGGAAGGGAAGGGAAGGGAAGGGAACAAGTCCCAATCCACAACCCTTCATGAAATCTTATAAAAAGAAGATGGAGAGCAGCTCTTTGCTCAATCAGATATTGACACGATGAGGGGGAATGGTTTTACACTAAAAAAGGGGAGATTTAGATTAGAGGTTAGGAGGAAATTCTTCACTCAGAGGGTGGCGAAGCATTGGAACAGGTTGCCCACAGGGGTTGTGGATGCCCCATCCCTTGGAGGTGTTCAAGACCAGGTTAGATGAGGCCCTGAGTGACCTGATCTAGTGGGTGGTGTCCCTGCCTACGGCAGGGGTGGTGGAACTAGATGATCTTCAAGGTCCCTTCCAACACAAGCCATTCCATGATTCTATGAAATCAAGAGATTTTGCCTTGCTACCATCTTGCTTTGCTCTCTACAGCTGCCCTTATAAAAGGCTGTGCTCTGATTCATTCCGAAAAAGTTGCAGGGTGGAGAGAGTGATCCACAAAGTGTGCTCAACTCTTCACCCTTTCCTTTGCCACCTGAGATGTTGCCGGGCACAGAAACTTTTCTGAAGCATTTGATTCCGCATCAAACAAGACATCTTATTTTGCAGTAACCTTCAAAGCATTAGGGAGCATTTCTGAGGCAGTAGTGGTACACCGGCTCCCGGAGGAGGACAGTCCATGGAGATTTAATGCTGTGCAGCCACTGAAAACATGGGAAGGCAATTATATCTACTGCAAATTACACTGAGAACATCAATAGATCAAGGCAGCGATCCAGCAAAGCACTTAAGCACATGCTTAACTTTAAGAGCTCACTCCTCCCAGGCCTGATTCTGCACCATTTTAGAGGAACAGCAAAAAACCCACCACAGGAAAGTTCTGTGCACTACTCTTACAAGAGACAAGGTGGGGCAGCTGCTACACAGCAAAGTAAGACCATCAGAAAGGTCTCCATCAGAATGGTCTGATGTTGTTTCATAGTTCATCCTGCAAATTCCTCATCCCGAAGAAGAATCAATATGAGGCTATTGACCACAGCAGGAGATCAAATGAACTTAAATGACTACAGTAACTACAGGAAAAAAATGTTTCTAATTGGCAGAGGGAACTTGCTGGAGCTGTCAAGTAAATCTTAATAATAAAGAGGTGTGTGATATTAAAAACAATGCACTGTTTCTGCATCCATATACACTTTGTTGAAAATATCAAAGTGCTCCAAGTAAGTTAAGCTTCATAATTCACCCAGGAAATTTTCTTGCAAATACACCAGTGTCTCCCCGTGTCTCTTGAAATGCATGATTGATGGTTTCTGAGAATTCAAGCATTTTGAAGTGTAATTTCTTGTAGCCACCAGTTCATTTGTAGGATGAGCACTAAAAGCAGACACAGAACAAAGCATAAATAGCAAAAACTTAAGCAACAGGATTTCCCTATGGGAAAAGAGGGGTAGGGAAAATGTGTTGCACTCATTGAATTTCAGTGGGACCGAAATACCAAGTTAGGCATCTCCAGAAATTCCTAATTTTACTACTACTGTATTTTTTCTATTAATAAATTACCCATATGAAGATTCCATTTTTAATTTTGTACTTCAAAATTATTTAACATGTTTTATTACATACATCTCTGATTGCAAATTGCTCATAATTATTTGTTGCTATCATTATTGTGACAAAGTGCAATTTATTGCCTTAGTTGTGACCTTGCAGCCTAACTGGGGAACAGAAGAAAACTGACTAAGTCTGGAATTAATTACAGAAGATGATACACCTTTGAGGAGGTTCGCTTTATACTAAATCTTTCACAGCATTAACATACCAGGCAGAATTTTGGTACCCTGAAACTTGGAATTTGCCTTGGGATTAGATCTTAGAAAACAGGTATTCGGTCTCTACCTTACACAGAGCTTTTGTGAGCTTGCACATGACAGATTGGGGCTGATCCCATTCTTCACAAAGTCTCTAAAATACTGCTTCCTATTCCTTTTATTATCTCCCTTTGTTTACATTATAGATGCTTATTTCTGTTGAATGCACGGTAAGACACTAATTTTGGCTAGACCGCTAAACATTTTAAATTGAAATCAAGTATAAATAATAAGCTTAGGATTCATCGTAGTTTTTCTGTGGTCAATGAAGCTGGTCAGCTTTCTTCTGATGGAAGAGCTTTCTTCTACAGAACGTCGATAAAAGCAACAGCTTCCCACACATATACACTGCTTTCATTGATATTATTGGAAGAAATTATTAAGTACAGCAGAAAAATAACACTTCAAATCATTTGAAATATCAGAACATCCAAGTCAAGAGGTGTGTATTTCATCTTACCATAATGAAACTGCTTGATAATGTCTAAATGAAAAATTCCCAACAAGGGAATTTTGAAAGTTACCTCTGCAAGAAAATCCAGTTTTGGAGATGCTCTAATTAATTCACTGATTTTTTTGTTGTTTTGTCTTTTACAGCTTCCTCCTGCAAGCACCTATACCGCCTCAAAATCACAGGAAATGTTTAAGTGGTTAAGGATTTGGGATTAACAGAAACATCACAAACCTCTAGAGTTGTGATCAAACAGCAGAGGTAGGAACTCTGGAACTCATATCCTAGGCTAAGGTAGGATATCTGACTGCAAAGTTACTAAGAAATTCTTGCCAAAACAGTGCCAATGGCCAAGACCCCTTTCTCCTGCCCTCCCTCCTCAATTCTAACTCTTTCAAGCAACTGCTTATGTAAATTTTCAAGTTAAAGTTCTGAATAGCTTTTTGATAATGAAAATATTTTCAGTTCAAAATTCTGTAACATTGAAGTAGAAAAGATAAAATCAGATTTTCTTTTGACAACCGGTTAATAGAACAGAGATGATACTTGGTTGCAGAGGAGAAAGCTGTCCTTCCTGAAAGCTAACCAGTTAGTTGTAGAGGTAGGTAGCACACACACGAGACTAGTAGGCTGTTACATTTTGCTGGCACCAGCCAATTCATAATTGCTGCTGGGCTCTTAATCAACCTTCCACTACCACCAGCATAAGATAACTTCATCCATGTCCTTGTCAAACTGCAGAACATTCAGGGTGTAAAATATAGACATACATATAGGCTTTATTTTCTCCTTGGAGAATTTATGTACCATTACATTCCATTATATTTTTTCAGCTGAATATTTAAACGATGTTGAACCAGTGATCACTAAACCAGGCACCTTTTTATTCAGCAAGGTTAGGATCTTTGACCCCCAACTGCCTCTAACTATAAGATGAATCCTTTTATAATACTGACAAATTATTAATTTTCTGCCTTGACTTTTAATTAAACATTTGGAGTCAGCAGCAGTCAAGTCATAACTTCACACCAGCTACAATTTCTAACTTCTGTATGTGACATTATAATATCTTTCAAACATGAGAAGCCAAACATTCTGAAAATGAAACAACCTCATTATTATACCCATTTGTGATCAAAGAAATGGCTTGTTTTTGTTTTTGTTTGTTTGTTTTCATTTTCTGTCCAGAAGGGGATGATCAATGGAATACATCAATTTATAACACTGCTGCTGTAATGCATTCTTGAAACATTGCTGATATTCAGAAACAAACACTTTTCAATTTGTAAATTTTCTGCAAAATACTTTCCTTCAGCTAGCCATTAATCAAAGGAAATCATAGAAGTTTGCTGTGCTGTCTTTTTTTATTTTTTTATTTTTTTAAAGCTCCATATCCTCACTTTTATAGACAAAGTAACTACACCTGGGATGACAGCACACACTGCAGCGTATGCAGCAGATCAGAGGATTTAGCTCATGGGCTTCTCTGGCAAATCTCCTGCTCCCTCCCGGGCCCACAGGGAGTGCTGGTGAAATCAGGCATGGGAGCCACCACCGCACACAGCGGTAACATTCTGCAATCTGCTGGCTGATGGCAACCTCTTGCCATCAAGTCTGGTTTGTGCTGCAGCTCGGTCTACTGCTCTGTCAGGATGGGAGGGCCATGCCTTTGCTGGGCGCAGCTGCCCAGCTTTTCCTGGTCCTCGTTCAAATCCACAGATCTTGCCTGTCACTGAAATTGAAGCTATGCCTCTCCTAGCAAGGAACCATGCCCACGTGTTTCTCACCATCTTTTAGCATCATGAGCATTGCTCAATTAGCTTACAGCTGGTGTACGACCATTTCTAAGGTCAGGGCTATCAGCCTGCGCTGAGGGGCTCACAACACAGATGTTGCAGTATGTGCTTGGAAAGGTGTTCAAACCGCAGCATGTTACTGTGAAAAACAGCCCCAGTGGTTTCGTGCTGATTTCCTGGGGATGAGGTAATAGCATGCCAAGGTTAGAGTATGCCAATGAGGGTTTTTTCTTGTCTGGACCTACACCGCAGTATTTCAGTGGTTGCAATTTCTTGTTAGATACCTGGGTTGGTTCAAGATGCTGTTTGCTCAAGTGTCAGGACATCCTCTCTTGGCACAAACAGCAAGTACACAGCTAACTTCCATTAACTTCCTAGGGAAAGAAGGTACAGAGATTCAATTTGGGCTGCCAAAAGGCCCTGCCAGTTTAACTTTCTGACATAAGTTAACACAAACATAAAAATGTATGCATATATTAGGTACACAGGAATTTTATCATTACAGATAAAGAAAATTGAGTTTCTTCTTCCAACTCTTCATTTAGAAAACCATATGTAATCACCATGACAGTATTAAAAAAGCAGCAGTAAGGGTAAAGAAAGAAGAAAGGTTCACTTTTAAAAAGAAGCAGTATGTAATTGTAAAGTCAATTTTTCAGTAGAGAAAGGAGAGTAGAGAGAGGAAAGAGAGGCTTGTTATTACCACATCAGAGGATAAATTTCTTTACACTAACTTGGGCTTGTTTTGCAAATGGAAAAACAATTTTGCCTTTATTAGTTTTATAATAGACTTAGCTACAATTTGTTAATTAAAATCCTAAAATTGCCCTAAGTGTCAAGTTAGGGAAAAGTGTGCATACTGGGTAAGCAGTGATAAGTAGCTAAACATGTCATTGTCCTCTTTCTGCTTTGCTGCACAAGTAGAAGATGAGTTCATTTCACAGACCAATTTCCTCTTACACCACTTCTCATTAATGGGATTTTTATTCTGGGGCATTTGGAGTCTTTTCCTGAGAATCTACCAATAGCTCAGCAACTGCTGCATGATTAGGGATTCATTTTTTGGACTGTGACCAGTTTTAACTACAGAAATACACTTTTGTAAAACCACCAACTTAACACAAACCACAACAGCAACAGTTCAGTTGCAAAATAAGAGCTAAACTGTCTAGTGAGCAAGGTCAGCTAGCGAGACACAGCAGCAAACTGGGATATCCTTACTGTTGAGAATACATTAATGCAATTGTTCTTTGCACAATATTAAAGGTAATACAGGTGTTAATTCCATTTACCTGTGACTAATAACACCAGGAATTTAAAACCCTTGAAAACAATTATGTATTTTCACAAAAAGGTACTTTATTTTAGACAGTAAAACAAATGACATAATAGTACACTTCACCTCCTAAATGAGTCACTGGATGTCTTTTAAGTGCAGAACGATCTGTTAATCTTAACTATTAGAGTAAGAAAAAGGAATTTGGCTGGTTAATAAAAATCTAGAGCTACAGAGAAAAATGTTTGTCACCTATTTTATTGTAGTTTTTTTTTTAAATTTAAGCAGGTATCATAGAATCATAGAATGGCTTGTTTTGGAAGGGACCTTGAAGATCATCTAGTTCCACCACCCCTGCCATAGGCAGGGACACCACCCACTAGATCAGGTTGCTCAGGGCCTCATCTGACCTGGTCTTGAACACCTCCAAGGGATGGGGCATCCACAACCCTTGTGGGCAACCTGTTCCAAGGCCTCACCACCCTCTGAGTGAAGAATTTCCTCCTAACCTCTCATCTAAATCTCCCCTCTTTTAGTTTAAAACCATTCCCCCTCATCGTGTCAATATCTGATTGAGCAAAGAGCTGCTCTCCATCTTTTTTTTATAAGTCCTCTTCAAGTACTAAGAGGCTGCAATGATGTCACCCCGGAGCCTTCTCTTCTGTAGGCTGAACAGCCCCAGCTCTCTCAGCCTTTCTTTGTAGGAGAGGTACTTCAGCCCCTTGATCATCTTTGTGGCCCTCCTCTGGACCCGCTCTAGCAGATCTACATCCTTCTTGTCCTGGGGGCTCCAGACCTGGACACAGGACTCCAAGTGGGGCCTCACAAGGGCAGAGTAGAGGGGGACAATCACCTCCCTCCACCTGCTGGCCACTCCTTTTTTGATGCAGCCCAGGATGCAGTTGGCCTTCTGGCTTCAAGCACGCACTGCCAGCTCCTGTCAAGATTTTCATCCATCAGAACCCTTAAGTCCTTCTCTGCAGGGCTGCTCTCAATGAGTTTTTCACCCAGTCTGTACTCAGATCTGGGATTGCCCAAGCTCAAGTGCAGCACCTTCCTCTTAGGCTTGTTGAACCTCATTAGGTTCAAGTGGGCCCCCTTCTCAAGCTTGTCCAGGTCCCTTTGGATGTCATCTCTTCCTTCTGTTGTACTGACTGCACCACTCATCATGGTGTCATCTGTGAACTTGTTGAGGGTGCACTCGATCCCACTGTCTATGTCACTGATAAAGATATTAAACAGTATCAGTCCTAGGACAGACCCCTGAGGTACACCACTTGTCACCGGCCTCCATTTGGACATAGAGCCATTGACCACCACTCTCTAGGTGTGACCTTCAAGCCAATTCCTTATCCACTGAATGGTCCACTCAACAAATCCTCACCTCTCCAATTTGGAGACCAGGATGTCAGTGGGACTGTGTCAAAGGCCTTGCGGAAGTCCAGGTAGATGACACCAATCGGTCTTCCTTTGTCAATTGATGCAGTCACTCCATCATAGAAAGCCACCAGATTGGTCAGGCACGATTTACCCTCGGTGAAGCCACACTGGCTGTCTCTGATCACCTCTTTATCTTGCATGTGCCTCAACATTGTTTTCAGGAGGATCATTTCCATGACTCCGGGTAAGTTGTAATTGTAAAAGTTGCTACTAATCATCATCATCTACACATCTGTCTTTCACCAAAGCCTATTCACAGTGCCATTAATGAAGTCAGACAGAGTGCTTCTGAAGCAGAACATATCCAAGCCTCCCAGAATAATGCAGTAGTAAAATCAGAACTAAGGAGGAGCAAGTTTCCCAATGGACCAATGTCTACCCAATGGGTTGGGAAGACAACAGCTTAAAACCCATCTTGTCATGGATTTTCTAACACTGTTCTGCTCAGTAAGGCATTGTATTAAGGGACGAAAATTGTTGTTTTCTGAAACAGCTAAGTGTAGCATGTAAGTACTTACATCATATTTATTTTCCAGGAATGTTTCACAGAGGGTGCTAAGTACTTACACCAAATATAAAAATGGGCATTATGCTCCTCTGAAAACTCCTAGAACTAGTACTCCTAGTTCTATCTGTAAAGAACTCTGTGTACCTGTAAGGTATGACAGAAGGTCATAAAGGTCTGAATGTGCCTGGCTTTTAGGAATCCTTTTCAGCATCCTATAACCCAGAAAAACTCTAAAACATGGAACTGTTGGACTTAGCTTAACATCTTCAAATCATAACTCTGCTTTATTGTCAAAACAGCTTGTGACTTTCCTAGGGGATTTCAAAGTGTCAGTCATAAATCAGCTGTTTGTCAGAGCTCATAACATTTAGCAATATAGCAGACAGAAAGGATGGAGTGGGCATGAGGTGCTGTCCTCATTCTGCATGGGCAGAGAAGGCAATTTACATGGATAAACAGACAGCTTCGGACAGACAGCCCTGTGCCCCTCCAATTCCATTGTACAGTTGCTTAGTGCTGCAGATAGGGCTTCTCTGATTCTCATTTGGGATTAGGTATTCATGGCAGCAAGTAAGAAATGCAGTGCAGGGAGCCAAGTAACTGAAAAGGAGAATGTTATAATCAGTTATGATAAATGGATCTTCTTTCTGGGAAAGACCTAAGAAAGGACAAAAGTAGATTAAAAAAAAAAAAAAAAAAAGAAATATTCTCCAGTTCCCTTTTCACCTAAGAAAAGGTTAAAAATTAAACATAAGTATTTGCTGAAATAAAAATTAAATATAAGCTTTAATAAAGTTGGACAGAAGGCTTATGTGACCACTACCAGCCTCACTTATCTCACTGTCTACACTTAACAACACCCTGCATTGTAAGGAAATATTTATATCCCTTTCTATGTGGAAAAGTGTTATTAAGACGTAAATTGCTCTGTCTGAAGATAGAAAAAGCAAGCAGGCAGTGAGGATGCGGAACATCATCTGTATTTCAGGTGAGCTGATGTGAAACCTGCACTTTTTTTTTTTTTTTTTTGACACTGAAAACTTACACACACCCGAATTTCAAGAACAAAACTTTTGGTTTTCAGAAGGTTTCTTCCCAAGACAAAATATGGGTTCCGTGATGTCCTTTCTTGTTGCTGTTTATCAATAAAACTCCAAATCTTCCTTTCAAAAAAGACTCAAGGGGAAATTATCAATGAGCACTATAACTAAGCCCTTGTCAGATATCAAAGCTATGAGATTACTTTTCCATATATTTCCCTTGGAGTTTTGTATGCCTGAATGCTTTCACTCTGCTTTCACCCCCACTAATAGAAAGCAGAACATTATCACAACCAGAAGATAAATCAAGATATGACAAAGACCTTCTGAACAGACATGAGTGCATTTCAATTAAAACTTGGATTTTGCTGTACTAATTGTTCCCATTATGTTAATATCATAATTGCTGCCATTTTCTTACATAATCTTGCTGCTCCTAACAAAACAGAAGAGCAACGCATAGAGAGCTTGAACATGTCATGAGAAGTTTTCAAGGCAGAGAACAGGAGGTACAGTTAATTTGTGAGAAGATTTTGCTAGAGTACTACGAAACAAGGCAAATCATTAATTCCTCATTAAGTTTAGGAAGATAACCTTTTAAATCATAATTAGAAGATACTTTCCCCCCACCGTTTCCCCCTCCTCCTCCCCCCCCAAAAAAAAAAAAAAAGTGTGTCAGGACCATGTCTTCTCAATAGATATTACAATGGAGTTTTCTGCAATATACTTGCTAATGGATTAATAATTGGATAGTTTGCTTAATAGGAGAGTGCTTATTATTAATAGAATTGCTAACTGTACAAGGTTTGGGGAAAAAAAAAAAGCATAGCTAATGATCCCTTACTTTTTTAGAATTGATATACAGAAGACAGAACACTGCACAACCCTGATGAGAGCGTCTTTTCTTTTGTCCTTTTTCCACTCCTCTTTCTCTTACTGTCCTCTCCCAGCACTTGTACACACTATAATTGGACACTAACACCATTTGCACCTGGAATGAGCTAAAGAAAGAATCAGCATCTTCATTTCATGAAAAGTTAGAGAATCTTATTTGGAGAGAGCACGTTTTATACAAGTCCAGAGCAAGCAAATAGCATAAGTCCTAGTCAGATACTGTTTCTTAGCTGTTTCTTCTAGACTATGCCCTCATATTGCTTAATGCTATACAGTGCTGTGTAAGTATGTAGCTGTATTGAATAGTGAAGTTCTTATTCAGTATGTTCACATTTGAGACATGTCCCAGTGGTATTTCTGGTCATTTCTGACTATTACAGCCTGTTTGGCGGTGTATTAAAGAGATCACCTCCCAGTAGACATGCACATATATCTTACAAATCACTACTATAGCAGGCAGCTTGTGATGAATTCTCACCCTTGAATATTCCACAGGGTGAAAAAAGAAGAAAAATGCCACAGAGAGGGACCAATATAAGCAATGACACTGGCTGAGCAGGATTAAATGGGACCTGCACTCCTGGCGGTATCCAGATAGTAGGAAGTAAATATAGAAATAGTAGTTGAGAGCTGAATGATCACAGAAGAAATAATATTCTCATAGGCATCTTGAAGGTGTTCCATTTAGGTCAATGGGAACTTCCCAATAGCTTCACAAGGTCTCCCACTCCCAGAATTTAGTTTAAACATGGCATGCATTCAAAGTGAAAATGATGAGTATCAGTGTTGTCCTGAGTAAACAGGGGCGTATCTAAACAGAGGCAAACACTCCTCCTGGCATCATCTTTCTTCCTCTAGGGCTAATAAAAAAATTAAATGACTTGTAAACTATGTAAATAACGAGTGGCCTACTATTAAAGAAGGTTAAATTAATTAGCTTTACTGCAATTCCTACTGCAAGACCATTGGTAGAGAGGGTCTGATTTTGGTCTATTCTAAGGTTGTTTTACATCGTTCTTGCAGTGTAAAGGGAAATTAAGTGAACATAAATGTGATCTATGTCCACTTTAAGAATTCTTTCCTGCTTCTATGTTGAACAAAGAGAGCTTACTGTAAATATGGCTGAGAAAAATGACATTCATTTTGCTACCTTGGCAAGAGGATGAGTTAAGTAATCCTCAGGGCAAGAGGTCTGAAGCAGAATAATTTTAGCATCTGAGTTGTGAAATGAGAAAATACTCAACATATCTGGATAGTAAACCCCACTCTTCCTTTAGTCAGGCAGACTGAAACTGGATCTTCTGATGCCTTTCCTGCTTAGTGAAATGAAAGCTGAGAACTGGAAGTAGCATCACTATCAGAAATGATGCTGCCAGAGTCAAAATTAACCTTATGACCATACAATAACACTAGTCTATCGAAAAGGAACAAAGTTCAGCATGTTGGAAGTTAAATGCTCTGAAAAAATGATTAAATGAAACTAAATTTCAAAGACAGGGTTTAAGTGATCCTTACCTCACCTCTATACATACAATGTACACTGAGTTATTAAGGAGTCCAGCTTAAGATACACCACCTCATGTTCACTTGTTCATTAAGGATATGGACTCGAGAGTTTTTGCACTTCAAATTCCCAGGGGATTCTTTCTGCAGCATAAAATGATTACAGCTCTTCCTTCCACATCCTGTCAATAATGACCTCCATATTTCCCAGAAGCCATCTGAAGAAATATCAAATGTAAGTAGTTTTAAAAGGGCAAGTTTAGAGTAGGAAATAGTGATGTCATCTTGGTGGTTTCTCCCCTTTGCATTGGGTTCAACATTCTGCCAGTTAAATCACAGCAGAAGGTAATCTGTCAGGAGAGAAATTCATATGCCGCTGTTACTTTTGTAATGAATGTCTAAGGCCTAATAGTGTATTTCCCTTTGGATGAAGACAAGCTGATCTGGAGACAAAATGACATTTGGTGTCTGTGGAAAGGGATGAGGATTCAAGAGGTCTAGACTCAACTGTGAGATTATCCTGCGTGACCTTAGAGCAATCACTTCACCTCTTGACTCAAGTCCCGTCCCTGCTGTATCACGTCAGCCACACACACTACGCACATATTGTTATCTTTTGTCTCTGGTATTAAAATGTCAGTTCCTGCCTCGTCTCACAGCTGCATCTTGCATTGTCTACTTCTCCAACTGCCTTCCTGAGATCTGAGACACGGTACCTCAGCACTTGTTAGGAGCCATCCTCTTGCACCTTCAAACTCTCTTCTGTAACTTTTTTGTTGTTGTTGCAATGACAGCAAAAAAACTTGACAACAGTTAAGCCACATGTACTGCAACCACTGTCTGTCATGGTGACCAGCACTGTTCCACAGTTTCTTTGAAATCCATCTGGCTGTATCTATCTGCTTCCTTCTATGTTCAGATCACTAATGCTGTGTAAGACAGGCTACTTCTCTGTTTCATACCTCGCATACTGGAGGATCAACAACATTTCGGATAACCACACAGCCACCTACACACCTTTGCAGATCTCTTCCCAAACCTCTTCTGGCTAGCTTCACTCTGTTCTACAAGGGTTATGCTGTTTCACCTCCTTGCCTGATACATTACGGGAAATGTTGACATTGCATGTATCAACCTCAGCAACACGTTTATGAATGTCTCACAATCAATAAACACCACAGAGTGAAAGGGGACCCAAATATTCCGCATTCTGCCCAAACTTAGACCAAAGAACTGCTGCTGAGTTGTCTTCCACATGCAGAAGGTTTCTGAGACAGACAACATACTCCTTCAGGATACAGTTCCTGATTAAACGGAAATAAATACACGGAGAAACATGAAAACCATATCTGCCAGATTCCTAACCAAAAAAAAAATCAGCAGAACACAGCAAATTCCAGCATACTTTTGAACTAGTGACCCCATACATCAAATGTATTTAGTGGCAGTTGACACACTTTCCTGGTAATCACCAAGGCACCAGTTGTAGTTCTTTTGATGGGGGAATATAGCTGGGCAACCACAGAGCTTGTAGCTACTATACCGGCCTGTTTTCAGGAAGGCAACTTCTTTTTGTTTGTTTGTTTGGTTTGATTCCCAGCTGCGCTACTTATTTGCTGCAAGATGAAAAGAGAGCAAAAGAGAGCAGGTCACATATTTAGCAAATGACAGTAATTCCCTCAAGATGATAAAAAGCAGCTTGTCTGTCACCAGCCTCCTTTTGTGTTTGACTTTGAGGCACATTATCTTTGCAGAAAATAAAACGCAAGTAATAAAAGAGGGAAAAACAGAGCCTGTAAACAACAAAAAGCAAATCTCAGAGGCTGAAAAACTTAAATGTAGCGTAAGAAAAAGTTGAGCAACTCCAGTTTTGTATACCACTATGGAGTTCAGTACTCCTTCCAATGGCCACCACTCACACCTCCACCACAAAGCACAGGAGAGGCAGATACAGCACACACTGTACAAGCAACTCCCTACACTTGTCCTAAAATGCTCTTAAATTTCTTTTCTCCCCCCTCAGCTTCTTTCCTTTCCAGAGATGTCCCAGTTGCAAGGATCCACGGGCACGTAAGGTCTGACAGCTGTCCATCTTACCAAAGAGCCTTTTGTTTAACACCTTATTTATTTATTTATTTATTTTCCACAAATCTTTTAAAACATACAAGGAAACAAACAGATATCTACATAATGAGACAATCCCTTTCCTTGACATCTGAAATGAAGTATTAACATTTCATTCCATCCTCCAGAAAGAGAAGATTTCTATTTTATATAACCTTTTACAGGAATGCGTCTTCTGAACATTTCAGTGCATTTCTGTAAGGACTCCTTTATATGGATTTCAGTTTCCTCTGAGAAAATTAATGGTTTAAAAATAAATGTGTTGTAGGCTACAAACACAGCATTTTTTTTCTTTTTTTTTTTTTTTTGAGTTTTGGTTTAACATTATTAAGTTCCCTAAATGACACAGTTCATTTAAATATACTAATCATACACTTAAAGGTCAGCTTATGATGATCATGCTTTGTGTTGATGCAAAAACCTCTGTTTTTACCTCTGGTTTGGACCCAAGCACACAGCACATGACAATACCCATTTTCTTTAAAGGTATGCTATTCTTGTGCTTTTGGGGTGGCAATGGGGAGCAATATTCTATTTGACAAGAACCCATCTTCCTATCCAGGTTGTACAGGTTCATGATCTGTTACAGCGGATTGTGTCACTGCTGAAACTAACATTAATAACCTCAGAGATTCGAACTTTAAGCCCTCCCTCCAACTCCAATCAGCCTCAGAACGTCAGCACTGCATATCTCGGCTTTCTCCACTGATATTTAGTTTAGTTAACAACACCTCAGGCAACAATCCCAGCATGTGACTTTATAAAGAAGTTTTTGCGAGGGGTGCTATGACAGTAAATTCACCTACCACACTAGGGTCATTCAGGTGGATTACACGTTTGATGAAGTCCTCATCATGCACACAGAAATTCTTTCATACACTAGAACAAGAAGAATGATGAAGCAGTACTTTTTAAAGTATGTTTCCACAATATCATAGTATCAATTCTTAAGAGAGAAGACTATTAAAATATGGATTAGTAGTTAAAAAGTAAAATGGTAGGAGTTTAATCAAGATAGAGAGGTGTCATTTCCATCTTTTAAGAAATAAAAACACATGAATAACAATGAATGGATGGATATAAGGCAGCACTGGAAGACAGTAATGAATAGTCTTGAAATTAAAAGCACAAAAATGAAGAAAACCTTCTGTTGTATTGACTGTGAGTGACTGCATCATAAAGAAACAGTCTTGTGCTGTACGAGAAGCAGTCAAATACGAGCCTATGAAAAACTGGAAGTGTAAGGCTTGCAGATAGCTGTTTTCCTTCGATCAGAGCGCTTCATTTTTTGAGGATAAGCAGTTATGTTAGGACAGCAAGCATTTCATTGGGTATATTTTTCCCATTACTTTGAGCTGCATGCTGCTCATGTTACTTCTCACATTTAGACAATGTCTAATGCAACCAGACACTTATCCTACGAAACTGGAAACAAAAACAGTACTAAGAATTGCTGAGAAGGCAAGCATAAGGTATAAAGGCCTATTTGTAGCCCAGACCTCACCAGGAAAACACTGGGACCATCAACATGTGTTCAAATTTCAGAAAGTGTTGCTGAATTGCCATCACTCCCTCCCAAACAAGTGCTTCCAAGTACACCTCCACTCTGACTCCACACAGCCCTACATCCCTGCTGCTGCTGCTGCTCTGATTGCATGTAAGGAACACGCAGAGAGTACTTCTCTCTGTTTCTGGAAATTAAATTTGGATTAAATCCCCATTGATTACATCAACAAAAGGTTAATTTCAAGTGCAGACAAAATAAGTCCATTTCAGCATCGTCACACTCTCTGTTAAGATAAATTCTTATTTCGGACTACAAATAGTTATGTTAGAACTGAGCCTCAGGCAGGGTGAACAGGCACAGTCTAGGATAACTTGAAGCTAAATGGCCCCACTTCACTGGAACAAGCTTATGGCTACTGAGGATCTGGCCTATACAGCAATCCAGGCTACCCTGTTGTTGTATATCCGCGGTACTACTGCCATCGTTATTTATAAATAAATATAATAATTAAGATTCAGTTTGTATTTCCTTCAGCAGCCCCTGGTTTTCACCTTTCCACTATTTGGCAGCTTGAAATACAGCTTGTGTAATTTGAGAAACGTCATTTGATTTTGGGGGCAAATTCTTACATATTATGCAAATTCCCATGTGGCAACAAATTAGTATACTTTAAAGATTCAGATTAACTTTATATTTAGTCATGTATTATTTTAAATTTATTATTTAAAATCAAACACTGACAATAAAGTCTAAAAAAGTCAAAATCAGACTATCATTACCTCAATAGCCTTCTCCCCTAACTGCAAACAATAAATCACTTCATGTAAGTAGTTTTAAGCCATAAAACTGCAAAAAAGGCATTTTGTACTGAAAATTGATTTCTGTTGAGAACTATACCTCCATGCAACTTAATTTGCAGCTGACATAGACTGCTAACAGGGCTTGCAGTATGAAAAATAGATGACGGTAACTAATTTAGCCCCATATTAGTAGTCTTGCATCTTCAATATAAATAGAGCTTTTGCTGTTTTTTCATAAATGCACAGGACCTAAAATAGAAAGCTATTTGTGCAAAACTGAAGTGCAAGTTAAAGTGCTGTTACAATACATCTCAGGAGTTCAACTACAGTATACTTTGATTTTTCTTTTTCATTTGTTTTAACGTTTATTACAGCAGGGTACGATCAGGCCTTAGGAACGCAAGATTTAGTGTTTTACAAGAATCAGAGCAGACCTGAAGAAAGAGCACTTGTACTATGATAATGCCAAATAATATCCTTGCCCAATTCTAAGATACACTAAAGATAAAAGCTCTGCATTCATGCACTACATTAGTGATGAAAAGGAGCCCCAGAGAATGTCTTACTACTGCAGTGTGAATTATCAAGTTGCCAAGAAAGACTGCTGCAAACTATTTTTATGATGCTTGTTACTGGTAACTGATAACATTTATGTTGTCACATAGGAAACATAGATTATTAATAATTCTATAGAATAACAGTTGTCCTAAAAAATTCAGCCTGCTTGTGTGCCAAAATACAATAAAAATGAAAGTGAGATTGAGCTCTAGCCAATTTCTGAACTTCAGAACAAATCCAAGATGCTATGACAGGCCTGACTTTATTTCACCTTCTCATCTCTGGATGTTTTGGCTTAGTGGTCAGTTGTTTGCTTTATCCCTGTCTTTAGTGAAATGGTTGCTATAATATTACCAGAAATGAGGACTTATTTGATACTTTCCTATTCTACATCTGCAGGGAAAGAATGCAAGGAATACAACAATACTTGGATACTCTGCATCAATTATATTAGCGCACTTACAAAATTGGAGTTAATTACCTACCCCTCATCATTTTTCTGGATTAAAATTATGCTGCTCAGTATTTTGTAAACAAAAATACTATGTGGATTATTCCCAAAGACCGAAGATTCCCAAAGATTCCCAAAGAAGATACTGCAGGAACTGAAGTTTTATCCTTTATTTTCTCAGAGCAAGAACAACATCTGAAAACTTAGCCCCAGTGGAAATGAGGGAATTTTATTATCAGCCTTGATGGGGACATGATTTCCCCAAAGTGTATTGTTTATAATAAACAATGTACATAATGAACTTCTCAATGCTGAAACCATAATGAGGGAATCCTGCTTTTCTCCCTAAACTGCCATTTGGATGTAAAAGTATTTTAAGCCAAATGCATAAAAAGGATGCAGAGACTACAGACTTCCCTCACCATTCTGATGGCCTTTCTGTTGATTTGGGAGCCTTACATACATGTTAGATTATATTTATGTACTCTGTAAAGTTTATAAAATCATCACTGCGTATAATTAAAGCTATATTCTTTCCCAACTTTTTTTTTTTAACTAGGTCATCATGTTGATTTAAACACTGAAATTGTGTCTGTGAACATTTAATGAAAATAATAACAAGTTAGGAACATATAAGAGGAGACAATTTATTGTCTCATTCCCATTTCATTGGACTTTTTTATTCCCAGTTACAAAGACAGTTTCTGAAGTTGCTATAAGATAATTTCCTCTCCTCTTCCCTTCCTCCTAACCCTTTTAGGCTGTGAAGATTAAAAAAAAACAATAAAAGGATCTGGTCATAAAACCTGCAGGTTAAAAGATTCACAGTTAAACGCCCCTAATCCCTATTCAGCCTGCAGAGCGTACATCGAATAGTCTCTTTCTTGCATTGACAACTTTCTCAAGTAGGTCACTATTTTATTTTTTAAACCTGAGCCCATCAACAGCCCCAGAAGACACATTAGATGACTCTACGTGGCAGAGTGCAGTACCACATGAAAATACCGAAGCAAGTGCGTAAATTCAGCACCGGTAGCTGAGTGGTCTGACCCACATTTTTATGCTCCGAGTCTGGATGGAGCTGCACAGCATTCTCACTACGACTATTCTGCTGTCTGCCTCCAAGCCAACACATTTTTTAATTTTTTTTTTTTTTTTGCCTTGTGTTATAAAAACAATCTCATACCACAGCAGATGAAACAGAGAATGAGTCCAGACTTCAGGATTGATCTCCCATGCTTTGCAGCATGGACTCATTAATTAGTCTGGGGCACATCATATGCAGTCAAATGGGTTTTGTTTGTTCATTTTACACTGCCCCACAAATGTAATGAGATGACTTACAGTCAATGTAAAGAATTTACTCCCTGTTCAGATGTGTGCATGGAGGAGTTACAGCAAATGAGAATCAAGTTTTATATGTACAATGTCATTCAAAGTCCTAAATGAAAATGATTAAACACATAATGAAGACTCTGATGTGACTGCAATGATGATGAAGCACTACATGAAGATGAGCCTAGCTAAAGCAGCAAGCTCTTACCACCCTGTATCTTGGTGTTTTCATTAGCCGTAAGTAAGAATTATGAGAAATCAGTATGATCAACTGGAACCAACACTACAGTGAAGAAGAAATACTGAAATCCACAATTATCATTGTACTCCTTCATTACGAGTTATTTTTATATACATGGAGTGCCTAAATTTCTCTCATAAACTTTACACTGTGAAAAAATCAGTATCACGTCAAAGATTTCCTGTAAACCAAATCTACAGCTATATTTTTCTGGGAGATCCATTAACACTTCTTCTTAAGAAGAGCACTAAACAGCATTTGTTGAATCACAGCTCAAGTGGCATTCTCCTTCTGGTCTTCATTTGCAGCTGCTGACACAATAGGTGCCATGATAGAACCGAGTTGGATATTATTGACGAAACACCAGCTTACAATTTCTGCAGCAAAAATAAGACTACAAATGACTTGGAGAAAAAGGATAAAGTACAACGATAAGGTCCATCCAGGACAGAATATCACCTGAATATCAGAATATCACTACCACTGAGTGATCAATGTTTTTGCATACTAAGATGATTCTCACACATTTCAAAGATGTGGGCATTGGTGGTTAAATCATAGGAATATAAACTGGGAGATTTCCTGTTCCTCAGTGTAGTGTGAACCTTTTAAAAAGCCACATAATATAGTCAGTCTCTGAAGTGGTGCTCAGAATATTTCTGTATCTCTCAGAGATCTCAGGAGGATATTTTATTTACCCCAACGATATGCCTGGACATCATTGTCACTGAGACCAATCAAAATACACATTTATAATTCTACTTTACTGACACCAATAGACACACCTCAAAGCAGAAAGTTTCACAACTGTATGAAATTTTGACTGCAAGTCCACAGCCATTTCAGCAGTTCTAAGCCTGGGCCGATACAGGTCCACCACTGGATTGCTGGTCCTGACAGTCCCATGTATCAACACTTCTGGGATAGCACAGCAAGATGATTTAGGAAACCGAGCACGAACCTAAGAGGAAAAAATAGTTTACTTTTCAGCTGGATCATCTCCATCCATGACCATAACACTTGGAAGTGTCTTGGCTTCGACTGCTGTAAAACAACATGAGCAGGGAAAGACTCATCCTCTGCGTGCACCCGCCATCTGGAACAGCCTTTTAATACCAAGTTACATGCACTGACTTGCTTCACTACATGCTTGCTGTTTTTGTCTATATGATAAAACAATGATTTATTTCTTCTAATTCTTTAAAGAAAGCTTCTTTTTTTTTTCCTTTTAAACAATGCATGTATATATTTTTTCACTGCTTTCTATAGCATTGTTGTGCACTTGATTAACTTTTCTTCAGCTTTATATGGGCCCATTTACTTCAAGAAACTTGAGTCTTGGCCCTACATGAACAGCAGGTGGAATGATTTTGAGGTATTATTACAGATGACATTAACACATGGTGTGATGCCATCTGAGCAACTCATTGATTTTCCATTCTGAACACTATAAAAGAGCAACCTGCAAAACTTTAGCTCTGCATTACCAGTTACAGTATGCAGGAATTTTTATTTCACTCCTGAAGAAAGGGGACATAAAGTGCTGTATAAGAAGCCTTCACAGTAGGCATTGAGTTGAGCATGGCTCCAGAAGGCTGAATGAGAAACACATTGTTCAAATACAGAAGATGTAAAATTGCTACATCTATGGGAAGCCTCGGGTGCCAAAACCATCCGAGCTGATAAATCTTGGTGACCATGAAGCATTATCACCCTGGTTCCAACACAGGGCAGATGTTGGCCATCACTGACTTAATAGGAAGCACAACAGAGGACCCATTTCTGTCACAAGTGCAACAAGTGACTCACTGCCAATAATTCTTTCTTTTATAATTACCTTAATAATAATCAAAACCACAGCTGCTGCTTTTGCTTTTTTAAAAAAGGGACTGAATTCCTTCCTGCAAGACCTTTCTCCTGTTGGTACCATCTGTCCTAAAAAATTTTTACACGTGAGTTGGATGTGTGGAAGCCTAACTGATGTACTTACTAATGTAAGTTAGCAAAGGAGCTTCATGCCTTTTGCAGGATGCTGAACCCACCTCTGGAGTCCACTGTATAGGGTACACTATTTAATATGACTCTTCACAGCTGATAAAAAGGGTATGTTGATTTCAGTTAAAATTAGCCAACCTTACAAAAACAACCAAGCTTCTTTTCAGCATATTTATTTCCATCTGCCAAAACTGCATTTTTCCTTTTCTCCAATTATTTCATGTGAACCACACACTGCCCACAAGAAGATTGGTTCACTATGTCAAAAAAAAAAAATAATGAAAGTTTAATTAGCTTTTGCTACAAGTGCTGTACAGTAAGCGTACCATACCAAACAATGGATTTCATCCACAGAGTTTTCAACTTTCAAAGTCACAAGGAAAACACAACGGAGAATACAGTGACAAATGAATGCAGGTCACTACTAGACACAGGTTGCTCTAGAACACAGTCTACTCTTCTGGGAGAGTTTGCATTTTTCCCACCTATGCTACACTGGTTCCTCCATTTTTAACTCTGTTGCTCATTGTCTAATGTATAGTTACTAATGCAAGTGCTTTTTTTTTTTTTTTAAAGCATTCAGTGACTCACCTGCTTGCCACTACTGATTAGTGTAAACAAAAAAAAAAAAATCTTACTTTCATCAGAGCTTCCTCTGAAAGATCTGCTTCTTTAAAACTTCTCCCTCCCCACCTCTCTCCACAAGCTGGAATGTATTTCCATCAGAAATAAGGCCTATTTAATACTTTTCAAAAAGTCATGGAAACAATTTGATTTTGTCTATATTAGCTTGGAGAAATATTTCAAAATATT
The DNA here is from genome assembly GCF_013377495.2 of Cygnus atratus. NCBI lineage: Eukaryota > Metazoa > Chordata > Aves > Anseriformes > Anatidae > Cygnus > Cygnus atratus. Next base: position 4,226,210 of record NC_066388.1, read on the forward strand.
ACTGCTTTGTTTCCACTTCATTATCTTCACTCTTAAATATTTCACATATATTACCACTGAAATGCCAAAGTCAAGCTGTTTTGCCCACACTGAAACAAAGCAAATATATAACTGAGAGAAGACGCCTTTTCACTTTTATTTGGACCACTGTAAAAGAAAATATCTGAGAACTTTTGAATAACATTGTAACACAATAGCTTATGTTGCCATAACACACACCAGGAATTTAGAAACTACTACACAGCATCAGACCCAGAATCAAATAGCCTTACAGTGTAAACCTTCCAACCTGAAGTTTAGATTCTTACAGGAGTGTAAAAATTAGTCATAAACTAAGCAAGCACCTTTGTATGCTTGCCATATGACCAGAAAGTTACTGATTGCTCCAAGCGTTCAAAATCTAATCTTAAAGGCAAGAGACAGATGAAGGGACCACAAAGAAACCATAAGACAATACTAACTGAAAATTCATGAAAGTGGCTTTAAACACATCTGCTATGGACTTTTTTTTTTCCTGTAGGTATCATAGCAAGTCTTTAATCAATGCTACATCTGGATATTTACTGCTACCTAAAGCAATGTTTCCTTCATCACTGCATAAATGGCGGTTTCTTTGGATTACTCAAATGCCATAGTCTTAGAAACAGAGGTAGCTGCAGAAAAAAACATTAGTCATGGAAAACTAGAAAAAAAATATTTTGAAGCATTTGGAAAAAATGTGAACAATCTCAAAGATGAGAAAAATGCATGGAACTACCAGTGGTAGTTTGCTGAAAGCATGAGACACACATGCATTAGATGAACGGAAAAATCTTATGCTTGCTGAATTCTAAGATTTGAAATTTTTAAGAAGAGCTAACTGTGCACAAATAAAGTTTGGATGTTTCCAGTCACATCAAATATTTCTCTATCAGGAATATACCAGAGGAAACACATTCAGATAGCACATCTCTACAGCTCCCTTAACACCCAAATCAGGCCACTGCTTTTGTTTCAGCTGTCAAGCCATCCAATAGATCTTTGCTTGATATTCACAGAAAACAACGACCGTTCTGTGTGCCAACAGTAACATTGTCATGTCTAAGCAGGGAATATTAGTGTTGAATCAAGCATCCTGAGGACTTTTTTCCACAAAGAATACCACTTCAGATTTGCATGATTCATGCTAGTGTCCTGCGTAATATTTAAAAAAAACAAAATGTTTACTCTCTGTAGGAGAAATCTGCAATTATTTTTTGGTTTTCTATTAAAAGCAAAATTTAACAGATTTTGCTTAAATCAAAAACATTACATTGCAGAAATACAGATTTAAGAGAAACAATTTATTCATTTGACTGCAGAGCTCTGTAAGACTTTTCAGTAACAGAAATGTAAGACCTTCCATGGACATTTTATGAAATATCAATACCTTGGAGACAGAATAATATGAAAAGTCTTAAGGTTCTGTAAACTATTTTTTTTAATGAAGTTAATGGAAACATGACGGTTGAAACACAAGATGTATCAAAAGTTTAATAATATTAGCCCACTTGCTCCTTTCCACTCCCCCTTTTTCTCTCTCCTTCCCCTCAAAATATTTTTAAATTCCATTTGTATCTCTGTAAGGTGCATTTTCCGTTAATAGAATTTGATGAGTTAGTTTGCCATGCACTTATTTGTATACAGATCTCATGAACTTCCAAAAGTGGACCACATGTTTCTGCTGATTTTGGCACAGTTTGTTCTAGTAGAGATGTCTTCAATCCACTCCATTTGGGAGGTTACGCTCTTAGTTCCATTAGTTCGATTGCAATTCTTCCCCATGTTTTACCTAAATTTCACTTTTTAATATCACATCAAGAAAGAAAAATGAAATCTTATTTCCCATGGGAGAATTTCCACTTCTCTGATAGCCATTTAGTAATTTGTAATCAAATCTGTGTACATTTTTGTTTACCTTGAAGAACATTTTTTGAAGATAGAAATTTTACCTATTCAAAATATTCATCAAATCTGTAATGCCTGTTCATGTTCTTTTTGCATTGCTGAAGTTTTGCTGACCCTGAATAAAGTATACCATTGGTTCAGTCACAGAAAGTTCTTGATTTATATATGTCTTAATACTCTTAAATGCAGAAAATGCCCAGGAAAGGTATTCCAATGAATACTGTTATCCCTGAAAAGACTTTCGGAGTTGCAGCGATTAACCTCGTACAAATAAGACTGGCAAGAGATCTTTGTTACAGCAGTCTGTCCTCTAGACTATGAAAAAGCAAATGATGCTGATTTGTTAGTGGCAACAAATCCTTGAAAGAATTTTCATTAAAGATTCAAGTTGGCTTTATGAACCTTGATTCATGCCTTGATTGCTATAGCATTTTTATATACAATTTTGGCATGAGTAACAAACCTGGAATTTCGATTGAAATTACACTCATAAAATGCAAGTATTTACTTTTCTTTCCCTGTACCTGCTGCCTCATAAACTGGACTAGCTTGACCTGAAGTGTATTTAATATTTAAAGGTTATAATTCATAGAGAGGCTCATGTAATAGAAGGTCTTGTCCCAGCCAAATTCCGACCTGACAAACCACATCTACGGAAGTTCAGACTTGCTGCACTTTAAAACAACGTTGCCTTCATTAACAAAGGAACCCAGAATAAGAAAAGGTCATCTCTATACCTCTCTCTTGAGAGGCTGTTTTCACAGTTCCTTTTTCCAGACTTGCCTGACACTTACTTCCATCTTCTTCTGATTCATTTCCCAGGAAATTAGCAACTTATTTTCCTTTCTCAAAATGAAACCATCTTCCAGGTAGTCCATCATCTCTAAAGTTTTCAAACAGCTATAATGTCCTATTAATTCAGAGTTTAGGGAAACTGGTAGCTAATATTTCAATTATATCTCAGTGCATGTTTTTAATTCCACTCTTGGAAATGAGACACCAGTGTTGGTTAGTGGATATAACTTTGAACTGAGGCTTCTATTCACACTTCTGCTATTTCTGATCTTAAATCTCTGGCAAGGAGCTCAAGTGACAGTTCTTCTCCAGGCTGTAAAGTTAGTTATTGGGTGGCCCAAGAGAAGGTGGCTTTCTCTCCTTTTCCCACTGTTTTATTTATTTACCATATGTTTGTTATATAAAAAAATGCTATTAAATTCCTTTGAAAAGTTTTTTGAGATCTAAGAATGAAAACCCAGAGACATTGTTGTTGCTAAATAGGCTGTTGTTCTGATCCCATCAGACAATTCTCCTACCTGTTTCAGGAAGAGAGTCTAGGAAAAATAAACCTGGGCATTTGCATGATTGGTATTCACCTTGAAGAGACATCGGTGTGAATGTTTATAAAAATGAATTAACTCTGTGAGACAATGCTATTTGTTTCAGAGAGAGGCCCTTGAAGTATTAAAATAAGAGATGATTTGCCCAGCCTGTGCTGCTGAGTGCGCTGCTGTGACGTGTCTGCTGCATTCCATCAGTTCTCTGAACTAACTGCACGGCCCTGGGAGTGCCTGTCGTCAGAGGGAATAGACAACAGGCAAACACAACCAGTTTTCCTGCTGCCCATACTCAAGTGAACAGTATGCTCTTTGAAGGGTGATAAGCAGAGGCAGCCACCAGCCCAACTGGTACAGAAAATCTGGCATAGTTTCCTCTTCTCTCTACGGATGCAAACTGCCAGCTCTAGATATTTGACCTGAATAATAATGCTTAGTGTAATAATTCAAAGTCAATGGGAATAGAGAAGAGACACAGACACTGTAATATAGCACAATAATGCAGGAAAACAGGCACAAGTTCCAAAACTTGATGTAGCTACCGACTCTACAGTCAGAGTGGAAAGACTCCTCCGTTAACAAGACCCAAGGTAACTATGAAACGGTACAGAAACAGGCAGATGTCTCACCACCTTACCTGGCTGTAGCATCAAACTAAGTTGTAAACTTAGTAACTAAACATAAAAGTTTCTTCACATAAACAAAGTCAGCTTAAGTACCAGTACAAGTATATCTATATAATTAATACAGAGTACTGGGTTCAGTTGCTCAATCTGTCACACTGGATGCCTTCTGCATGCTGCTATTTCACCTTTTACTTTTAGTCTGTACTGCACACATATCACGCATTTACTTCCTTATTTTTATTGGATGATTTGCAACCTTAATGCTGGTCTTTTTATATTTTTTTAAACATATATGTAAATACAAGTGCAGAGTGGAATACATTCTACCTTTCTTGTCATACTTACTTTGAAACTGCTTTCACTATTTTAGTTCCTGTAAAAATGTGAAATTTTCTCCCAAATCTTCAAATGTAAATCATGGAATTTGTTTTTATATCTAATCTTCCTTTCCTCTTTTGTAAAATGACCTGTAACCATAAGCACTAAAAAACAAAAAACAACCAACTGAAAGAGGAAGATCTAAATTGCATTCCTGAGACTGAGTCACGACAGCTCAACGTAGGTATACTTGTCACATACTGCATTGGATTTGCAATGAATTTCACTGATTAAAAAAAAAAAAAAAAAAAACAGTGCTCATTATGTTGCAAAATAACAAACTTGCTGCTGATGCTTTATCCTGGAGACACTTTCACGTTATTCAGCTAAGGCTTTATCCAAGGTCCACTGCAAGCCCCATAGATTCACTGAGGTCTGCATTTTGCTCTTGGTAGACAGCAACACCACTGATAATACTAGGCTTGAGCCCACGCCCAGGGTTTTTATGCAAGTTTTAATTTTAACCCATGAAGAACTTCCACAGCAAGCAGTGTCTGGACAAGGTATGAAACTATGCTTAGTTTACACTAACTTTCTCAGCTGCATGACAGTCTGGATACTGTTCTTGTTCTGGGAGCTGTCATGGGCCCCTTGGCCAGAGAAGCATCACTCTGCACCCGCTAGTCTGGAAGCTGGGAAGCAGCACCCACCACAAGTCCTGTCATCTTTGCCAACAGATACTGCCTGAAACTATTAATATAAACAAGTACATTCATTAGAAATAGTTTGTGCCTTTCTATCTTTTGTATCAACTGCTTCATAAACTGTCTTTGCAACACTGTCTCTCCAAAGCAGTTCCACTCAGAGACTGTTTGAGGAGGACTTGCACAGACCCAATTCCTCTGAAGCTGGCTAACTTAGCTGTTTTTATATTTCTGATTAATCATCAGAGTTAACTTGTGCTTTTTACTTATGGTCACCTAACAACATCATAAATTATATTTTGTAGAAGAAGCTGTGGAAACTTACTGCCTAAGCTATACCAGTCAAGCTGCAAAAAGCACTGGAGGATGTGCCTACGTTAACCTGGCAAACAAATTATGCAGATGACCCATGAGATCTGCCTACATGTTTTTGTGAAATGGAAAACACCGTCCTAAGTGCATAAAATTAAGCAAAAAGCCATTTTCAACAAGCAAGACTTTAGTCAATTATTCTAATGAGTACCTGACATACTGATGCTAATTAAATGGTGAATGATTATACACCTTTTAGGTGTCAAGATAGTGACTTACTGTTGATTTTAATGAACAAAGCTGGAGTCACACATCTACTGTTTATGTCATGCTAAATTAGCTGCTTGTTAATTGGATTAAGCTACTTCAAATTTACAAAATGTTTGACCAATACTGTTATGCAATGCCAAACTGAGGTGACATTTTCCTACTGTCCAAGAATTACATGAGGAAAATAAGTCAGTTTCTTGTCCAAGAAGAGTTCTTGGGACTGTCTGTTATTTAAGAATAAATCAGGGAACCCCACCTAACCTCTAATTAGCAATCAATCAGTACAGTTGCACAGAGAACGAACCAGACAGAACAGTCCCAGATGTTGGCTTTTTTCTTAGAGCACCCCTTCTATTCATTATTTGTGTTTGGGCAACTCACACACAAATTACATCCCTAAAAGTATTTCCACATAAATTCATCACAGTCTTAAAGAGAACAGCAACAAGCTACATTGAACATTTCATTCTAAGAGTGTGGACAACACCTTGAAGAACTCATTTCTTAAATATTATACTACTGTTTATATTAGGGTAGTGCCTAAAACCTTCTAGAAGAAGAGAGAAGTTTCATGCATAGTAACCATACAAACATTAAACAGGAAGCAGCATATAACTCTAAAGAGTAAAAAGTAAGGCAACAGGTAAATAGCATACCTGAAATAATGGCATGATAGCAGCAAATTAGTTACAGAAGTGAAATACATGCACATGCTCTCTCTTCCCAGTTAGTACACCCTATGTTTGCCAAAAGCAAAAGACAAAGAGATATGGTTGTTTTCTTATTTTCACAAACAAACAGAAATGGTTACTGCATAGTAAGTTAATGCAACTCCATTGCATATTAAGCACACAGAAAGAAATATGTTTATTACAGTTATAATTAGGGAAAGGTTTAGGGTTACAGTAAGGGTTGTTTGAAAAGAGAGAAAGCTCAAGCTCCTTTTGTGTGTCTTTTATGCAACCCCACACACAACAGGACTCTGCGCCTTCTCTCATCCCAAACAACCCGAAATGTAACCCTAACTGGAACACTGAGCCGAACCCTAAGTAGAACCCTAAAAAACACATACGGCGCCACTTTCTCCCATCAAAAAGTGCTCCCAGCGGAAGCCTTTGGGTACACTCCCTTGGGGAGCCTTTATGCAACCCCACACACAACAGGACTCTGAGCCTTCTCTCTTTCCAAACAACCCAAAACGTATCCCTAACTGTAACACTAAGCCTAACCCTAATTAGGGCCCTAAAAACACATATGGCACCTGTGGCGTAACGACCTCACAGACAGCAGGGTTCTATCAGGATCAGTAACTGCTATTACTTTATTTACTATCGCTTTAAGTTGTTAAGCAACTTGGCCTTCGGGCCCTATGCATCTTATTCCTCCCAGACCGAAGGGAAACAGTTCCGTTCGTTTTCAGGGCATCTAGGGCCTGGATCAAAAGGATAGTTCAGTTCACCAGGGGGCGCAACAGCAAAGGCCTGTGATGGCAGTAGCAGCAGGGGGCAGCAATGGCGTAGCTGGCAGGTCGGTGGGCAAGGCCACAGCTCCCTCACTATCTGGCAAACAGCACGTTTCTGACTGTGGTCCCACATGGCTCTTTAAGGCCTCAGAGGCTGATCGCCAGGTGCCGAGTAATCCCGCCAGAACCTTGTCGTTTTTAGTAGCAGAGTCCCAAAGCTTGACCTCAGTTTGGTCCCATATTTCAGGATCGTAAACTGTCTGATTCGTAATAACGGGAATAAACTGGAAGGTTACCAGGACGTTCTTTGGTTCTAAGGACATATGATTCCCCATAGCGTGCAACTGCTTACCTTTGGCCAGTGAGGGGCAGTTGTGTGCGCAGGTCTGCTTCCCTCAGTATGAGCTTCCTTCCAGCATGAGCTTCTGTGAGCTGTTTGCTGAGTTCGGCCGAACCTATCTTCATGAGACAATCAGTGTCCCTGTTCCTGTCCTGGTCCCTGTTCTGCTAGCCTGTCCTTGTTCATTCCTTTTTTGTTTTTGTCCCTGTTCTTCATGTCCCTGTTCGGACGCTGTTTGAGGTGTAATGTTCTTCAGGTCCCTGTTCGGGTGTCATTTGTGGCGTAATGACCACACAGACACCAGGGTTCTTTCAGGATCAGTAACTGCTACTACTTTATTGATGACATAACTTCAACTCTCTCACATCGAGGGCATAACTTCAGCTCTCCTTTTACTGAGGACAGGCACCCTTCTTACGCCATTCGCTCTACAGCAGTACTTTTCCACTAACTATTCACTGGTTAACAACTTTGCCCAGCAAGAGCAAACACCCAGCAACTTCCATGTCTTAACGGCTGGAGAAAAGCAGTCTGAGACAGCAAGACATCTCCTGAATCACCCTTCTGTGTTTCTTCTAAACTCTTTACATTCCTCCTGGCCTCAACGTTAAGACTCCGATGTTATCACCAACCCACGGGGCTTGTGGACCCCCACGGCCACACTCCCACAAAGACAAGGAAAAAGGCTGTGTGTGGATCACAGGATAACAAAACTACTCGAGTGATCAGAGAACCGAGCGGCTGTGGTGCTGGGGGGGAGCTGGGCTTGTGCAGTTCAGCAGAATGAACACTGAGAAACCAAACAACTGTTTTCTGTAGGCTCCACAGGCACAGGACACCTAAGGGAAAAAAAAAAAAAAAACTGAACCTGAAGGACAGCACTGGCACCACGACATAAACCAGCCCAGAATCAACAAAGGCTGGAAATTGGAAAAAAGCCATCAGAGCAGCGAGCAAAGGTGCGTGGCTGGGATCACAAGGATTGGCCTCGCAGTCTCATGAGGCCCTTTCTAGGCTGGTCTTCCTGTTTTAACCTGTTTACCTCAAGGTTTCTGTCACTTTCTTTTAGTTAAACATAGAGCATTATCACCCTTTAACACAGTTGCCTTGCGCCATTGTTGCCAGTCCGAGGATGGAGCCAGACTCCTCTCAGTGGGGTCTGCTGGAAAGGCAATGGGCACAAATCGAAGCATAGAAAATCCATATTTAAGCAAAAAAGAAAAATATACTCCAAAAGAAAAGCTTACTTCTGTGTGTAAGAGAGCTGTCAAGCAGTGGAACAAGGTTGCCCACAGAGGCTGTGGCATCTCATCCCTTGGAGATGCTGAAAACCCAGCGGAACACAGCCCTGCAAAAGCTTTGAGCAGGGGGGTTGAACTGGGGATGAACCTGAACTATTTTGTGTTTTTTGCAGCAGAACCACCTGTTTCTTGTTCCCCTCCAGGTGTGAGCAACTCCTCACCTGGCTGCATCTCAGCAACACCTCAGTCTCCTATTTGCAGGAGAGGAAAACCCAAACCATCCCATCCCCACGTCCCTGCTGTCTGCTTCCCTTTAAGAACCGGAGCAACTGGCCCCAAAGTACAGATACTGCATTAATGCCAGTGTCTGCAATTGCAAACGTAGATCTCTGCAGCCCTCTAGTGCTCTTCAAATATAAACAGAAAAGAGCTTGCAACAGCCATGAGGAAAAAGGGAAGGATGGGCTCAGGCTGTCCTTTAATTTCCCACCCTGGAGCTGCCACACGCAGGTGCAAGACCTGGCAGGGGGCTCAGCCCCGGAGGCTGGAGTTTATCAGCGTGCAAGTCAGAGGTTTGGGCTAGGGGCTCTCAAAGCCCCCTGTCCCCAGCAGACAGGGAGTTTAGCAGCTGCCAGCCTGGGCTGCATTTCTTTCCCTGCCTCTGCCGCTGGCTAACCTGAGCGAAGCGTTTTTCTGTGCCTCCTTTCACCGCTGCATCATCCTAATTGTGCTGACATCCCTCATCCCGCAGTGCAGCTGAGAGGCGATACTGATCTCCTGGTGACTTCGGCAGTTTAGCTGGAGCATTCTCCCCAGGAGTCCACCACATTACGTTATTTATTTTCCAGGATAAGACAATGCAACTATTTAAACATTGTTCTTCCGTGCAACGCTAATTTAAAATAGAGGCTTTTATTTGCTAACCAACCGGACAGAGTAAGCCAGCTGGTATTTACCTAAACAGCTTTAATGTTTAGACAGGCTCCTGCTCCACAGCCTGCATTCCCTCCTGAGAAGCAGCACCAGTGCACAGAAAGTGTGCTGGCCAAGCAAAGGGTAGTTTATGTTTTGCAGCCCCAACGTCTGGTTTGGAAAATGATTTAATAGCTTCATCCCATGCTCTAGGTGGGCAGGGGGAGATACTGAGTACCAGGTCCCTCCCTCCTTGCCTTCTCCCAGCTCCTTAGACCCTTTTCCATGCTTCAGCCTCTCTTTCTTACTGCACACACTGCTGTTCCCCGTGTCCTAAAAAAGTGAGGATCAAAACATTATTTGGGAGGCCCCTTAAGCGAGCAGCTTAGGAAAATGATCCAATTTACTGGTCTTCTATCTAACAGCCTTTACCTATTTGTATTTGGATGATGCTATGTTACCTCCATGATAAAAATACACATGGAGCTGAGTTGGGAAACTTTCTGCAATCTGTTCCACTCCTGTCGGAAATACTCCTCCGATGTTCCTTACAGAAAAAAAACAAGAAAAAAAAAAAAAGAGAGAGAGAGAGAAACACAACCCTTCTGCCAAATAACAGATACAGAAAATTAGAAGTTAATTAAATGAAATACAGTTGCTTTCCAGGCTCTGATAAAATCCTGAAAACCTTTTTTACAGTTGGATTTCTCCCACAAATCTCCACTTCAACAAAAGAAGTGAGTCTGCATGTAAAATACTTTGAATGATTAATTCTCTGGAGCTCCAGAGACAGATGCACTGATACCCTGCTCCATTGAAACAGTGTCAGCTGTGCCTTATAGGTGTAGGATTAAGCTCTTCCATGTCTCCATGCTGAGGAGTCTGGGTCCTCCCACACAGTACAGTGCAGCACGGAGCTGTTGTGTGATTTTTTCACTTTTTTCAATCAAACAGAATAGGAGTTCTTTAAAATGGAACGCGCATGTTCTTTGGCTTCATGCTTTTGCCATTAAGGATCATGAGATGCCACAGCACTATGTTTTATCCCTGGCAAAGTTCAGAGCTTGGCGTTGCCTGTGCCCCAGGATGCTCCACCTGCCAGCACTTGTTTTGGGACCCACGTGTTGGTGAGAAGAAGCAGAAAGGGCCCATAAAAATCAGCAGCCCTGTTAAGGTGGACAGTGATGGCGTGGTAAGGGCCCAGTCTTTGCAAGAACTTGGGGACAGAAGGGGAAAACGAGGTAAAAGCAGCTAGTGGGGATATGCCCATCAAAACTTAGGATTTGGCCCATGAATTGAGAGTGCTTTGGGCTTCAAGTAGATGTTGTAAATCCTCCTTGTTAGGAGAAGGGATCTCAGCTGCTCTCCTTACTTTGCCACCTATCCAGGCTGAAGCTGTCTAAAGAAATGACCTGAATAACCTTGTCATTTCAATTTTTCACACATTTTTCTCTGCTGTGTGTTCTCAAGATCTGGGAAGTTTAATTTTCCCAGTGCAATTGCCGGAGGCTGCTCATCCCTATCAGGGCTCACTCCGCCACATCAAAGGAACGGGACACATCAGAGGGGAGCAGAAAGGCTGCAGTCCCATCCGGGGTGCCGAGGGGATGCTGCAGGCTCTGAAGCATCCCCAGTTTCTATAAGCAGGTTGGGATTAGCAACGTGTGCTGACTGACACCATTACAATCACACTCCACGCGAAAACACTGAAAGGCTGTCGTGCCTCCTGGGGTGCATCTGAGCAACACCGGGTTTTTTTTTTTGTTTTTTTCCCAGAGAATCACAGCAAGACCTTTGTCCAAGCTGGTATAGGATGATGATGCTTTCCAAAATCACTCTTCTGAAGAGGGACAGGAGAGCAGCTACGTGATGACAGCCTTCGCATTATCATCATCTCACAGGAAATGGGATGGACAGTCATCGGGAAATGTTAAAAGGCTCCATTTTCCTAACGCCTGGTGTTGTTTATCCCTGTGCTAGCCTAAACACTAGGTGGCAAACCCTGGCACTGCAAATGAGCTTTCAGCTAGCTCCAACTCCGGCCAAAGCCACCACCAGTGACCGAACCTAACAGAGGAAGGAGCCACCCAGCACCAGGCTGGTCCCACGAGAGGACCGGTGTTCATATGAAGCCATCTCAAGGTAAAGCAAATTAAGACACTCAAAAGGGAGCTTTTGTTGGAAACCAGGAGATTCGAGCCACCTAATGAAAGAGTGCTGGATGCCCTCGGCCAATTTACATTCCTTTGTTTATCCCACCTGTGTCTTTTCCAGAGCCTAATGCAGTCAGCAGCAGCATTTCCCTTTGGTTGAAAACAGGAGGGGGGCTTGCTTTGAAGACTTCGCTTGCATAGGAAATGAACTTCTTTGATTCCTGTTGACATTTGCAGCAAGGTGTAGGTGGTGCTTGTAGCATTTTTTCAAAGCATCCCAGCTCTGTTTGTGTCAGATACTTCACACTCCTGTGAAATGTGATAATACTAAGCAGTGGGTGGAAGGAACAGCACAAACGTATCCCTTCAGGAGACAGGAGGTTTCAAAACTGCTCTGCATGTGAAGACAACTCCCTCTGCTACCAGCCTTTTCCATGCCACTGTCACCGAAGTCTCCACATACTGGAGCTTTTAACCGTGGAAGTGGCAAGGAGCAGCAAGACGCACCGTCACCGTTTTGTTCCAACTCTGCAGCAGCCAAAGCGACTCTTGTGCTGGTTTGTTCCTCTGAATCCTGATACATAAAAAAGCAAGAGCCAGCCTTTTCCTTCCTGGTCTCCTGGTGTGGGGGGATTGTCTCTGAGGGTCATGCAGTGATGTTTTCACTTCCCACGCTGAAAAACTGCGATGGTAAAACCCGCACACCGTTAGGAGCAGTGCAGCTTTCATCAGACTTACAAGTCAGTCAACTGACCCTTGCTTTCAGGATTAGATATTAACAAGGTGTTCATGTTCCCCAGCTCTATTTTTTACATACGCTTTCTTCAGTTTCAGCTCCTGGAGTCAAAAACTGGAGGTTTTGGCCGGCCTCATCTCCTGTGCGTCTAAGCAGGGGAGGACCTCAGGGACGCACGGTGCTGGACAAAGGCTGCCTCTTTTGTTAAAGGTCAGTCCCTGGCCTCAGCCCTGGTTTCTAAGCGTTAGGGGTGCCCAGACCTAGGTCCTACAATATTCTGGGCCCTGAAGTTTGCAGTGACCTTGAGAAGGCACTCGCACCCTGCAGGATCATGGCCCGTGGCGTTCAGTCGGCTGCAGAACCAGGCAGCTGAAGAGCAGCTGATTTGTAGTTTGGGCTTTGCAAGACAGCAGCATTAGAAAATGTAGTAATGAGTCTGATATTTAATGCTGGCCACTCTGAGTCACATCTTGTTTCTCTGCATGCTCTACATTCAACCCCTTTTTGTTCTTTTTGCTGTAAACCATCCTGCAGATACCTTCGTTTCCTGAAGCAGAGCAGGCTCTGGGTTCTCCAGGGCTGCATGTCGGTCCTGCTCGGGACGAGGCAGTAAGACAGAGACCCCCCAGAAGCTGGGTGGAAGGAAGGGGCTGGGTTTTGTTTTCTACCTCACAGAGATAATCTGCCTTAAATCCTCCTGAGCAGAGCTCGCCTGCCCGACAGCTGAGAGCACACTGACATCTAATGGCATTTACCATTATTGCAAAACATTTTGAGGGAAGAAGCTGCAACCCCTTGCCTCTCGTCTAACCATGCTGCTACAGCAGTGAAATGGGAGGATTTATCTCTAGAGAAGTTGCTGTCCTGACACCTTCTTTTAGATTAATGAATTTTCTAAAGCATTTTAGGAGCCTGCATTATAAAGCAGTGAGGTTTAAGGACCAGAGCCCCAAAATGCTGTAGTTATCTAAAGTCAGCCAAGATCCTTTTTGCATCCTAGAGGACCTCAAGCCACAACCCCCACTCTCATACCTCCTCTGGGGGAATAAAGTGGGAAAGAAATAAAAGGTTTGTGTATGCTCCCTGAGGACATTGTGGACTCGCCCCTGCTGGAAGGTGTGGAGGAAGTGACACATCTGGCTTTGTAAGCAAACCTCCTTTATGCCTGTCATCTTCCCAAGCCTTAGGATGGCTCATCGGCCTGGCAGCATCCCTTGAAGGCACCTCTGGCGCCTGGCACCCAGCCCCAGTGCATGGGTGCTGAGCCCCAGGGAGCAGCAAGAGCAGGGTGCTCCCCTGGGAGAGGAGCCAGGGTGACCCCAGCACCGCAGGTGACACCCCCCCAGCAGAGCAGCATCTTGCAGCAGGGTTGGGAACGGCAGCAGGGTTTGTAGGACAGGATGCCTCTAGTTCAGCAAACGCAGAATTTAAAATACAGATTTTATAAAATCTCTGCTGCTGGTCCCAGCGTTTGCGGAGCGGCACCTTGCAGCGTGTCAGGCTGGTGCTCAGCTCGTTGCTGTTCTCTCTGCAAGCTGTTTTTTGTTCTGGGCTTCTGAATACAGCTCCAGCTTTTCTTTGGTTGTAGCAAGAATTTAATTTGGATGTGGCAAGGGAGGATAATCAAATGTTTCTCCCGCTGTATGCATTTTGCTTTTACTTTGGCTGAAGTTTATTACTTGTCAGCGGTGCTGGTGTTTGTTACCATGTTTGCAACCTGGGGTTGTGTGTACAGATCTAATAAGGGAGAAATGATTTCATTGTTCAGGTAGAACAAAAGCTCTGAGCCCCTTTGAGGGATGAAAATTCCGGGTTAAGATTTGCTGGGTTCTGTAAAGAATTCCTTCCTGATGGTTGTAAGGGCTGCACGGACACTGCACTTCCAGGGGCTAGCCACAGCACCTGGCTGCCAGAATCCTGCAAGAGAAGTGGGAGAAACCCGAGTGGTGCCACTTTGGGGAGCGTGTGTGCGTATGGCCCCTTGAAATCCTTATGCCAAGCGTGGCTGGGTTTCCCTGTTCAGCTCCTGGCAGCTAGAGAGAGCAGCCTGCATGTTTTAGCAGGTAAATCCCCTTCCCACCTCCTCCAGCATCCAAACCTGCAAATACGCGTCTGAAGCCTGGGCTTCATTTTATCACCTACCCTATTAATTTTTTGGTAGGCCTATTATTCCATGTCGTTATTAGTGCTATAAGTAGCTCTTTGTGCCACGGTAGCCGCACTCCTTGCCCGCAGCGTGCTTTGCCTGCGCTGTTGAAGCAGGATATTCCCCAGCTGATTAACGAGAAGAGAATTTCTTGCCTTGCCTTGCTCTCCCAGGTGACGTCGGGCGGTGAGGAAGGTTTGTGTGCTGTCGTGGCTTGTGTTTGGCTTGTGTTTGGGGTAGCTGGGACAGCCGTTGGCAGCGGACTTTGCCCTTCCTGGAGCTGGTGACGTGTGGGACCGGGTTGCGTTGCAGAGAGCAAACCTTGTGAACCCCGGGAGGAATTTCCTAAGGGCGCTGTCACGCGCAGAGCTCACTTAATTTTTGTCCTGCCTCCTCATTAGAAAGCCACCAGGGAGTGGCAGAGGGATGGGGAAGCCCTTTTCTGCTGTGCCTTGCGAGGAAAAAGAGGAGAAAAGCAGGAAAGCTGCGCGTGTGAACTGCTCTGTCCTGATGGGGATGAGTGTCTGATGGAAAAGAGACCAAAAGCTTATCATTACCTCTGGATCGTTTGGGCTTATTAGTGATTGATTACATATTTAATGATAAGAAGTGTGCCCCGGATCTGGGGGATGATTTGTAAGAACGGCACAAAGCTATTAAAGAAGAAAAGCTGCGATGGTTATCCGGAAAACTTGTGTAGGGTGAAAGTTAATCCTTGCAAAGCTGTGATGGAAGTCCTCCACGGTGCTTTTGTGCCAGGTGAAGGCACCCCTAGTCTGCCGTGGGTATTTCTACCTGTGATGTACCTATAAGTGAATTCCAGGGTTTACCCCTTTTTGCCCTCCCTATCCGGAGAACTACAATGATCTGGCTCATTCTCCCCCCAAAATCAATGTATAATATCTGAAAATCCACCAAACAAGAGAATGCATGAATTATTCGCAGCCGAATGAGTTAAATGCACTGAAGTGGCATTTAAAAGATGCCAGTAAAGCTCGTGGTTGCAGAGACAGCCATGGGCCATCCCACTAAACATGGGGGGCATGGCAGAGGTCGGGGCTGCCATCATCTCCACCGCCCCCGCTGGGTCCCCCGAAGGGACGAGGCCTCGCTCCTGGGGACAGGGAGCGCTGGCAGCAGCCACCAGCAGATTTCCAGGGGCAGGAATTGCTTAACAGCAGCCGTGCTGCACAGGCAAGTTTCTCAATCTAATCTAAGCTGGAAATACTACAGTCTTGTGGACTCTTGCCAGCTCCTCTCAACTTTAAAGGAAGTTTGAGGAGCAAAGCAAAAAAATATATATATATATATATGTATATGGTATTGCATTATTCATACATGGAAACAATTCCTCCCAAGTGCTCTCCGCGGGCCTCTCGTACCTCCGAGCCCTCTTATATCCCCGGCAATCTATAAGGTATTACAAGAGTGTAAGGGGACAGCTTCCCACGTTGTTTTAAAACAGGGCACAGATGAATCACTTGTCTGTACACTGTAAGTAATTATTCCATTTGCACACAATGGATGTTTCTCGACAAAAGGACCACAACTTTTTTTGCGGAGCTGCTTTTAATTCGACAAATAGTCTCGGCCAAAGAGGAGAAAATGCTTGTAAATGTCAAAACATTCCAATCTGACAATTAAAAATATGCATTTTGGAAGTGTTCCAGTGTTTCAGGCTGGGATTTAGGAGGGGAGCACTTTGTTTCCAAGCAGTTTTTCCCTTGGAAACAGCCCTGGAGGAAAACTGGGGAAGTTGAGCAAGGGATTCAACCTGAGCCTGGCATCCAGTGCGAGCACCAGCTCCGGGCTGGCCTGCAGCTCTGTGCTTGGGGTGGGCTTTTTTCCTTGTCTGCAACCCCCAAAGATGCCTGATTTGTTTCAGTTTGAACTAAAAAGCTTAATCTTTTTTTTTTGTAGCTTTTTTTGCAGTCCAGCTATTGAACCATGCCTGTGAGGTTGTGCTTAGGAAGATGAGGATTTCTTCTCCGAAGAGCAAGATGGACATTGGAGATGGACTTGTTCCTAGTATCGCTTCTTCGGAGGTCTCGAAGAAAACTCAATTTATTTCGGGATTTAAGCGAGAGGCAGAACTTGACCCTGAAGTTCGCGTTGTGCTGACTCTTGCTCCTCCAGTATCCCCCACAGCTGCCCGATGGCCGCTCGCCGGGAGCTAAGGTTCGACCGCCCCGCGGACACGCAGCCGTGCCGAGAGGTGAGGTGGGATGCAGGGGACGGGTGGTTTGGTTGGGCTCGGCGGCAGGAGGGTCCCCAGGTGACAGCAGAGGGACACGCTGCAGCTCCCTTGCTGCCAGTGCTCGTGGGCCAGCAGTGGCACCGCTCTGTGCCTCGGTTTCCCTGCCTGTGTCAAAGGAGCTCAGTTCTGGCCCTTCGCAAGGGGAAACATCCTTGGTTCCTGGTGGCTGAGGTGTGACTGCCGGGTGGGAAAAGCCCTGCGGTGCCAGGAGATGGCACCATCCTCCCAGCAACCCGCTGCGTGCGCCCAGAGCTGGGGAAGCCCCCAGGCTGGGCTGTCCTGGTCCTGTGCCCTGCATGGCTTCTGGCTCTGCAGCCAGGCCTGAAGCTGCCCAGCGTGCAAAAAAAAACCCATAAAACCTCTGCCTCCTGCTAAACCTTATCCTGGGCTGGCGTCCGAGGGACTTTGCAGGAGGCCAAAGAGTTCAGGGCAGCCGGGGCGAGCAGGTCACCCACGAGGCCACGCTTGGTTCCCTTTCCAGTGGAGCGGGACTTTTTTATAAAAGAGGAATCGCAGACCTTTGGGAAGTGGCCTTTCATGTTCTGCCAGCCACCACGGCTCATCTGGCGGCTGTTTTCTGAGGAGCAGCCCCAGCTTGCGGGGAGCTGAGCAGCCCTGCCAGGTCCTTTTCTGTCTTTTAATTTCTGTTGTTAGGCGCTAATGGTGTTTGGGGGCGCAAATAGGAGAGAAATGGGAATTGTGCCAGGTGGAGCTGAGGGAAGTGATCTCTGTGGCTCAGCCTGGGTCCCCCTAGGGCCCACGGGAAGGAATTGGGTGCTGTTTGCTGCTCCCCATCCCTGTCCCACCTGCCCTGGCATTTCAGCATCACCTCGATGTCGGCGATGAGGCATTGCACAAGTAGCCCGCATACCAGGGAGCCCAGCAGGCAAATCCCCATCTCAAGAGCATTTGTGGGATGTGATGCATGGCCCTTATCTAAAACACTCCGAATGATCCGTGTCTCACTCCAAATGATCCGTGCTTTTTAATGGGACATCATTTCTGGACACTTCATTAGTGACACAACATTGGGTCGAGGCAAACCTACCACTGACCAAGGGAGCGTATGGTCAAGGAGGGCTTTTTTCCTCCTCTCTCTTGTCCCCCAGCTCCTTGTAGTGCCCTTCCCGATGGGACCTGGCCATCCCCCAGCTCTCACACCTGCAAAAACGAGCGGAGAGCCGGGGAGAAGCCGGGTGCTCACGGCATTTCCCTGCCCCGCAGGAGGAGCTCGGCCCGGGGCCACCCGCGCTCGGTGTCTCCCCGAGCGAGCCTGCAGAGATTTTTCCGCCGGGCTCCCGCGAGCCCTCCTGGCCGGCTGCCGAGCAGCGTACAGAGCCGTTCAAAGACTTTTCTTGTTCTGTGCCCTGGCTCCTGGAGAGCCCCGAAGAAGGGCTCCTTTCACGGCCCTTGCATTTCCTAGACAGAAATTGTCATTTTTCAAACACAGCTTCCCTTCTCCTGGCCCGGAGCCTTTCACCTCCCAGCGCCCTGACGTCAGGCCGCCTTTGTGATGCTCTGTGCGGCGTTTTGTGCTCCGGTTCCTTTTCAGCCCGTTTAAATGCCTGGCCCTGCCAAGGGCCGGGCAGCCAGCGAGGGGCAGCCGGTGCTGCCAGGACCCCGCACGCTGCCACCGTGCCCGCCGAATCCGCGCCTCCATCCGAGCGGGGCTGGGTGGCACAGATCTATGCAGCAAGCTTTTTGCTGTGCTTGGTGCGACGGCAGATGAAAAGGATTCATTTTTTAGGGGGGTTTCTCATGCTGCCTGGCCTTTCGAGGCCGTCTGCGAGGGAGTTTTGCAGGGTGCGCAGGTGAGCCGTGGTGCCCGGCTGCATGTGCCGGGGCTCCGGGTCGGAGCTGGGGGCGCTCGGCTCTGCTGCTGGGGCTGCACCTGCTGCTTGCTGCCCCGCGAGGACGGAGGGCTCCCGGCACCTTTACGGCGTGGAAACCAAACCAAGCAGCCATCGCGTGACTTCTGGCGGGCACAGCAGGCGCTGATGTGGGTGTTTTCTTGGAGCAGCTCTTGTGAAACAAACCGCGCTGGGGCAGAAGCCGTCACCCAGCTGAGGCGCGACGTCACACGCCAGGAAACCATTGCAGCTTCGCCCCGAAATAGCAACGATCCCCAGAAAACTCATTCCCTTCTCCCTGCTTGAATTCCCCTTCTTGCGCCAGCGCTGTCACTCCCCGAGCCACGTCCTCAGCTGCTGGGCTGCGACAGAGCCCGGCCCTGACTCACGTCCCCAGGTGGTTGCATCACCCCGTGCCGTGGCACCGCTGCTGCAGCGGTCGCAGGCTGGGTTTGTGCCGCTCCGTGCGTGCGCACGCAGCCCCTGACATCGGCTTCCCCGCTTTGCCAAGGCTGCTCCGTGCACTCGAAATTTTCCAGGCTTGGAGCCAGGCCAGCGGCGAATTTCTGTTTTGCAAGCGAGCAAAATCGGCTCAGTGTTGTCAAGCCCGGCGGCCACGTGAGCGGAGCGCGGGGCTCCCCGGCTCTTCCAGCCGAAATGTTTGCCCGTCCTGCTGCTGCCGGCCGCTGCCTTGGCTCCACACCGCGGGGCCGTGCCCCAGGCAGCTCTGCCTGAGAGGCAAATGTTTTATTACAGGCTCCGTGTCCCTCGGTGAGATCTTGGCAGGAGGGCTCCAGACCCTGCGCAGTTCTTAAAATGAGCCTCGGATGTCCCTCGGCCATGGGGACGGAGCTCCTTGTCCCGTTAGCACCCAGCCTTGCGTTGTCACCGGCCCAGCCTCCTGGTGTCACCTCCTGTGCTTGGCACAAGCTTTCCTGGTGGGTGGCACAGCCCCGTGGCTGCCTTCACGTCTTAGCCTTCCTGTCTGTAGGAGGCTCGTTCCAGTCTCTTCCCACCCCTGAGCCAAGTTCAAGGCTCGTTCCAGTCAAGCAGGAGGCTACGGGGTGTAAAGGCGGTGTGAAAATATCTGTGCACTGACATCTTGTTGGGCTTTGGTGCAGATCCAAGCCCTCTCTCTCTCCTGATGCTTGTCTTGCTCAGGCAACGCAGGTGTTGGGTGCTGCGAGATCTCGGAGGATCTCCAAGGGCTGGGGAGCATCTGATCCCCTCCAGGGTCTCTCTCATCCCGGAGGAGTTATGGCAGCGGAGAACAACTGGACCTGTTCTACCTGTGTGCGAGTTCCCCGGGCAGGTAGGGCTGGCAGGAGGAATTCCTGCCGTTCCTGCCGGGCTGACTCACCCGTGTCTCCCCCGGCCGTCCCGGGAGCTGCGGGGCGCTGCCATCCCTTCGCCTTCATCTCCTCCTCGGAACGGGGGGGTGTGAGTCAGCCCCGTGGGCGGTGGGCTCGCGGGGCCTCCCCCCGGGGCAGCTCCTCGTTTGGGGAGGCAGAGGCACGTTCCCACATCCAGCATCGTCCTCCTGCCCCGGCCGCCCTCGATTTTTCTCCGGGAGCTGCACGGGGATGGGGACGGGGTCGCACCGACGGTGGCCCCGCTGCTCTGGCGGGCGCTGACTCAGCGCTGCGAGCGGCGTTGGACGGGCACAATGCAAGTGAGGGATAAACAAGCAGAACAAGGGCAAATGCATCAAGCTCGGGCATGTGCCGTGCATTGTGACCTGCCGCGGCGCCTTGCGTGGCGGCGGATTAATGGCCTGGAGACTGAAGGGCTCTGTTCAGCCGCAGGTCCTGGCTTCTGTGCTCCTTTTCGCCTGATGAACGCTGAGGTCCGTTTACTCTGGAAAGGGAGAAAGGGCAGGGGAAGGCTTCCCTAGCCTGAATACCTTGCCTAAACGTCTCGGATATTTCATCCAGCGGGTCCCACCTGTGCTGTGAGGGTATCCCAAGCCTCCTGGCACCTGCCCGCTGTGCTCAGCCAGCATTTTGGGAGCTGCTCCAGCAGCAAAGCCACCCCAAAACCTCCCACTGCTGCTGCTCGCTGGGTCCCACTGCAAAGCCACCCGTCGCGATGCTCCCTGAGCAGCCCGGCCGCCCCCCCGGAGGGCGAAAACCACCCCACAGCCTCGGGATTTTTAAGGGCACGGACCGACGTGCAGCCGGGAGCGGCGCACAAGTGCGAGCTGGGTCGCTCGCCACCGCAGCTGAATGCCCCTTGTGTCGTGCCACCGACCTGTGGGGGAAATGAGCTCGGCCGCGGGCGACCGCAGCGGCTCGCAGCGAGCCCGTAACCCCGGGGCAGCCACAACACCTGGCGGGGGGACCCCACGGCCACCTCCTGCCCTGCTGAGCGTTGTCCTTGCTACCTTCCCCTCTTGCACCAAAAGAGAGTTTTTTGCTCGCTCGGCATCACACCCGGCAGCCCCTTTTCCAGCCCTGCTGCTGCTGGATGAAGATAAATATATATAATATAGCCTCCTGCTAACAGCCCGTTGCACTATTGACACTAGCTCGAGAGGTGCCAGCCTGAAACCAGCTTCGTTAACGCAGCCAACAAAGCCCTTTTTAGTGGCAATGACAAGGGCTGGGCTTGAGCTGAGGAGCCCGTAGGTAAAAAATCCTTTATTTATACAGGCTTGCTGCAAAGAATGTCCATAAACATAATTTGGGGAGCTAAAGAAAATGTCTGGTAAGGAACAAAACCCCAAGAAGTTATTTAGGAAAAAAAAAAAAAAAAAGACTTGAATAAAATGTACATTCACAGGGGAAAATACCGGCTATGAAAGAGCCTTTTAAGCTGGCAGAAAAACAGAACCGGTTGCTGCAAGATAAAGCCAGGAAAAAAAAATGAAATAAGGCCCCCATTTTTAGCAGGCAGGCGGCTTACGCGCCAGAGGAAACGTCGGAGGGGTTGGGTGGATGCGCTCCGAGCCCAGCCCCAGCTCGTGGGAGCACGGGCAGCTTGGCTCAGGGGCAAAATTTGGGGTGGTGGGGAAAGGGGTTGGGGGCTGAGCATCGCGGGGGCTTTGCCACATTTTGGGGGGGGAGCCTGCGGGAGGGGAACATGAGCTCCTGAGCAGCCGCACCAGTTAGCGCTGACCTTGGGGGAAATATTTAACTTATCCTGGGACCATACGTAAAGAAAATAAACAGGGGGACGCCTGAGCCTCCGCTGGCTGCTGCCACCTGATTGATTTCTCCCTTCAAAGCAGAAGCCAAAAACATCCCGGCGGCTACAATTTGGGTTTGTGCGAGCAATCGGGGAAGGGGGCGGAGAGCGCGAGAGGCGATGTTTTCGCTGTGCCTAATTTTCACGTTCACAATCCAAGATAAATACACGGCCGGAGTCTTTTATGCTGGACACAAACACACAGCCCCCTTGTTACATGCTGCTGTGGGGCAGGATATAGATGGACCTTTTTTTTTTTCCTTTTTTCCCCCGCCACGTCAGAATATTTTAAGCTGAGATTAAAGGCATCTCTGTGGCGGGGACGGACAAGGAGCTCGTCCTGCCGAGAGGTTCCTCCGAACCGTGACACTCACCTTTATGCCCCGAGCCAGAAAATTCCCCTTCTATCTCGGGGGCTTAAGTGAGGCTTGAGTGCTCCTTGTGGCTTCTGCACCATCCAGGTGTGGGGCGCGTTTTGCTGTGGGTAATTGCTTGAAGTAGCGGCTCAATTTGTGCTCTGCCAGGCCCTTGCTTTGGTTTTCTCACTCGGCAGCCTCTGAGAGCAGAGCGGTCTGAACCATCGCCCTCCAGCCTCAATAACTGCCTGCGAGGGAGCTGAGTTGCTGGAAGGCGAAGGAAAGCTTAAAAGCAGAAAAAAACAAACAAACAAACAAAAAAAACCTATCACATCCTCCCAGCTTTGTGAAAAGCGAGATTATCGTTTTTTATAGTTTCTTTTTTAGGGTTTTGCCCTAAATTGATTGATTTGTTAGGGCAGAGTGCTGGATTTGGGCTGCAGGCTTCCAGTCTCCACCGTGGCTGAGAATCTGCCCCCCAGTTCCACCTAACTTGGAGCCCATAAATAACCCATTTAATCTCAAAACCCAGAATAAGCCACTGACAAAGAGCAATTCGAAAAGAAGAAGAAAAAAAAAAGAAACACCCAGCCTCCCAGCACTGGCTGCACCTTGCCAGCATCTGGGAGAAACAATTAAATAATTGTTTTTGTGGTTTTATAACAGTGGGAAGAGCATGAAAATCTCCAGTCTACGTGAAAGCCAGGGCCAGAGCCGCTGCTGGTTGCAGGGCTGTGAAGCTCATGGCCGGAAAGCAGTGGTGCAGCGGGTGAGGCCAGGCTGGCACAGCCCAAAAATCCTCGGGAGAGGGCAGGGGCCAGCTCTGCCTGGCTGCAAACCTGCCACTGCTCGGCGTTGATCGACCCCAGCTCGTTGGCTGGCAGATTTTCTCCATAACTTAAAAGGTGGTTATAGGAAGCTGATTAAAATTAAGGGGAGAAATTTTTAAATATATATATATTTTTTTCCTTTTAAGCGGAATTCTCCGATTACCCGGCTGGCACACGACTTCAGAGCCAAGTTTTTTGCCCTGTTACACCGCTGCTCTTTTGCAGAGCATCCTCACGTGTGGTGGAAGGTTGCCTTTTGTTACGACTTGCCTGTTACCTCACGGCCAGCTTTCTAGGATTTGCCAGCATCCCCAGCTTCCTCTGCACCTCCTGTTCTCCGTTTTCCCCAGCCGCTCCACCGCCGAGCTCTCCTCCTCCTCCCCTACCCCGGCAGCTTTGTTACCCTGCCCTGATTCACTCCGAATTGCCACAATTCCAGTTTTTGCGGAGGCAGCAATTGCTTCCACAAGTGATTCACACCAGGAGTGGGAGGAATATTGCAAACGAGGAAGCATCTATTTACAAATAAATATCACGGCTATCAGCACGTGGGAGGGGAGAAAGGCAAGCACAGAGGGAAACAGGGTGGCTTGGCCTGTGCTGGGCTGCAGCTGGGGTCGGCACAGTTTGGTTTTCCTTCGGGTGCTTCCAGCTGGTGGCTAGAATCTGAATCACCTGCTGCTGGAGGAGGTTTCGGTGACCCTTGTGGGATGGGAGGAAGCTCTGCCTGGCCCCGCAGCCACCCCAGATCTCAGTAGCTGCTTATTTCTTGTTTTTCCCAGCGGCTGTATCTGCCCACGAGCAGTGTCCCGGTGCTGGCCACTTCCCATCCCTGCCATGTTCACGGGGACCATCCCGGGTAGGGCGTGCTGGAGCTAAACTGTTTCGGGTGGGAGCATGGGGATGGACAAAGCCCACCCAGGCTGTGCAGCCCACGGTGTTGGCCCTCTGGGTTGAAAAAGTGGGAATTTAGGAGCTAGGCGGTGTCTGCTGTGCTGAAACGGTCGGGCTTAAAACTCAGTGTTGGGCGTCTGGGGACTGGAAACGTGTGGAGCAGCGATTTCCCAGTCCCTCGTCTGCGCAGAGCCGCTTTCAAATGCTAAAAGAAGATGGTATCACCTGGGAACGCCTGGAAGTTTCGGCTCAGCTCAAACCACAGGCTTGGGAGCAGCTCCCGTGCGCTGTGAGGCTCCCGCGGAGACGCTGCCTCGGCGCGGGCATGGCCGTGGGGTGTCCCTGCGGCACTGGCCCCACATGGGGGGTCCCCTCCGTGCCACCGTGCTCATCCCCTTGTGCCACCACACTCATCCCCTTGTGCCACCACACTCGTCCCCATGCCTCGAGGCCAGCCCCCCTCCCAGGAGCCACACAAGTGAAGCACAAGGGTTGGACGTGGCCCATCACAGGCCCTTGGGGACAATTCCCCAGGCAGATGCGCTCGCCACCGCCCCGTTTTCCATCATGGGGGGCCCCGTGCCGCGTTCCCAGCCCCGCCGCCTGCCCTGCCCCGGGCTCCCAGGTGGCCTTGGCTGCGGCGCGGCCCTATTGATTTCGGGATGACAAAGGCTTGGATCACCAAGGTGAGATCTGCATCGGAGAGGAAGGGGCGTAGGCTCTTGGCCAGCAGCAGCTGAAGGAATGCGCTTGTGGTTAGTGAAGCAATCCGGCGGCTCGGTGCGCGCCGAGGGAAGGGCCGGTTGCTGCCTTCCTCCCGGCCCTTCGCCTCCTACGAGCAAACCAGGGCCCCGCTGCCAAAAGCGAGAGGGTTTTGGGATCCCCGGGGGAGGGGGGGGGGATTCGCTGAGGCGAAGTCAGGGGGAATCACCCCCAGGAGACCCCAAAACCCCCCCCAAAATGGGGGAGTGAGGGGTGAGCGTGTTTTGGGTAGCCCCCGGGGGGGCGGGTTCACTGAGGCGAAGCCGGCTGGGTGTGTAGGGGGGGACCCCAAAAACAAACAAACAAGCAAACAAACAAACAAACAAACAAAAAAACACGGGACTGGGGGACGCAGCCAAGCAGGGGGCAGCTCCCGGGAGCTCCCCGGGCCTTGGGCAGCGGGGGGCCGGGCGGCTCCGCCCCGGGGCCGGGGCCTCGGGGCCCGCAGTGGCTGGCGGCGGAGTCCGCGCCCATTTCCGCCGGCGCGGAGCCCGGCCCCTCGGCCCCGCCGCGCTCTGGGCGCTCGCCACGGCCACCGCCACCTCCAGCTCCACCATGCCGGCGGCAGCGCTGGCCCTGGGTACGTGGTGGGGGAGCGGGGGACCGGGACCGGGAGCGGGGCCGAGGCACGGTCGGGGCCGGGTTGTGGCCGCCCGGGAGCGGGGAGCGAGGTTTTGGGGGGGGAGGGGGCCGGGGCTCGCCCGCACCCCGCGCACCCCCCTGGTGCCGCGGGGAGAAGCGGG
Organism: Cygnus atratus; assembly: GCF_013377495.2. Lineage (NCBI taxonomy): Eukaryota > Metazoa > Chordata > Aves > Anseriformes > Anatidae > Cygnus > Cygnus atratus. The sequence continues at coordinate 4,251,568 of NC_066388.1, forward strand.
GGGCTGCGGGGCTGGAGTCCCTTTGGAGCCCCCCCGAGCTTCGCCCGGCTTGGCTCCCCATTCCCCCCAGGGGTTTTGGGACCCCCCAGGGTTCAACCACGAAGCGGGGAGCCCGCGCTCAGCCCCCCGAGCATCATCGCTCCGCGAGAGGCACCGGCCACCGCGCCTCCGCCGCGATAACTTTCTGCATCGCTCTTCTTCCCCAATCCGCCCAAATATTTGGCTTCCGTCCCTCCCCGAGTTATTTGCTTAAAACCGCTCCTCGCTTGTGGGAACGCGCGTTTCGCGGCGGCTTGCTCAGCTACACATACGGCCTCGACGGCGAAGGAGCCCGCTAAGTCTCTAATTTATTTTAGGGTAGGCCTAATTAGCCGGAGCGCGTTGCCTGCTTTGCAATTAAAAGGCTCCTTCGCTGGGGGCACCCTGCGATGAGCAGGGGTTGTGGGGCCGTGTCCGTGTCCCCAGGCTGAGGCCGGACCCGGCGGAGGCGCAGGTGCCGCTCGCGATGCTCGGGGAGCTCCGAGAGGCCCCGCGGGATGGGGCGGCCGGCAGGGACGTGCTCCAGGAGGGCCGTTTGCTGGGCTGCGTCCCTCTTGCTTTGCTATCCCAAAGGGAGACGGGTTGCGAGTTGCTTGGGGTCAGCCTCGAGGGGACCTGTGGCTGTGCTTGGGTCAGGGGGGGCGCGGCACGAGGTGAGTGCCACTCGGATTCGGGACCACCGCGGGTCTCAACCCCACATCTCCCTCTTTGTGCTCCACACCACCTCCCCGCTGTGTTTCTGTCCCACTCCCTCCAGGGACCCCCAGCCCCCCGGTTCCTGTGCCAGAGGGCTCCAGCTGTGCACGGAGCATCCCTCATGCGAGCACCCACCCCAAAGCTCTGCTGTCCCGGCAGCCCCAGCCTCGATCCCTCGATTTGGGGACACCCAGGTCCCCGCTGCTCCCACTGCTTTGCTTGCTACCTGTGGGGTTTTTGAGCTCCTCCCCGGCCCCGGTGGTTGCCCACATTGGGGCCGAGCCGCGGGTTTCCCCTCGCAGCCAGCTCTTGGCTTCCCTCGGCGGTGGCGCTCCCGGGGCCGTCTGGCTTCTGTCGGCCTCGAGCCCGGTTTTGTTTAAGTCTCTGCGGTGCCCAGCCGCCGCCGCGTCCGCGTAGGAGCGCTTTTCTCAACCTTATCTAAGCAACAGATTGGAGCGTTCGCTTAAAATAACGAGGGAAACTGGAGCCTCCTCCCCCTCGCCCTTCTCCCGCTCCATGTATACGCACCTGGCGGCTGCAGAGGGCTAATCTCCAAAGCCGAGGGGAAAACATGAGCAAAGCTGATTAGGAGGGAAAGCTTGCGGCAGGAAACAACCCACGGCGCTGAGCGGGAGCTCCAGGAGCAGAGTTACCGGTCGTGAGCTGCCGGAGACGGGGCTGGGATGGATGGGGACGCCTGGAGGGGTGGTGGCGGGGGTTGGGACCACGGTGGGGGCGAAGCCGAGGCCGGCGATGGGAAGGAGGCACGAGGTGGGACTCGGTCCGTTGGCAAACCTACGTCTTGAGCATTGGGCGTCCCGTGCCAGGAACGTGAGTTTTTGGGAGATCTTCGCTCCTTGATGCTGCTTTTGAGACCTTCCTAAACTCGATGGGTGGCCCGAAGATGGGGAATGTTTGACGACGGCCGGGGTAATGGGGCTGGGAGCGGGCGTGAAGATCCCACTGGGAAAGGTGGCGTAGGGCTGGGTCGGTTGGGTTTTGGGGAAAGCGTCTCCATCCTGCTCGCAGGGGTTTGGGATTAGGGGGTGGGATATTGGCAGAAACGCGCTGTGCTGGGGGGGGCTGCCCCGTGTCCCCGCAGAGCTCGGCCCTCGGGGGACTCACAGGGGGAGAGGAGCGGCCCTCGACCGGCGTCAGAACCACGAAACCCTTGCCAAGTGGAGAGCGAGAGGTGACGCAAAGGGAGGTGGAGCAGCAAATAAGGCCGGGGTGATCTCACGGGGTGAGCTGGGCTGCTTTTTTGGCTGGGCTCGGCCGGCCCAAGTGGCTTGAGCGCGGACGGGCGCTGTGCCCATCGGTGGAGAGCGGCGGGGGCGTCACCGCCGGAGCCCCCGGGGCCGAGCGCGGGCTCCCGGGCTGGCCAAACAAGAAAGCAGGAGGGGATGATGCGACCGCCCTATGACACAGGGATGAGCCATTTCCCAAAATAACGCCCGGAGTTTCCTTGGCTCGCGCGAAGGAGGGGAGAGGGGCAGGGAGGACGTTGCACCGGGCGAGCATCTCCCGCTGCCAGCCCTGGCGTAACCCGGGTCAGCTCTGTGCAAGGAAAAAAAAAAAAAAAAAGAAGCTGGGAGGAGGCAGGGCACGGCCCCAAACTCCGCTTCCCTGGGAAGAAAACACCGGGGGCAGGCAGGGGCTGCGGTGCCGTGGGGCAAGGTGTGACCAGGGCTGGTAGGGAGAAGCCAAAATGGGGAAAACCGCCCCGAAAAATAAACGGAGCGGTCGTTCGCTCGGTTTGGTGAGCCGCGGGAGCAAGCCTCCCGGGTTTGTCTCGTGCTCGTTGCCTTCAGCTGAAGCTTTCTGCATGATTTAATTAAACCCGTGCGAGTAATTGGGTCAAAGAAGGGTCTGCGGGCAGAGGTTGTGGGAGGCTCTGCTGCTCTCAGCTGGCTTCGCACCCCGGGGCCGAGCCTCCCGCTTAAACCCTCGGAGCCGGCTGGGCTTCCCAAACCCTTCTCCGTACAAAAAGAGACAATTTGGGGGCTGTGTGTCCTCGAGCGGGGATTTCGGCACCCACGTGCCTGGGGTGGCTGGAGAAGGGCTGAGGAGATGCTGGGCCACTTCGGCTCGCGGCCACGGCCCCGTGGTTGCCCAGCGTGGAGCTGGGCTGAGCAGGTGCCCTGCAGGTGCCATGGTAGCACAGCGCGCCCTGTCCTGCTTATCTTGGGATCCTTTTTAGGGTTTTTAGGGTGTTTTTTTTTTTTTTCTTGCTTTCTGAAGCCAAAAGAGCTTTCGGTCCCAGCCGGGTCGGGACAGCTCCTCTGACCCCTCTCCGCCCTCTCTCCGCAGGCGTGCTGGTAGCTGTGTGCCATGCCCTGGAGAACACGACGTCGGCCCTGAGCGGTGAGTTTGAGTTACCCGTAATAATGCCGCTGGAAAAGCGACAAAGGAAACCCAGCCGTGGTTTATCTGCTGTAACCCAGCCCACGACAGCTTCCTGCGGAGCCGCGCGGGCTCCGGGTGGGCGCAGGAGCCCTGGCGAGCATCGGGCGATGGGGGGCTCCCGGCTGTGCGGGGCTTGCGATGTGACAGCTCCAGGGGAAAGGCACCGCGGTGCTTGCGGTCAGATTTCCCCTTCCTCCTCGTCGGGACGGGAGCACGTCGGCGATTCGGAGGCTTCCTGCTTGGTTTTCCTCGCCGTGCCGCGGGCGCCGCGGTGCCGGTGCCGCAGGGTCGGGAGCGGAGAGCTCAGGGCTGCAGGGCACAGCCACACAGGGTGAATTCGGGGCGGTTTTCTCCGTTCAGTACCAGTCCTGTTCCCTGCAGCTATCCCAACACAAAGCTTCGAGGATAAGCGATGCCCTGGTGCCGGCTGGAAGGAGAAATGTTTTGCCGCGGTCACGGACAGCCAGGTTCTGGGGCGGCACCTTGCCCTGAGCCTCCGGAGGTGCGGCGAGGCAGCGCGAGCCCGGCTGCTCCATCTGAAACCAGCCGGAGCGTGAAATGCCGCCGCTGGGGCGATGCCCGGGGTGCAGGAGCAGAGCCGAGTGCTGCCTGGTTTTTTTTTTGTTTGTTTGTTTTTTTCCCTGGTTTGTAAAACGAGAGTTGTGCCAGAGCAGCAGCCCTGCGCCCGGCTCGGCGTCCCAAACCTGATGTTTTTCAGCAGGGGGGAGAGATGCAAGAGCTGCTCCGTGCTTGGTGCTGGGCTTGCAGCATCCCACCCAAGGGGAAAGCAGTGCCAGACCCCGGGGAGCGAGGCAAAAGGGCTCTGCGGTGGTTATTTCCAAAAAGCCCTCTTTGCGGGGGGCGCATCCTAGAGAGCAGACGCTTGGCACGCGGGGAAGCCTGGTCCTGCTGCAGCTCTGCGGCAGATTTGGCCGGGAGCGGGGCAATTCGGGCACTGAGGCTGCGAGGTGCTGCGATTCGGGAAGTCCCGGGCAGAGGGATCGCTTCCCCTCGCCCCCGAGCTGGGATGCTGCTCGCCAGCCGCCCCGCAGCTCCCGCGGGGCCGGGGCCAGTGCCTGACGCCGGCTCGCGGCGGCACCGAGCCGTTCGCGCCCGATAAATCGCTTCATTCATAAAAGCAGCACAATGGGGAGCCGGGAGCCCTCCCCTCCGTTCCTCCTCGCTTCTGTTTCTCGAGCTCAGGTTGGGGCGAAAGCAGCACAAGGCGGTTTTGCCGTGGGGATCGAGCCGGCTGCCGCGGCGTTTCGTGGTTTGTGGCTGCTCAAAGCAAAGCAGCCCCGGCAGGACCGCGAGCGGCCGATTTCCTCCGGCACCAGGTTAAAAAGCAGCCACGGCTCCTGGCAGGGATCTGAAACCTCTCCGGGCTGGGAAAAGGGATGGGTCAGCTGCGCTCGCCGGCGCGTGGCGAAGGAAGCGGCTCCCCGAGCACCAGGGCGAGCGTCTGGCCGGGCACCGAGGGGGCAGGAGGCGAAGCCGAGCCCCACGTACCCGAAAACGGCCGGAGCCGGGGCACTGGGACCTGGGCCAGGGCTCGGCGGTGCCGCCCGCGCCGCGGCTGCAATGTGGCCGGCAGCTGCGAGCGCCGGCGGCTGCTTAATGCGAGCCAGGAGGGCCGGAGGGACGCGGTGCCCCGGCGGGTGCTGAGCACCTCCGAGCCGTCCCCGCCGGCGCTCCTCCAGGTCCCTGCGAGATGCTTTTCCCCCTGGGATGTGGCGCGAGGGACGAACGAGGCTTTTTCCCCCGGTCAGTCTGGGGTTTCGGAGGATGGAGCGGTGCGTGCAGGATGCTCAGGGGCTGGCACATCTCATCCCCGTCCATCTGTGCTACTCGGGCACCTTTTCCCGTGAGCATGACCCATGGCTGGGCTGCAAAAACTTCGGGAAAAACTCCCGTAAAGCTCATCTCTGTGCATTAAAATCCCCCAAAGGGCTGTTTTTGTAGGGAAGAGGAGAGGATGCAGTCACGAGCAGGGAGAGAGCGGGCTCTCCTAGCTAAACCCACCCCCGAGGATGGGGTTTTTGTGGCGAGGGGGCTCGACGCGCTGCAGCTTTCATCTCACAGAGGAAACATCCCAGAGCGGCCGGGGACTTCGACCGCAGCCCGTGCTGGGTTTCAGCGATGCCATCGCGAGGCCAGCGGCTTCTTTCCAAAAGTAAAACCAAGTCCCAGCTCCTGGCTACCCGAGGATGCTGCCCCGGGACCCCCTCGGGGATCCGAGCATCTCCCCGGGCATGTGCGGGGTCTCGGCTCGCTGCGCCTCGCGCGGGACCCGGAAGCATTCAGCAGACGTGGGTTTAATTACCCCGGCCTGCCATAAATTCACGGCAACAGGAACTTGAGGTGGCTTTGAAACGACAGCGATCGGATGTGCTTTTATGCGAGGGCTAATCCGAAAGCAGGATATTTGTTTTCCGTCTCTGCTGCGGAGGATAATTTAAACCAGCGCGGGGCGTAATGGAAACCAGCATCCCCGGCGCGCGGCGCTGCTCCCTCCCCGAATTCGGGGCTGGGGCAGCCCCCGAGGCTGTTGGTTAACTCTCTCCACCCCCGTTTTAAGCTTTAAGCTCTTTAGGAAATTCCTCTAGTGCCTGCAAGGCTTATTTCCCATGGGGGGGCTCGGATAGGACTGATTTGGGCTCGTTTTGGTGGACGGAGACATCCAGCAGTCGCGCTGAAATAGCGGAAAATACCTTTTTTTTTTTTTTTTTTTCTCCTCTCCTTTTCCTCCTTTTTTCTCCCTGCCGCAGGTCCACCGGTGGCGGCGGCGGTGCGGTCCCACTTCAACGAGTGCCCCGACTCCCACAGCCAGTTCTGCTTCCACGGGACCTGCCGCTTCCTCGTGCAGGAGGACAAGCCGGCGTGCGTGTAAGAGCCGCTTCGGAGAGCGCGGCCGCGGGGGGAGAACGGGGCTGCGCCCCCCGAGAGGTGCCTCGGAGCACGAGCTTGGCTTTGGAGCGAGGATGAGGAGCCGCAGAGCCACCAAGGGATGCTCCCGAGGACCTGCCGGTGCCACAGGAGCGCTCTGGGGGTGCTGCCGTACGGGGAGGGGGGTGACAAAATCACAGCCGCCGCGCCACGGGGTGGCACGCGCCCCGTTCCGTGGGGTGCCGACACCACCCCTGACTTCAGCGTGGGTTTTGCTGGGAAAAAGCACTCTAAATACACAGTCTCTGCTTGAAATTCCCCAAAGCTGGGGCGTGACCCTGTCCCTGCCACCCAGGGGTGACGCTGCTGTCCCCCTCCCGCCGCAGGTGCCACTCGGGGTACGTGGGGACGCGCTGCGAGCACGCCGACCTCCTGGCCGTGGTGGCCGCCAACCAGAAGAAGCAGACGATCACCGCCCTGGTGGTGGTGGCCGTGGTGGCCTCGGTCGTGCTCATCGCCGTCTGCGTGCTCATACAGTGAGTAGGGGGACCGTCAGGTCCCGACGGGGACGTTTGGGGTGCGACGTGGGACCCCAAACCTCAATCACCTCCCTGCTTCTCTCACGCAGCTGCTGCCGGCTGCGGAAACGCTGCGGGTGCTGCCGGGAACCCCTCTGCGGCCAGGAGAAGCCGGCCGGGCTCCTGAAGGGCAGCGCGTCCTGCTGCCACGCCGAGACGGGTACGGGACGGCGCCGGGGGCGGGGGGGGCACGGCGGGGCCCCCCCTGACCCCGCTCCCTCCTTCTTCTTCTCCTGCAGTCGTCTGACGCAGCCGGAGCTGCCGCAGCCGAGCCAGGACGCCGCGCCGGGGATGAACACAGCTTCTTTCCTTTGGTTTCCCCCCCCTTTTTTTTTTTTTTCCCCCTTTCCTCTTTTTTTTATTCTCCTTTTTTTTTTTTTTTTTTTTTTTTTTCCTCCCCACCGTGGGGGATGGCAGCGAGCCCCGCAGAGGGGCCCGCGTCCCCCCCGGGGTGACGGCAGCGGGGGAACCGACGCGGCGGGCGCCGGCAGCGGAGGAGCTCCCAGTGCCTCCCAGTGCCTCCCAGTGCCTCCCAGTGCCTCCCGCTCCATTCGACAATCCAGCTCCCACTGCCGCCCCCACCGCCAGAGCTTTCAGCCCAGAGTGCTGGAAATGGGGGAAAACGCCCCAAAATCCTGCCTGCTGCGGAGCTGGCCCCTGGAAAGCTTCATTTGTGTTTGTTGGTTGGTTTTTTTGTTTGTTTTTTTTCCTTCAAGTGCTCTTTTTTTTTTTTTTTCCTTCTTTTTTAACCAAAAGGCAAAAAGAGAACCCAAACCCAGCCGAGCGCGGGGTCACTGGGTTTATTTTTCTACGAGCGTGCCTGCTGGAAAAAAAAAGTGCCGCCGAGCCCTCAGCTCGGCAATCCTCCAAAGCCCCAACGCCGCACGGACCTTTGGGGACAGATCTGCTCTTTTTAGGACGAATAAAAATGAACCGTAATCCTAGGGAACCTCCTCAAGCCGGTGCTCTAACCTCCCGTCGACTTGTTAATCCTTTCCGTAGTCTTTATCATAACCGACCCGAAGCTTTTGTTTGTTTGTTTGTTTTTGGTTTGTTTTTTTCTTTTTTTTTTTTTTTTTAGTCATGGTTACTCTGTCTTCTGTATATGTTGCACTGAAAGTTAATATTTAATGTTTTAATTTATTTTGTGTGGTTTAAATTAATTTTGATTTCTATAATATGTTATTGTGATCGGCTGTCCTGTTATTTCTCCCCCCCGCCCCTTCCCCTAATATACCTGGATTAGAGTTATTTAAGTGATATAAAGGACACTTTTTTCAGAAGGCTGTGCCTGGGCTCTGGTGTTGTGCTCACGGTTTGGTTTCTGGGGGGAGCTGAGTCTCTTTTGGGGTTTTTCTTTTTCGCTCTTAACTCCAGCGGCAAAGCTCCAGGGCGGCAGCCCCCGAAGGAAGTTGCTTGCAGCTATTTAGGGCCAGCAACGCGGCGTCACCACCCTGCAGCGATGGAAACAACGGCAACGTTTGCACCTTGGATTTGCAAAGTAACGGGGGGGGGGGGGCGGGCGCCCTGCAGCGACCCGGCTGCATTTTGGGGTCCGGGATGGGGTAAAGGGGGTTGTGCGTGCGTGCTGTTGCTCTGCCGTGTCCGCCAGCTCCCGCAGCCTCCTGCTGGCTCATGCATTCTCCGGATTTTTGCCCCACGCCGTCACGGCGGTGGCTCCGGGCGCGGGCGGGCCGGTGCTGGCGGTGGCCCCGTGCTGGGGACGTGGCCACCGGCCCAGGAGCAGGATGAGGCCGCGGGGCTCAGTGCAGCGCTGGGGGGCGAGGGTGGGGGGGGGGTTGAAGGGCTCGGTGAAGGCTCAGCACCGAGAGCCAGGCAGGGTGAGACCAGCCCTCGGTGCAGCACTGCAGGGCTCCGTGGCGCTGTACGGGCGTTGCGTCAGCGTGTGCACGTCGCATTGGGGGGGGGGGGACACAGCAGTGCAATGTTGTGTTACAGTGCAGCACTGCATGGCGGCGTGGTGGTGCAAAGCAGTGCAGCACTGCATGGCCGCGCAGCATTGCATCGCATGCAGCACCGTGCACCGGGGCAGCATTGGGCAGCATGCAGCGTTGCACACCAGTGTAGCCTTGCAGAGCATGCAGCATTGCACACCATTACAGCATCACACCTCATTACAGTGTTGCACGGCATGCAGCATCGCCCACCTGTGTGGCATTGCACAGCATGCAGCATTACGCACCATTACAGCACTGTGCACTGCTGCAGTGTTGCACACCGTTATAGCACTGCGCGGTGTTGCAGCGTTGCGCGCTGTTACAGCCCTGTGCACAGCTGCAGTGTTGCACCCTGCTGCAGCATTGCACGCAGTTATAGCGTTGCACAGTGTTGCAGCGTTGCACGCTATTACAGCATTGCGTCTCGTCGCAGCGTTGCAAACAGTTGCAGTGTTGCACGCCGCTGCGGCGTTGCACACTGTTGCAGCGAAGCATGCCCTTGCAGCCTTGCACGCCCTTGCACGCCCTTGCAGCGTTGCACAGCGGCTACCTCCGGAGCTCTCCCCGCCCCTTTCCCCGTCCCTGCAGGGCGGTGCTGGGGCTCCCCCCGCCCTCCCCTTCCCCTCCCCTTCCCCTCCCCTTCCCCTCCCCTTCCCCTTTCTCCCCCCGCCCCGGGGGCGGCGCGGCCGGGGCCGGCCCGGGCATGGCGGAGGCGGCTCAAAGCCGGGTGCAGGCGGCGGTGGAGAGCGCGGTGCAGGAGCTGGAGCGGGACAGCATCCGCGGCATGCAGGTACCCCCCGGGACGGGGCCTCCCCGGGGCCCCCAGCACCCCCCCAGAGTTCCCCCTGCTCGAGCAAAGCCCCCCCCCCCCCCGGCCCGTGCAGCACCCGGGCCCCCCCCATGCAACCTCTGCGGCTGTCCCGTGCACGCCCGGTGCAGGCCCAGAGCCCCCCGGTGCACGCCCAGAGCCCCCCCAGTGCAAGCCCAGTGCTTCCCAGTCCAAGCCCAGAGTCCCTTAAGTGCCTGCCCTGTCCAACGTTTGTGCCCCCCAATTGCTTGCCCTGTGTAAGCTTTCTGTGTCCCCCCCAGCCCTGTGCAAGGTTTGTGCAACCCCCCCCAGCATGCCCTGTGCAAATTTTGTGCCCCCCTTCCCCCTGCAGCTCGTGCCTTCTGCAACCTTTGTGTCCCCCAAGTGCGTGCCCTGTGTAAGCTCTGTCTGCCCCCACCCTGTGCAAGGTTTGTGCCCCCCCCACCCCTGCAGCTCACGCCCTCTGCAAACTTTGCTCCCCCACCCCTGCGTGCACGCCCTGTGCAACCTCTTTGCCCCCCCCAGTGCACCCCCCCCACCCCCCCAAGTGCCCGAGGGGGTCGCACCCAGCTCCGTGCGCAGCAGCCCCGCAAGCTCTGCCTGCTGCAAGGTGCTCGCACGAGGCGTGGGGGTCCCTGGGGGGTTTGGGCTGCACCCCGCTGACCCCATCTCTTTGCAGGGCGCCATGTTCCGGTGCAGCGCCCGGTGCTGCGAGAACGGCACGGCCTCCATGCAGCAGGTGCAGCAGTGCATCGAGCGGTGCCACGCGCCCCTGGCCCAGGCGCAGGCCATCGTCACCGGCGAGCTGGAGCGCTTCCAGGTGAGGAACAACACGGCCGCGGTGGGGAGCGGGCTGCACGGCACCAGGCTGGGGGTGCCTGAGCCTGCTGACACCCACCCCCCCCCGCCCCGTGCGTCCCCGTCCCCATTGCAGGACCGCCTGAGCCGCTGCACGCTGCATTGCAACGACAAAGCCAAGGACGCGCTGGAGGCGGGCGGCGCGGAGGCGCGGGTGCGCGCCCAGCTCGACGCCTGCGTGGCCGCCTGCGGGGACGACCACCTGCGCCTCATCCCCGCCATGGCCAAGAAGATGAAGGACAGCCTGGCCGCCCTCCGGCAGTAGCGGGGCGCCGGGGGCGACGCGCTCATTAAAGGCGAGGAGCCACATTCGGCCTGCTTGCGGGGTCGGGGGGAGCGCGGGGGCGCTCGGGGTCAGGGGGCTGCAGCCCTCGGGGGGGGGGCTGCTGCAGCAGCAGCCGTGCAGGGGGAGCCGTGCAGGCGTGCAACGGAGCGGGCGATGCCTTTGTATGGCGTAGGGTGAGCCCTGTGTTTGCACAGAGTGCACGGTGGTGCCTCTGTGTGTGTGTGTGTGTGTGTGTGTCTGCGTGCATGGTGGGTGCGTTTGGTGATGGCTGCACGTGTGTGTGTGTGTGGATGTGCAATGGAGGGGTGGTCCCTGTGCATGTGTGCAATGGAGGCGTGGCCCCTGCGTGTGTGCTGAGCACAGCCTGCCCATGGGTAGGGCGACCGTCGGTGTGTGTGCATGGGGCAGGACAGCAGCGTGCGCGTGCAACGGAGGAGGTGCAATAAAGCGCAGTACGGTGAGTGCAATAATGTGCAATACAGTTGGTGCAGTAGCGTGCAATGCAGGGGGCATGCAATAACATCCAATGCAGGGTACGTGCAATGCGGCGGGCGCCATAATGTTCAATGCAGCAGGTGTGCAGTGCAGTAGGTGTGTTGTGTAGGGTGCACGCTGTGCAGTGGATGCAGTAAAGTGCGTTGCATTGGGTGTGCAATGCAGGGAGAGCACAATGGGGCGAGTGCACAATGCGGTGGGTGCAATACTGTGCAATGCAGGGGGTGTGCTGTACAGGTGTGTGCAATGCAGGGGGTGCATCAAAGTGCAACGTAGCAGATGCAACAACTTCCAGCGTAGCAGGCATGCAATGCAGCAGGCGCAATGCAGCGGGGGTGCAGTGCAGGGTGCACTAACGTGCCACACAGCGGGGTGCAGTGCAGCAGGTGTGCAGTGCAGGATGCGACAACGTGCAATGCAGCGGGTGCAATAACGTGCAATGCAGCGGCTGTGCAATGCAGCGGCTGTGCAGTGCAGGGTGCGATAAGGTGCAGTGCAGCGGCCGTGCCACGCAGGGTGCTGTAACGTGCAGTGCAGCAGGGGTGCAATGCACGGGGCAATGACCCCGCTGCTGCCGGCGCTGCCGCCGCGCGCCCAGCGCCACGTGCCGCAGCGCCACGTGCAGGCCGGCGCCGCGCGCCTGCGCCTCCCGGCGCCGCCGCTGATTGGCCGCCGGGGAGGCGCGAAGGGCGGGGGGGGCGGGGCGGGCGGCGAGGGGCGAGCGCGATTGGCGGGGGGGCTCGGGGGCCGGGCGCGATTGGCCGAGGCGGGCGGCGTGCTGACGTCAGAGCGCGGCGCGGGCGGCTGCGTGAGGGCCGGCGGCGCGGAGGGGACGCCATGAGCAAGGCGCATCCGCCCGAGCTGAAGAAGTGAGCGCGGGGCGGCGGCGGGGGGCCGGGGCCGGGCCGGGGGGCACCGGGAGGGGCTGCGGGGGCGGGGGGAGGATGGAAAAATTGGGGGGGGAGGCGGGGGGCACGGGGCCGCCCGCTGGGTTCCCGGCATGCCCCGCGGCCCGGTGTCATGGCGGCCGTGCCCCCCCCCCCCAGGCCTCCCCTTTCCTCTCATCCCCCCCCACATTCCCTCAGACCTCCCCTCACACCCCAGACCCCCGCCTTTCCCCTCAGACCCCCCCACATTCCCCTCAGATCCCTCCACTCAGCCCCCCCTTTCCTGCCAGACCCCCCCCACATCCCCTCAGACCTCCCTCGTTTCCCCCTCAGACCCCCCCCACATTCCCTCAGCCACTCCCCTTTCCCCTCAGACCCCCTCCCCTTTCCCCCTCAAGCTTCCCTCTTTCCCCCTCAGGCCCCTCCCCCCTCAGGCCCCCCCCCTCACACCCCAGACCCCCTCCTTCCCCCTCAGACCCCCCCCCCTTTCCCCCAGACTTCCCCTCAGATCCCCCCCCACCTCAGCCCCTCTCACCTCCTCCCCGTCTCGTTGCAGGTTCATGGACAAGAAGCTCTCACGTGAGTGCCGGTGCCGCGCTGTGTCCCCGTGTCACCCCCCTTGAGCCCCGTTAATGCCAACCCGCATCCCATCTCCTGCTTTTAGGGAGGTTTTTTGGCCCCACGGCGACGTGATGCTCTAATTTCCCCTCACACACACTAAAAAAACCCCACACAGAACCTCCCTCGCGGGGAGACCCGCTGCCTGCCCGCGCTGCCCTTTACACCTGACGCGTTTCTTGCAGTGAAGCTGAACGGCGGCCGCCACGTGCAGGGCATTTTGCGGGGCTTCGATCCCTTCATGAACCTCGTCATCGACGAGTGCGTGGAGATGGCGCAGGGAGGGCAGCAGAACAACATCGGCATGGTGGTGAGTGCTGCGGGGGCGCCGCGGCGGGCAGAGGGGAACAAACTCTGCACCACTGCACGAACGTAACTCGCGTGTATCCAAAAGAGCCACCTTTTAAAAAGCCGTAACTCGTGTGTCCGAAAAAGCCACATTTTAGAAAGCAGATGTGTCTATTCTGTTGGATTTTAGGATTCAAATGGGTTTCTTTTGTTTTGTGGGGGGATTCGATTTTGAGCTGGGAAAAGAAATGTGAAGGAGGGGGGAGCCCGCAGGGCGGCGGTTACCACTGCGTCGCCTCACTGCTCCCGACTTCTCTTCGCAGGTAATACGAGGGAACAGCATCATCATGCTGGAAGCTTTGGAGCGAGTGTAGAGCCAGCGAAACCCGCCGCGGTTTGTGCATTCCCTTCCCTGAACTTGGAGTGAAAACTTATTCAGTGTTCAGTAGCGTAAACTTATTTTCTTTTCTATGAATAAATTTTGTAATGGTTGAAGTAACTCGTGTAAGGTGGACTTCTTGGGTAGCCGGAGCGTGACTTCTGCGAGCGGAGCAGCGTGGCAGTAGCTTTAAACCTCGGGCAAGACTTCCAGGATGCTAAATCTCTCCAAGAGGATGTTCAAAGGGCTCTACCTTCGGTTTTCTTCCCCTAAAAAACAGGCAACAAAGCTGAGCCTTGTTTGTTGGGTCTCGATTGCCAACAAAATGGTAAATTCCCCTCTGCTGCCAGCGCCGGAGAGCGTTTGTGCTGAACGGGGCTGCCCGGCAGGAGGAAATGTTTTAAATAAAGGTTTTGAAACAACCACTTTGCTCTCTTTCTGCTCCGTGGCGTCAGCGCCTGTTCCGCGCACGACGCTCTGGGACAATGGAGGCGCTTGTGGTGCGCGCCCAGCGCCTGCAGGGGCTGCGCAGAAACGTTTGGAGCTTCCTAAATCAAACTTGGCCTTCTTGGGGTGTTTTTGTGAGCCGGTCACTGCCCCTTAAAGGCCCTCGGTGAGCGGGACTCTTTTTTTGGGGGTCCCTTTTTGTTCCTGGTCTTAACGAAAAGGCTCAGGCAGTTCCTCGAGCACCTTTAAGGCACCAAAAGCTGGAGAAAAGCGCAAACGTTTTTCCTCCAGAACCCCAGCAGCTACGTGACGTTTATCGGGAGCCTGCTACGCGCCGCACCGCAGGCACGCGCCGGGGCTGAGCGCGTTCGTTAGCCCCATGACTGTAAATATTTAGACAGTCACCGTATAGCTGAGTATAAATATTTAGCTTGCTTTTCAGCCCCTACCCGAGGTGGGTGCCAGAAGCTGGAAGCCTTGAAGCAGCGCGAGAGGAGGGAAGCAGGGACAGAAGCGGGAATTTGAACGCGGTAAATGAGACCTTACCCGTGCGACTCCAGCTGAATTTCTCCGCTACCCGGTGGCAGGCAAGGTTTACACGCGTACAGCCGGCTTTTTGTTCTGCAGTTTAGCTTCAATGAGCTAAATTCATCGCTCCTAGCGCGAGGCAACGCTAGTGGGGGCCTGCTAATGAGCCTGAGCTCTCCAGGTGAGCGCAGCCTTGCCCCTGCAGCTAACTAACGGACAACTAATTACCTTGTTCTCCATCGGAGAGGAGTTACTGTCCAGAAGGGGTTTTGCTGGGATTAACAGCGGCAGTAACCGCTAGCACTGCCGTTATTCCTTTCGCTCTCATCCCTGTAGCGCTCGCTGAGGATGGCTACACCAGAACGTGGCTGACGAAGGCCCGGCAGCAGCTCCGTGAGAGCGCAACGCAACCCAGACACCAGCTCGAGGCGACGCCTCCAGCGTCCTTTCAAAGCAGCGCGTTAACTTTATTTTTAATGACAGCGCAGTGTTTTCCGCATCGGGAGAGGTGGCTAGGGTTTCACAGCAGCGTTAGGTACGGTCAAGGGACAGAAAGGCTTCTCCCGAAAAGCGTAGCTGCTAAAACCAAGCGGGCCCCTGCTGCAGGCAGCTAAACCTCGACAAAAAAGCGGGCGTTTTGCCTGCTTCCCACCCATTTTGGCAACTCTCGCCCTCCCTTGGCTAGCAGCAGACCTGGCTCCCCCCCCCCAGCTCACAGTACTTCTGGACGCAAATTAAAAACTAAAAACGAATCCACAATTTCCACGGCACCAGTCCCACCCCAAAAATGAACTACTTGATATGGCCTTAAAAAAACAAACAAAACAAAACACGATTGAGGCAGAGAGGTTCGGGGCCGAGGCGTTGATTTTTTTTCCCCCATCTGAAGGAAATCGACGCACGCAGGTCCGAGGGAGCGGGGCTCAGCTGAGCGCAGCGATGCAGATCCGGGGTTGGGCGGGCTCCTCGTCGAGAAGGGCACTTTAGGGTCAACGTGGCATTTAAACTTCGGGGCCAGAGCGAGTGGTTTGCCGGAGAGCGCTCGTTTAGAGCGCCTGCCGCCTTTTAATTGCTGCTGGAGTCGAGCGGTGCCGGCGCGGAGGCGGCTGGGTGTCTCCTCCTCAGGTCCGAGCGAGGCGTTCCTCGGGCGTTAATTTTGGCCGCCTCCGATCAGCCACGGCGCGCGCTCGGCGGGGCTCAAAGCTCCGTCTTCAGCTTCTCGTACAGGTCTTCCTGGTCGATCATGTCCGCGTTCCCGTACCAGCGGTGGTAGGCAAGCAGCGCCGCGTTCTTGGCCGCGATCGCGCTCATCTCCATGGCGCTGGCAGCCCACTCGATGCCGTTGAGGTAGTACAGCTTGTCGTGGAGGATGATCGGGGGGCACTTCTCCAGGGGGCTGTAGCGAGGGTACGCCAGCCACTTCTTCACCTTGACGGAGTCGTAGGAGGAGAAAAGCAAGTCGAGCTGCTCTTTGGTGAGCACTTCCCTCGAAAACACCTTCCAGACGGCCGCCTGCGGGGGCAGCTTTCCTCCCTCGCCCTTTTTTTCCACAGGAGACACAACCCCCACGCTGTTGATGAAGAGTTTGGGATTCTCCGTCGTGAAGATGGCACCGAAACGAAAGGCGGAAGGGTCCCGGTAACCGAAGAAGGAGGTGTTTAAGCGCCCGTGCACGAAGGTCACAATGGTCTGGTGGTAAGGACTGGAGAGCTCGGGGACGGGAGGGTCGAAGTTCTTGAAGGTGATGTTGGCGATCTTGCGGTTCAGCGGGGCAGCGATGACGACGATGTCGTACGTGTCCCCCGTCACCCCCGCCGTCGTGTTGTAGGTGACCTGGTAGAGGTTAACGGGGTCCCCTGGGGAGGAGAGAAGAGCTCGGTTATCCCGTTCCACCGCTGGGGGAAACCCCACCCGTCCTTCCCGCTTTTAAATGCCATCCCACTTGGGTTTATCACGCCTTGCTGTGAGCTGAGGCTTTTCGAAGTCGTCCAAGCTTAGCTTGTGATCTTAGGCTTTGAACAGAGCCCAGTTTTTTCATCTTAAAAGACCAAAGAAAGCCCAGACGGTGGCTTTGGTCCGGCCAGAGCTGCAGCTGAGCAGCGTTCTCCTCCCCACCAAAGGGAAAACAAATGCAACTCACCTGTGGATCTGGGTCTGGTTTTGGGCTCTATAGACAAAACCGTACCGGAGATAACTTCAGCTTTCGAGGCATAGATGAGGCCAGTGCAGACGAGTTTGTTTCCCCCTTTTACCGACCAAAGGCCTGATTCTGCCCCTGCCAGAGACACAGCACCTACAAGGAAACCACGATCGTTAACATCGCTTGTCCGGCACCATTCTGTAGGGAAACGCTTGAAGCAGCGAGTGGAAAATTAAAGGAAACGGTGTCCCGTCGGGACACGGAGCTTGCTTAATGACAGGGCTAAGTAGGTCACGTTAGCAAGCGATTGCTCATTTGCCAGAGTAACCCAGTAACCCAGGCAGGGAAGGCAGCGGAAGGAATCGTTCTGGGATAGGGAATAAATAAATAGGTTGCTGCCAGCACCGGCCCAGCCCAGGAAGCAGGAACCCCAACACACACGGTATGAAGAGCACAAGGTCACCAGGACACCATTCTGCCTTGCGCGCCCCTTTTCCCAGGGGGAGGACCTATGAAACACCCACCTACAAACCCGTTTACGTTGACACCTTGCCCATAATTGTCTCTCATGGTCGGGCAAACCATCTCGTTTATGAACTTGTGGGAGAAGCTGGCTTTCTGCATGACTTCATCGATGGTTTGGTTCAGCATCCCGGTGAAGTCGTTCCCTCCGAGGGCGTGAAGGAGCCGCTCGTTGCTGCTGAAGGTGTAGTCGTGCGTCTGGTAGCGATAGATCCTTTAGCCAGAGAAAAGGAAATACGCTCGCACCAGCTGCGGAACACATGCACCAGCCAAGGCACTCTTATCTTGGAAACAGAATTCAAGTGTTCGACTGCTGTTAATTATCTGCTGCCGTTGGAAAATGAAAAGAATCTCACGGTGCCTCCTGGGGTAGGGCTCCCAAGAGCCTTACAGCCTTTGAAGGGAGCAGCAGGGCTCGTCCTTCCAGCCAAGACCTAGGCTAAGTGGTAACAGGTCTAAAGAGACCCCATTTTCAATCTGCTCCCCTCTCCTAATGAAAGCACTTTGAGCACTGCTACAAATTAAATGATCTTTAGCACCTGGGTGCCGGAGCAATGGAACAACTGATCCCCAACCCACGCTTCTGCCAGCAGCGCGTTGCCTCATCTCTTTTAAGATTACAGGACTTACCTTGATCTTTCTCCTTAGGAAAGGATTAGCAACAGAGAGAGAGCAACCAGAGCCTTGTTTCTCAGTGGCAATGGGACGATTTCACCCATTTTTGCAACTCAGCAGGCACCGCACCTATTCCCTCAGCCAGGAACCTTTTCCTCCCTAATGCTTCTGCCACTTGTAAGTAACTTCCAGCGTTCAGCACGTGGCTTCCAGCCACCGAGGTGACCGCCTTACCGCATGAACTTGTCCAGGATGCCCTCCACCCACATGTACATTCGCAGGGGGTTGAGGCCGTAGCGCCAGAGGAGCTTGAGGACGTTGACGATGTACCAGCTGCTCTCCTCGAAGACGAACTCCTCTCCGTTGTAAATGCCTACGAGGCTGTCGGACACGGGGGCAGCCGGGAGGCCTTGAGAAAAGAGGTGGGAAAAAAAGGTAATTCAGTGAGATTGGAATTCAGTGCTTGGATTTTAGCTTCCTGAGAGAAGTTTTAGCTTCAGTTGGATGTTATGGTGTGGTCCCGGAGTTGCCATAAAAAAGGGAAGGGGGTTTTGTTTACCTGCAGCCCCCCCGCTACGAGGGGGCCCACCTGTCTCAGACGCGCGTGTGGAATCGCTGGGGAGCTTCGTGGGGGGATTTTTAGGGGGGGGGGGAAGGGAACAAAGCGAAGTTTTGCCCTCACTCACCCAGCTCCTTGACGAAGTGCTTCATGTGCAGGTTGAGGGGGTGCAGGACCGAGCCCCCCGCCTCGTAGCCCTCTCCCTCCACCTCCAGCGTGGCCAGGCGGCCTCCCACCGCCTCCCTCTCCAGCACCTCGATCCGGACGCCCCTCCCGAACTTCTGCCGCAGGAAATAAGCGGCCGCCGTGCCCCCGATGCCGCCGCCGACCACGGCTGCGAGGAAGAGGAGCCGTGAGGAAGAGGAGGGCAGCGCGGAGCCCCCACAGAACCTCTCTTCCCCCTTTCCCCCCCCCCCCCGGTCCCCAGCCCCGCCGTTACCGATCCTCCCGGGGGCACCCCGCTGCTCCCCTCGGCCCAGGGCGGCCGGGGAGAGGGCGGCGAGGAGCAGCAGGAGGCTGGCGGCCGCCATGGCGCTGCGCGGGGCCGGGCCGTGCCGCTGAGGCGGGGCGGCGCAGGGCTAAAGGCGGCGGGGCGGGGCCGGCGTCCGGCGGCGCCGCTGGCGTAGTTGTACCATGCAAGGTTCCCACTCCTGCGACCCGGGTTCGAGTCCCGGGCGGCGCACCGTGGCTTTTATTGTCTTTTGTTCTACTGTATTTTATTTTTTTTTATTATTATTATTTTTGCCTCCCGAGGGCACTGCCACGCCCCCACGACAGCGAGGTGGGGGCGCAAATACCGGCGGTACCCCCCCGTTACGGCGGACACCGGGAGCGAGGCGCATGCGCAGAACTGGTGCCTCCCCCCCCTCCCTCCTCCGTCTTCCCCTCTCCCCTCACGTCTCTTCACCGGGCGCACGCGCACGCTGAGGTGGCGCGGGGCGCTCCTGCGCCTGCGCCGCCGGAGGGGAGGGGGGCGGGGAGGCGAACTCTATTGGCCGAGCCCCGGCGGCGCATGCGCGTTGCGGCCCCCCGTCGGCCGGCCGGGCCCCCTTCGGCCGCCCGCCGCCATCTTGTGAGGACCCCCGGGCTTCCTGGGCGCGGCGGGGCCGGCGGCGCTCGGGGCTGCCGTGAGGCGCTGAGGGGGCCGGCTGCGGGCGTGAAGAGCCGGGGCTGGCCGGCGGTGGAGGAGGAGGAGGAGCCGGCATGGAGGATGAAATGCCCAAAACCCTGTGAGTGGGGAGGGGGCGACGCCGCCGCCGCCGCCTCCCTTTTGTTCCCGGCTCGGCGGGGAGGGGAGGCCCCGGGCGCTCTCCTCACCTCACCTCACGGCTCCTCCGCCACGATCGAGCCGCGGGAAGGGGGGGCCCGGCGGCTGCCCCCACCCCGGTTCGGGCCTCTGGGCACCCGGCCCCAACCCCTCAGGGGCTGCCCGTGCCCCCCGCCCCATTCCCTTGGGGGCTCTGCCCTTCGCAGCCCCCGTTCCCTTTCCCCTCCTCAGCGTGGGTGTCTCCGAGCATCTTGTCCGTAGGTCAGCGAGGAGGCAGCCCCGGCCTGGAAGGCACTCGCCAAGCAGGACCCGCAGCGAGGTGCTCAGGAGCTTGAGGAAAAACCCCAGGGGGCCCCAAGTCGGCTCCTGTCCAAGTGCCCCTAAAGCACGCTGCGAGCCTCTTAGTTCCAGGGGAGCTGCTTGTAGCTGTAAGGCAGCTTTGCTAAACGCCCTAAGTAGGGGTTTCTTTAATCACAAGGAGCTTTTTCTGGTGGTGTTCGTGCAGCTGACGCCCGTCACTGTCATTTGGGCTTTTGGTCGGCTGCTGCCCCTGTGGCTGGCTGGGTTTGAAAGGTGTTTGGTGCAGACGGTGGTGTGGGTTTCCGTCCTTTCCCTGGCAGCTTTACCTGGAGCTGTTTCCCTTAATTAAGCCTAGGATTTGGTGAAATGACGGGCTCACCAGCCTTTCTATTGCATCTGTGGATCGGCTGCCACTGGGATCTTTGTTTCACGTTGGCGGGAGTAAGGAGGAGGGAGGGAGGCTCTTGCCAAGCTGAGGGGAAAGTTTTACCCTCAGACGACGGCTGCAGCTATCCCGAGGGCTGCTAAATGGCTTGGCTGAGTACCTGGAGGAAAACAAGGCTCTTACGTGACTTAGGCCAGCTCCTCAGCTCCGGGCTTTCCTCAGCGGTAAACCCTCTGTTTGCCTCCACGTGTGTGCGATCCCCTTGTCCTGGTTCGCGCCTTCAAACTATTCTTAGCGTCCGCAAACACGGGTCAGACCTGTTGGCATGCCGGTGTGTTTATTTAGAAGGCTTTTCCCCCCGCCCCGTCCCCGTGAAGCTGCTGCCTGCAGTGGTCTCGGCAGCGCACAGCTCGTGCTCGAGGGAAGGAGTTGTCTGTCCTTGAGCACGTGCGGCGTGTTGCACAAACGCGGCCGGCTTTCCGAGCTGCAGAGCTCACCGTTGAGCAACGTGCCGTGAGCTGCGTTCCCCTGAGCCGCTTTGAGCGGCGTCCCCGAGTCGGGCAGGGGGTTTGTTGCGAGGTTCGCAGATTGGGTTGGGAGCGAGCAGCTTGAGAGAAGGAAACGCTGCTGAATTCCAGCTCGGGTCTGAAGTGTGTGCTAAATATTTGCTCGCACTGGGATTTCTGGAGGTAGTGCTACAGAAATCCCATCTGGATGTGGGTTTTGCTGCTCCCTGTTCGCTTGCAGAGCCTTGGTGTGTTGTGAAGAAGCGAGGAAGCGGCCGGGTATCCGCAAACGTGCTTTTTTAGTTCCCGTAGCATATTTAAGTAGTTTTTCTGGAACAGTTTCCAGATGCTGTTGGGAATAACGCCTTGTTGCGATGGCCCTGTATCCTGTTCTCTGAAGGGAGATGTTGGAGCCTTGACGTGTCGGCGAACGTCAGGAGCCGTGTTACTTATGCAAATGATTTCCTGGGGAAGGGGCTCCCTTCACGTGGCCGCTTACTGTCCTCGAAAGCCGCTCTCCAGCGGCAGAGATGATGAATTTGAAGAGCAGTTACAAGGCAGACAGTGGTTTTGAACCTGACAAAGGGCTCTTGTTTGTCGTTCACGTGCTTCTCAAGTACGTGCACCTCTGATTTCCTCCGTGCATCTAAAAAGATCAGGAAGCGCTAACGGTTCAGCAGTACTTGTCAAGAAGACGCGTGGTGATCAATACACCCTGGGCCGTGTGTAGTGTGCCCTGGGTCGCGTATCCTTCATCTGCAAAGAAAAGCAGCACCTGGCTCGCTCCCGAGAATCCAGTTAGCAGGAAGCAGGGGTAAGAAGATGCAGGAGACGACAGGCCTCTCGCTCCGAAGATAGCTGCTCCAGGCGGAGCATCACCCGGCTCACTTCTTGGAAGATTCTTGCGGGGCAAGGTCCAGGTGTGTCAGGCAGCATCCGCTGCACGGAAGCAGAGCTGCCACAGAACGCTGGCAGATCCCTGTGGAAAAATCAGTTTATTCAGACCGCTCAAGTGCAGCACAGGGGGCGTAGCTTCAGCGTGCTGCTGAATTTATCAGAAGTAACGCCGGGGTTGTTGCCCGGTGGGTTACAGCTCTGGTTTTTCCCCTAAATCTCAGCCTGCTTGGTGGTGCAGCGCTCGTGGGTTCTCTGCTGGTGGGCAGGAGGAACCTCTCCAGACTTGGTGCCTGCAGAGGGCCGGCAGCAGGCGGGTGCAGCCGCAGGTAACGAGGTTACGCTGCCACATACCCCGAGCAAATTGCTTCTGTGTCTGTATCGTGTCGGGCTGTTTCCCCGAGCGATGGATGCGCTTTACAGCGTCCCTCCTTCGCTTAGTGTTGTGCAGACCGCTCGCGCGCTGTTTTCTGTGGCCGTTTAGGGCTGTCTTGGCCATTTCTTCAGGAAATTTGGGATAGCTGCGCACAGGAAGCTGAGAGAATAGGTTTTGAGCTTTGTGCAGAAACGAATAAGTCGATATCTAGTGTGTAATCACACAGATTATACCATGTGCACGTATGTCGCTGGGCTCTATGGCAACGTTTTGAAAGGCCCGGAGCTGTGCAGAGATCCGTGGGACTGTCAGGGATCTTTTACCGAAATCCCGTGTTTTCCAGCTAAATCTAACCCGCAGGTGGGGAGTGCTTAACACGACGTCTGGTTATCAAAGCGAACACCCGGCGTTAGTGCAAAGGTCAGGGTGCAGACACCGTGCCTAGAAACTTCCAGTGATAAGTAAGCCGTTAATAAACTTAGCCCCGGGAGGTCACGTGAGAGGGTCGTTGCGCAGTGCCTGGGCTTATTTATTAATCCCAATCAACGGTAATATTTCAGAAGGAGAGAGAAGAAGTCCTGCTCGGTATGACTCTTGGCCGGGGGGTGGAGCGTCCCGGTGTTATCAAGCACGGGGTTAATTGTCCTAACGAAAGTGCACTAACCCCTCCTCTGGCTAAGGAAACCTCGTCAGACGTGCAGGAAGACCTCGCCTTGTGCCTCGAAGGGCCGATGCTGCTGAAGCTTGGAGCATGTACCTGCTTAAAATGGAGTGCGGTTCTGGCCCGTCCCTAAAACAGTTCTTCACCTGGTTTATACATAACTCACCGGGTGATTTCGGGCAGAAGCAGAGGCCGTGTGTCTTGCTCCCTTTCAGAAGGGCTGCCCGAAGCTGTGTGTCAACAGAAGGAAAGCGAGAAGGCGCTGCTTCTGCCGCCTGGCTTTCGTACAGCACCTTTGCACCCCCTCGCATCGAGGTTTGCTGGTTTCTTGGCGGGGTTTGGGCAGCACGACGTGGCTGAGGCTCTCCCTGCAGAGGCCGTGGTTGGCCACGCGACGTTCCTCTGCGGGAAGGTGCCGCTGCGCCTTCGGAGCTGAGGTTTCTGCGTGCTTGTCCGTGTGCTTGCTTAAAAAAATCTCATGATTTGGGATTTAAAAAAAAAAAAGAAATCCCTGTGGATTTACGTTCCCCATTGCAGGGAATGCAGAAGTATTGTAAAAATCCCAGATCGAGGGGAGGGGGGAGAATTTGTGCTCCGTAAGGCCGATCCTTTCAAGTGAAGGAAGATGGGGAGAATGCCCACGCTCAGCACAGTCACCCTTGGTTGTTTCAGGGCTTACAGAAGTCCTTTTTTAAAAGGAACTGTCTAAACGTTGTGTGAAATGCTGGCTGAACACCAGATTTAGCTGTTAGGATGGCTGGGGAAGTGGCGCTTACTGAGCGATGGCTGCCCGTGGTGGCTGGAACTAATTCAATACGTTAAAAGGAGTTTGTTGCGTGCCCGTGTGGGGTTTTCTGTTCGGCTCTGAACCAGGGTGGAATTTTAGGACCACAGACCTTCGGTGGGACCGAGGACAGGGGCTGTCGCTGCCTGCCCTGAGCAAACCGTTTGC
The DNA here is from genome assembly GCF_013377495.2 of Cygnus atratus. Classification (NCBI taxonomy): domain Eukaryota; kingdom Metazoa; phylum Chordata; class Aves; order Anseriformes; family Anatidae; genus Cygnus; species Cygnus atratus. Next base: position 4,274,902 of record NC_066388.1, read on the forward strand.
GCCCTGCTGTTCCCCAGCTCGGTGCACGCTTCGTTTTCATAGGCCAGCCTGGGTGGGGTTTGTTCCCTTCCATGGCTTTTGTCCCCTGTTAGCCCAGTGGCCACGTTCCTACTGCTGCTTCAGTTGCCAGCTCTCTCTCTGGGGAGAGTCAGGGTCGGTGGTGCCCAGCGCTGACCTGCCAAGGGTCTCGATTGCTCGTGTTTCAGTGTTTCTGCTTAAAATCCCTTTTGTCTGCCTCCCCCTCCTTTAGCGTCTGCACTTCTAACCTTTTATTTGATTCTGTAGATATGTGGGGAACCTGTCAAGAGATGTGACCGAAGCTCTAATCCTCCAGCTGTTCAGCCAGATTGGACCATGCAAAAACTGCAAAATGATCATGGATGTAAGAGCCTTCGCCTAATTATTTCCGTGCTCGTTAGAGCTGACGGCTTTGGGTCCTTCTTGAGCGTTTCAGAATTCTCCTGGAAATACGGCGTGACCGCCTTAAGGGGATGTAGTAAAGGTGGAGATCACGGCCACGTAGTTTTGGCCCAATTTCTGGTATAATTTAAGGATGGGGGAGCATTTTGAAAGGGACTGAGCAGGTTAATCCATGGGGATGTTCTGAATTAAGTTCAAAAAGTTCTTTTGGGCCATACTTAAACCTTTGCAGAGCAGAACCAAAACCTCCTGCAGCATTGTTAGCGTTTGGATTGGATTAGTTAGATGTTTAGATTTAATGGGTAAGGTGCTGAGAATAATAGTGAGGATACAGCTTGGAAAGGTTTTGATCGGAAATCTTTTTTTTTCTTTTCCATCAGACAGCTGGAAATGATCCCTATTGTTTTGTGGAGTTCTATGAGCATCGCCACGCGGCTGCAGCGCTCGCTGCTATGAATGGCCGGAAGATAATGGGTAAGGTAAGCTGTCATGTCTACAGGGTGAGTTGGAGCTGGAAAACACAGGCTGTGTCTCAGATTGTGTGGCAGAAACACCACGCGAGGCGAGGCGGATGCACTGCAGACGTTAGGCACTTGGTTTGAACAGCAGCCTCAGCGGGGCGGGGCTGACCAGAAAAGCCTTTTTGGCTGTTGTAGGAAGAATTCAGAGTCAGGTGGGCATGTAGGATTGCGGAGGGCTCGGGGACAGGAGCCGTAAGGAATATTTTAACTGCGCTGGCCTTAACAGGACAACATCCCTTTCTCCCCATCCCTGCAAAAAAAAAAAAGCACTCCCAGCCACCCAAAATACGTAGGCAAGGCACGCTCACCCGCTGTGCTTCTAGCTAGCGGGACGCAGTGTAGAAGTACAAGCCCTCCCCCCCAAAAAACCCCTCTTCAGCTTAAGCTTTCCCTTGAATCTCGCACATCTGTAGCGTCAGAATTAAATGCTGGTGGTATCTGTGCTCGGTGGCGATTGCCGTGGTCTAACCTGGACACCTGATGTTTGCAGGAGGTCAAAGTGAACTGGGCAACAACCCCCAGCAGCCAGAAGAAAGATACGAGCAGTAAGTGTCGCTTACGCTTTGAGTGCTTGCTTGATTTGTACCGGTAGCTTTTAAACGTAAACAGTAAGCATCGTGCGGTTACGTGCAGTAATGTTTTGATCATAATCCTAAGATATTATTTAATGTGTTTGTGTTAATGAACTTAAGAACAAATCTAATCTTTGTCATCAGGTAGTACCGTTGTCAACACACTGCGTTCACAAGGTAATTGTATCTTCTTAAACATAAAATGAAATCTCTCAAGGGTATTCACTAACCACCTGAAGCTCTGTGTGGGGTTTTTGTTCATCATTATTTCATTTTTTTTATGGAGAGACTTCCCTTTCATTTCCCTGTGGCATCAGAAAGCAGCTTAGCGTTCACTGTTTAATTCTGGTGCTGGTGTTGAGGTGTTTGTTACGACTGCAATTGTGAAATTAAAAATAAAGAAATATATATATGTATAAAACCAAAAAGAAACCCTAAAACAAAGCAAAAAAAAAACCCCCTTTTCCCCTGCTGTTGAGGCAGAATACTTGGCTCATTCAGTATGCACTGCTTCAGACTCCTTGGGAGCATGTAGACTTCTTCCAAAATGGGGCTTCATCATTGCCCACCCGTGGCAAGCCTAGCTAGCGCTGCTTTTCTCAGCCAGCTTTGAATTCCTGGAGCCAAGTGGGGTTAAACTACATCAGCATCCTAGCAGCCTTGAAAGTTTCTTACCTGCTGTAGTACAAATAAAGTACAAATAAGCCTGTGTATGCTAAGGTGGTACGTGATGGATTGTTTGGTCGTAGTGGAAGACTCCTCAGATGCAGGATTTTTGTTTCTCTTTGGTGCGTGTTTCTGATGGATCTGATACAAATTGAAGGGATTACTCTTTCCGTTCTGTTGCCTTCAGTCTTAGTTCACTTGCACATGGATTCACACACATTGAATTCACACGGATTCACATGGTGTAATGGCTGGGCAACCAAAACTCGGGGCTTTTGAGAACTCAAATTCTTTAACAGCAAACTGTTGCAATGCAAGGTATTTTTTTTTGATTTGTTCTTCACAACCTACGGTGTTAAATCGGACGTCTAGCTAGGTTCAAAGTATGTCCTGCTCTAGAATGACTTACCATGCGTTTCTTGAAACCGAGATGTTTCAGTCGATGGCATTTTGTGTAACTAATGATCTCGTAACGTATCGAAACAACATTAGCGTACCAAGAGAGAGATTTTCCTGTAGTCTTGGCACGTTAAGTAAATAGTTTAAGACTTTTTATGGTAAATGGTGACTGGTCTTAAAAGCAGTTTGTAAAAACAAAACGTAAATGCCATATGTCACACTAGTGTATTTAAAGTTACTGACTGTGTAGTGCTACCAGGCAGTGGATCTGTTACGAGCAGTAGTAAATTCTCTGTTTCATAGTGAACTCTAGTCTTCATGTAGTGTTTAAGACCTGGAAATCCATGCTATATGAGAGTGCTGTACTCTGTGTGCGCACGTGTCTCTGTGTGTGTGTGTGTTGAGGGGTTCTCTTCAAACTTTAAAATCCTTTTTCCTCTCTTTCCCCAAAAGACCATTTCCATGTCTTTGTTGGAGACCTCAGTCCAGAAATCACAACCGAAGATATTAAAGCAGCTTTTGCGCCATTTGGAAGAATATCGTAAGTAACTTTAGAGGATAAATAAACTAAAAGTTCTCTCTCCTAAATGGAGGCAGCCTCATATTTCAGTAAGTAAAAAATGAGAGTTGACAGAGTGCAGGAAGATACATTCGTCTGTTCATACAGCAACTCGAGTCTGAAAGGTTGGGTATTAAGCAGGGATGTGTAAAGAGATTTCTTTAGAGTAGCGCGTTCTGCTTTCCTAGAACAGTTGCACCCGACTTGCTTTGGTTTCATACTCCTTGCATTGTTTGGCAAAGCAACAGTGGAAAAAAAAGATACGTAAACCTGGGGTTAAGCATTTAACTTGCCCTCTCGGCAACCACATAAGCATCACGCTTTACAGTTTGTGACTGAGTCCGTTTGCATGTTCACGTCTCGTGAGGCTTTGGATTTTTCGTTAGCCGTGGCGTGCTGGCCACCGGTAGCATCCGTTTTTTGGCAGTTCAAAGTCCCACTCCCCCAAAATCGAAACCTTTCCAGCGCAAGGCTCCTTGTGGCACCTGAAGGCTGCAGCTCGAGTGGCCTCAGAGCGTTTGGCGCTGCGTCAGCCTGTCAGCCCGTGACCTGAAGGGCTTGGCCAAAAGCACGGGGCGCCTTGGGTCAGCGAGTTGCACTCATCAGTTGTGCCGAGCGATGGTGTAACAAGCGAACGTGGTACAAACGGGGAATTGTGGCCGCAGGTCTCCGCCTGCTGGTTTGTTGTATTCAGGGTGTAGCAGTAAGGAGCACTTCGTTCATTCCATCCTCCAAATGTAAACCATTAATTTTCCTTGTAGTGTTGTCTGTACTGGACATTGAAGTTTCTTGATGGTGATGTAAGAGAACGTAGAGTGCTTTGGAGTGTTGTGTAGTGAAGCATTTAATTGAAGTAAGTTTGGTTTTTTGTTTTTTTTTTGTTTTTCCCCTCAGAGACCAGTGTATTACTCTTTTAATGCCAGCTTGATTTCCTCTTATGATAAGGTTTAAAAAAAAAAAGTGATCTGAATGTCGCTTGCTTCAGAGAACTGTAAAGCTTGACTCCATCTTCTGATTGTCATCTAGGAAATGTAGAGGGTCAGACTCCTCAGGGGAGTCAATTTATCCTCGCGGCCAAATGTGCTCTGGATGGGAGGCGTGAGGGACTCTAAAGTAGGTCCGAACTGGCGCTTTGCTGCTGGAATGAGAACGAAAGGCAGGGAGCAGTAGATGGCTGCGTTGGCGTGAATGTGGTGGAGCTACGAACGAATTTGCCCCAACCTATTCAGCAGTGGGGTTCCGGGGTGACTCTCAGCAGATGTTCTTCTTTACCAAACGAATACACCCGAAACAAAACCCCTCCTGAGCATGGGACAAAAAGTAACTTCTGATTATCACCTGGGGGAGCAGAAATGATAGCGACCATTGCTCCACGGTCCCTATTCCCCTTTGTTCCTTTTTGGATGCAGAGCTGCTGCCGCGTAGGTGCGGGGCTGCTGACGGGCTCTGCAGAGCACGAGGTTTCTCTTCCCTAGCGGTGGTGGTGGCAGGGAAGGGTGAGCAGTGCTCTTTTTTGGGTTCCTCAGCACACCGCTGTGAAGCCAACAAATTGAAAGCTGCAGTTTGCCCTGGCTTAAGCTGCCAGTCCAAAACGAGAGTAATAGTTTAAAAATTGTCCCCATTTTAACTCTTAAACTCTTGTTCCACCAGAGGGTCAAATAAAGCAGAAGGGGCCTTCATTTTCTACTTATTTAAATTTAACCTGAAGGAATAAATATTGCTACTGTCTCTTGAACAGTCGAATGAAGTTACTTGACCTGACCTGTTCCTCATCAGTGGCTAGTTTCTGGAAATGTGCTGCTAATGGAATATTTCCTGATATATTTTTTTTAAACGTTGTTTTCATTGGTGTTAAACTGAGCTTTTTTTTTTATGAAACCAAGGTTGAACTACTGCATGATTAGCACATAAGAAATTTTGGTAATTCTTTGCATCTGAACTTTTTAATCACTGTAAAAGCACACTTTCATTGTGGTTTCCTTTTATGCTTGCTGTACGCATGTTTTCACTTGTTCTCAAGTCTTATTTTCAAAGTTTTCAGTTGAGGGTAAGTAGAGATGAGTTTTTCCCCCCCCCTCCCTCTTTAGGCTATTCAGAGCAAACCGATCTAAAAGTACCCAAGTGGCTCTTCTCAGGCAATTTGTAACAAACTACCCAAATTCAGACCTAACCCAGGAAGGAAAAAACAAAAAACAAAAAAAAAAAAAGAAAGGGAGGGGGGAGGTATTACAAAAAAAAAAAAAAAAGAAATTTCTAGCATTGAAGAGGTATTTTCCTTGGGCCTCAATGATGGTGTCAGTGCTGTGGGCTTATGTGTACCGGAATAAGCTGATGATAACACCATTTGCAGTTAATGTAAGGCTTAAAACAAATAAAGTAGTGTAACGAACCTTCTCTTCATTGTGACTTTTCTCGCCAGTCTTGGAATGCTAAATGTTGTGCACATGTTACGCTAGTTTCTCTGAACCGTATAATTTTATACAGACGTAAGTTACATTGCATGACTTTCTGACTGGTTTTCTGTTTTTGTTTCTGTTCTTTACTGCCTGTATGTGTGGGGCGAAGGAGGGGAGGAGGGGGTGGCCCGTAGGCGAGAGCATCTCAGCCCTTGGCTGACTCGTACGCAAATTGCCTGAGAAACACTGTAGAATGACGTTCCACGAGTGGGGTTTAGCTCTTGTAGCTGGGTTCTCTTTTTAACTCAATCTCAAATAATAGGGCTCTGGTTATTTTGCAGAGTGTCTCTGAAGAATGGACAGAATTGCCATGGCTAACTACAAGCTACAGTTCACAGTGGACAAACGTTGTAGTTTTCTTATTTACTTTTATAAATTTTATTTTTATTTTTTGCTTTTTTTATATCTTGTAGTTTCCAATCAGTCCTGTATGATTGCTGTTGTACAAATGCAGTTTAAATTATTTGTAATATGTAGTTTAAAACATAAATGTTTCGGTGTTTTATTTTCTTCAATAATTTCTGAAAATGTCAATCTCTCAAAATTTACAGCTGCCCACAGTCCAAAAAGGGGGTAACGAATTGACCTGAGAAAATTAAAGAATTCAGTTAACAGGCGACGTATGCCTTTTAATTCCTATCTTTTTTCATTTTTTCTATTTAATATTTTGAATGAGTAGGTAGAATGTGTTGGCAAATAGCGAGTTTAAAAATTGCATGGTTAAAGAGAGCCATTCAGCTAATGTTAGTCAGCTACGTGGCTTCAGTGATTCTTTTGAATAGCTGCTTTGACCATGCTTTGTGTCTTAACAGTATGTAAAAGCATTTTGAAGCGGGAGCCAACTGTCGTAAAGTACATACGTTTGTTAGAGAAGCTATTGATTTGCATGTTTACAAAATTAAGTTTAATTTTGCTACTACCTGGCAAAGCATTAGTAAAGTTCTGTTTAGAAAAGAAGCCATTTGCTTTGACTGTGTTGCTGGTGCAATAAACAGTTGACTTTAGTAGAGGTGAAACGTGAGAATAAGCTGTACATGTGACTCAACTTGTCATTTTAGCGAGGTCGGCTTCGCAAGGTGCTGAACTGCCTCTTGTTTCTGCTTTTTAGAGATGCGCGTGTGGTTAAGGACATGGCAACGGGAAAATCCAAAGGCTATGGCTTCGTGTCCTTCTTCAATAAATGGGTAAGCTGCGGCACGGTCTAGAGCGCCTCTGAAAAGCGGGTGGTGGTTTTCTGCAGCTGCTCCAGGGAATGAGTATTTTTATCTGTTCGCCCTGTTCTCAGTTTCCCCTCCTGTTGAGGGGCAAATGATTTTGTCTGTTTGGCAAAGCACTTCAGTATTGCTGTACTGTTTCAGCCTTGATGGCAAGTGACATCAAAATGAGTGAGGTACAGAAATGACAAAGAGAACATCTCCTGTATATCAGACAGGATTTTTTACTGAGCAGCTGGCTTCTCGGAGGCCTTTTTGTCTTGGGAGACCTGTACAGGGCTCTGTAGCTTGTTGATTTTCATAGCTGTGGAAGCTGAGGAATGTCAGGGAGAAAACCGAACGAGTGGGGATGGAGTTCTGCTGCGCAAATGTTCCTTCCTGGCTGGTGGATTGGTAACGGACAGGCTTCCGTGAACACCTGTCAGTCTCTTTGTGGAGTGAATTAGGGCAAAGTGTTAAATGCTGTTCGTTGGCGATGAGTTAATAGCAAAAGTTCTGTCCTGCCTGAGGTTAAAGCGACCTGCGTGGAAGACTGCTTGCCAGCTGAGCTGAAGGTTTTGGTACGGGTTTTGGTGAAGAAACCGTGCTGAAATGTCGGCTGGATGGGGTGTGACTTCAGAAACCGGGTGTGCTGCTGTAGGCAGCCTTCGATGTGCTCCGTGAAGCCTAACAGTGCCCTTTCTCCTCCCTAAAACCCCTGCCTTGAAGATTTCTTTTGGCAAACTGCAGAGGTCAGGCAGGGGAGGTGTGTGGTGACTTCATTCCTGTGCCTGTATCTCAAAAGAAAGGGATGTCAGGAATGTTTTTCTTTTCCCCTCCCTCTCTCGTGGGCAGGATGCAGAGAACGCTATTCAGCAGATGGGTGGCCAGTGGCTTGGTGGAAGGCAAATCAGAACAAACTGGGCAACAAGGAAACCTCCGGCTCCAAAGAGCACCTACGAATGTGAGTGTGGTCACTTGGGCCTTCTGCAAACCTCCCACCGCACACGTGGGGAGGAGGCGAGAATTGTGAAATCCCCGTGTTTGGAGACGGGGGGGAGAAGGGAAAGTGGGTACTCAAAAAGCAAAAACTCTTGAACACTCCCAAAACTCCTGAATAAATCAAGCTATGATGATTGTATTCATATTGCCACTAGGGGGATTCATCAGGCTTCTGCGCACTTTGTTTGGGAGCCGGCTTTCTGTCAGGACAACTGGGGTGACTGTTGTTTTTTTTTTTTTAACTTTGCTCCCTCGTTTTTATGGCTTCCTGCAGTGATAGAGAGCAGGTGAGACTGTATTAAAGCATTTCCACGGGAGGGATTTTAAATTAGGTGTATTGGACCTATTAGATAGGCCTGAAATGTGGATTTCAGTTCACAGCAGCGTCCCTGTCCCAAGCAGCCTGTCCCACGCAGGAGCTGTCGCCCGAAGTCACGTACTCTGGGCCAAACTTTCCTCTTGCCCCGTGCCACCCTTTGCTTTCAGGGTGTTGGCGAGTTGTGCCCAGTGTCTCGTGTCCATGAGTAAACGCTCCAGCGCTGAACAGGAACTCGTTGCTCTGTGTTTTATAGAGCAAAGGTCTGGAGGCCGCGTCTGTCTGAGACGTTAATTCACCACTCTGTGGTTCAGGTAGACGGCCAGACATACCCGAGTGAAAGTGCTGACCTTGGTAAATATTTTGGTAAATATTTGTCACGAGCTCTGGCGGCCTGGCTCCTCACCGTAGGCCTGTTGGGATCGGAATTGTTGCATAACACGCGTGCGGTCGACTGAAAACCTCTTTAAAAATCTCTTGCAGCAAACACCAAACAGCTGTCTTACGACGACGTGGTCAATCAGTCGAGCCCGAGCAATTGCACTGTGTACTGCGGAGGTGTGACTTCGGGACTGACAGGTATCGCGTCCCCAAAACGCGGTGTCCCGTCGCGTGACGCCGGGTGACGCGGCCGTCACCTCATTTTGATGCTCTGCTTCTTCTTGCTTCAGAACAGCTAATGCGCCAGACCTTTTCTCCGTTCGGGCAGATAATGGAAATTCGAGTCTTCCCCGATAAAGGATACTCCTTCGTACGGTAAGGCTGAAGAACTTACTGAAAATTAGGGGTTCTCCGACGGCAGCCTCATCTGAAGAGTGAGTTGGGGCTTGCAGAGCTTCTGGCACGAGCAGAAGAAAAAAAACCTGAACTCAGGCCAAACGGCCTCAGCGATAAACAACCCGTTGTGCTTGTAGCCACATCTGCCTGCTGCCTGAGATGTGTCTGGCCGAAGACTCCTGCTTTCTGACCTAGGGTGATTCTGCTGGCAAGGGTTGTTGAGGAGACCCGGCCTTAGTCTCGTGTCTGCCAGTAGTGATATTTAATCTGGGACTCGTTTATGCTGGTCTGCCCTTACCTAGCAGTGCTGCAGTAGCCCTGATCGTAACAGGTCCCCAGCTATTCCTTTTTTGTAACCTCACGGTTGAGTTACTGAGGCAGACGGTCAGTTTCAGTGACGTTTCTGGGAGCATCCTCGTCTCTTTGGCCACGAGGCTCCAGATAATAATTATAAATGGACTTGCTCTCCTTGCGGTTAAACTTTCTGACTTGTTTACCGAGAGATAACGCAACGAGTTACGACACTGAGACAGGAAAACTGCCCGCAGCCTGGCAGTCCTTCTGCTTTGGGGGTGATGAGAAAAAGTCTCTGCAGACAGCCTGCTCTTCTAGCAGGACCTAAACCCGTGCTGCTGGCTGTGGGGCTCTCTCGGGCTTACTTCTAGGTGTTGCTCGCCGAGTTGTTCACGTCGGTACGATTTCTGTGTCAACAGGTTTAATTCTCACGAGAGCGCTGCGCACGCGATCGTTTCTGTCAACGGAACAACCATAGAGGGACACGTGGTGAAGTGCTACTGGGGCAAGGAAACACCAGACATGATCAGTCCGGTCCAGCAGGTCAGAACCACTGCTCTGCTGATGTCAAAGACGAAGGCTTTAAGTTTGTCCCGTAAAAACCTGTTTAAATGGCTGTAAAGCCCTTGCGCTCGCTAGTTTGGCGATGCAGCACGCGTGATTTCTGTGTTACCACTTATTTCTCTAGCGAGTATTTCTCTGAAGCACAGTCAGGGATGTAAAATCCTTTGCAACACGTGGAGGCTTGTTACGTAAAAAATGGCGATGCGAAATTTTGAAGAAAACTTGCAGAAGGTTGTCCGCACGTGGCGTACCTTCTGTGCCGTGAAGGTAAACGCTGGTGCCGTTGCTTTTTCCTGGATCTCTGTGGAAAGGCTGTGCTCTTTGAGGAGACAGCCGCCTCGTTTATGGGCGAAACTCGGGCAATTAAATGTTCGTGCGCTCAGAAGGAATGTCCTGCTAAACACCTGCGTTTCCGTTTCTGAATTATTTGAGCGAGCAGACCCGCAAGCTTCCCACCGCAGGCAGATATGCGGCAGGCGGGACGAATCGTGAGGCTGTAAACCGCAGCGCTCTCAGGCACCGCTTAATACGGGGCCGTTTGTCCTTGCAGAATCAGATCGGCTACCCGCAGGCGTACGGGCAGTGGGGCCAGTGGTACGGCAACGCGCAGATCGGTCAGTACATGCCCAACGGCTGGCAGGTCCCGGCGTACGGGATGTACGGGCAGGCGTGGAACCAGCAGGGCTTCAAGTGAGTACCGGCCTCTCGGCCCTCGTGCCTGCGGTCACGGCCCGGGTGACGGGGATTTCCTGCGGGGCAGTGCGCGCTCTCTCCTCCTTTGGGGAGCAGCACGTGAATTTCTGTTTTCCAACCAAGTCAGTTTTGAAGTGTTTCTTGAACTTTGACGGGAGTTGAATCGCATTCTTGCCGAACAGGGAAGCTGGTGATTGTGCTGCCGGTGTGAAATCCTCCCGTCCCGCTGCCGGTAGCAGCTGTCGGGTTTCTGAGCGGTGACATGAAATGCAATACAGGTGGAAGCAGCGAATACAGATCGCTGTGCTAAATTACTGTCTTCTGAGCAATAGTGGAACGATTCTTTCTCGAGGGGCCTGCTGGCAGCAGACCTCTCGGCTCTGGCTGCCCTGATCATCAGAGAGATCTCCTCGTGCCCACATCATTGTTTGTCTCACTGCTAGGAACACACACCTACCCTTAAAAACAGTTTGCGGACTGCTGTCACAAATTCTGATTGCTGTTTTCTTTTCGAGCCTTCCTCTTTCTGACTGCCCCTAATTCCTGCACGCCAGGAACACGCGAGCTTTTCCAGCACCTCTAGGTGCTTGGCCAGGGAGCCCCGGCATCTCAGTTTCCCACCTGCCGTGGAGCTGAGCGTTCAGGTGTGAAACTCCTTTCCGTCCCCTTCCAGCAGAAGCACCAGTGCCTGATAGCCCTGGAAAATCTGGATCGGGTGCCAAGGCGTGCTCGCTCCGGGCTTGAGCAGATCAGGAAATCACGTGCAGATCCTGGATGGCACCGCTCGGGGCCAGGAGTCGCTCACACGGGCACGTCCGTTCTCGCTCCTGCCCTCCGCGAGTTCTCCGTCCGAGTCAAAACCTCACCTAACGTTCTGTTTTCCTCCCTAACAGCCAGACGCAGTCTTCGGCGGCGTGGATGGGCGCGAACTACGGAGTTCAGCCGCCGCAGGGGCAGAACGGGAGCGTGATCACCAACCAAACTGGATACCGCATGGCAGGCTTCGAAACGCAGTGAGAAAAGGACTCTGAAGCCGGAGGCTGGTGGGCTCGAGGCTGCGAGGAGTGCCGCAAAGCCTTTGTTTACCGCAAAGAATTACCAGATCAAGTCAGTGCAAGTGTCAGATACAGTGTATTTATTTAAAAGAGAGAGAGAGAGAGAGAGAGAGAGAAAAAAAAAAAGCGTTTTTAATCATGAAATTGTCATCCACATTGTTTAAAAAAAAGAAAACGGGAAAAAAAAAATCACAGGAAACGAGATGCTGGATGTCTGCCAACTTTTGCCTTCTTTTCCTCCTTTCTATATGTGTTTCTGAAGATCCACGTTTGAAACACAGCAAATGCAGGGACTACTGCCACTTAAAATTGGGGCAGGAAATTGCACAATTGTCAAACCTTTTTTCCTTGGAAGTAGCGTGCAGTTTTAGTTTGCATTCCGAATGATTTAAAAATGTATTATAAAAGCCGTTGTACAAAAAGAAAAGCCAAAAGCGTGTGAATCCTGGAGGCGGCTCCGTCTTCAGCCTTTGCACAAGTCTGTTTTAAAAGAGCCTCTTGTATAAAGTGTCCATCTCTCCGCTTTTGTTACACCGGGTTTTCGACTCTAAGTTATTCGTTTACATCGTTTTGTATCGAAGCGTTTTCTCAGAGTTGTCTTTCTTGCCTTACGACCGTTACCCAAATTATCACGGCGCGGGGGCCGCTCGCTGCCGAACCGTCTCCCGGCCGCTCCGACGGACCGAACGTTGTGCGCGGTGTGTTCTCTGCGAGCAGGTGCCTACAGCAACCCCTGCCGGGCTCGCGCGAGAGGATTTTTAATCTTCTGGTGGAAAAAACCCTTTTGCGATGTGTACCGGGACACCGAAAACCCTGTTACAACTCTTACTAAAATGTGATGAATACCTACGAACCAGCTTGGGTTTATTTTTTTTTTTTTTTATCTTACCGATTTCTACATTTACATGTACTGATTATGTAAAATATTTTAGCAGATTAATATTTTGCACAAACGTTAGCAAACTTTGTATGTTTCCTTATTTAAAGGTAGGATGCGGAGTCCTTGATTTATGCGTTATTTTTTTTTCTTCCTTTTTTTTTTTTTTTTTTGCATGTGGATATCAAATATACACTTTGGTAGTCTTTGAATACAACCTCATCTTCTCTTGTTTTTAATAACTTTACAAAAAAAACCGCCAGAAACACCAAACCATCCCTTCCAGGTGGCTGCAGGAACGTCTCGTGCTGAGGGTGCTGGTGTGAGGGCAGCTGGGCAAAGCCTCTTGCGAGGTTCCGAGGCCAGACCCCATTTTTCTGTCCTACCTCTTGACCGGCCTTCAAAAAAAAAAAAAGAAGAAGAAACAGGGAAAAAAAAAAAGAAAAAGGGGAAAAAAAGAACAAAAAGAACAAAAAAAAGGCAAAACTGAAGCTTGGTGTGTGCTCTCCTTTCTTTCCCCCTATCGCTGCGCCCGGCGGGCTATCCCTGCGGCAGGACCTGCTGCTCGGGTCACTTTCTTGGGGGGGGAAAGCGCCGAAATTGCCCTTTTTCACCCCATTTCTAAAGGGCTGCCCCCTGGCTGCGACTGCGCCTGCGCGCTGCGGCGCGCCTGGAACTACATCTCCCGGCGCCTCCCGCGGCGCGTCACGTGGGCGCGGCGGGCCAATGGGGGCGCGGCGGCGGGCGGGCCGGCGCCATGGCGGAGGCGGGGGGGCGCTGAGCGGCCTCGCGGCGGGCCCGGGCTGGAGCGGGGGGCGCGCGCCCAGGTAACCGAAGGGGGGGGGGGGCGGGCGAGCGGCCGCGGGGCAGGAAGTGACGTCAGAGGGGCGGGTGGAGCGGCGGGGAGGGCCGCCGGGCTTCCCCCCCCCCCCTCCCCCGCCCCCTCCCTCCCGGCGGGGTGCGACGTCACGGCCGTGACGTCACCGCGCGGCGCTCGGCCTCCGGAGGGGAGGGGCGGGAGGGGAGGGGAGGGGAGGGGAGGGGCGGGCAGCCCCGCACAGCCCCTGAGCGGGGGGGGCACCTGGCCTCCGGCCTCCACCAGGGTCCCCCAGTGCCTCCCAGTGCCCCCAGCTCCCTCCAGCCTCTCCCAGTGCCCTCCAGCCTCTCCCAGTTCCATACAGCCTCCCCAGTCTCCCCCAGCGTCCCCCAGCACCTCACAGCCTCCCCCAGTGCCTCCCAGCCTCACCCAGTGCCCCCGGCCTCCACCAGTTCCATACAGCCTCCCCAGTCTCCCCCAGTGCCCCCCAGCACCTCCCAGCCTCCCCTAGTTCTATACAGCCTCCCCAGTGCCCCCCAGTGCCTCCCAGCCTCCACCAGTGCCCTCCAACCTCCCTGTGTTCCATACAGCCTTCCCAGCCTCCCCCTGTGCCCCCCAGCACCTCTCAGCCTCCCCCAGTTCCATTCAGCCTCCTCCAGTGCCCTCCAGCCTCCCCCAGCGCCTCCCAGCCTCTCCCAGTTCCACACAGCCTTCCCAGCCTCCCCCAGTACTCCCCAGCCTCCCCCAGCTCCATACAGCCTCCCCCAGTGCCTCCCAGTCCCCTCCAGTGCCCCCCAGCCTCCCCTAGCTCTGTCCAGCCTCCCCAATTCCATACAGCCTCCCCACTTCCCCCAGTTCCATACAGCCTCCATAGCCTCCCCCAGTGCCCCCCATCTTCCCCCCACTTCCACACAGCCTCCCCAGCCTCCCCCAGCGCCTCCCAGCCTCCCCCGGTGGCCCCCAGCCTCCCCCAGCTCCGTACAGCCTCCCCCAGTGCCTCCCAGTCTCCTCCAGTGCCCCCCAGCCTCCCCCAGCTCCGTTCAGCCTCCCCAGCCTCCCCCAGTTCCATACAGCCTCCCCCAGTGCCTCCTGGCCTCCCCAGTCTCCCCCAGTGCCCCCCAGCCTCCCCAGCCCTGCTGCCCCGTGCTCGGCCTCCATCCCACCCGGCCTCTGTCGCCCGGCAGCCTCCGATGCCCCCCCCCCCAAAACCCCCCCCGAGTCTGGCATCCTCCCCCCCGGCGCAGGGCTCGGGGTGGAAAGCGGCGCGGAGGCCGCGGCCCCGCAACCGGAGGCCGGGATGAGGCCGAGGCCGCGGCCCCCAGAGGTTGTTTCTCAGCCTCGCTTTCCTCCCGTGCGGCCGAGGCTGGAAAATGAGGAGGCGTGCGGGGCGGGGACGCGCCGGGGGCCCCCATTTCTGGCAGCGAGACGCCCGCCCTGGGGGCTCCTGTCCGGTTTTGGGGTCTGGGGGGGGGGGGCTGGAATCGCCCTCCCGACTGGTTTCTGTCCTCTTTTGGGGCCTGGCGAGGACGGAGTCGCCCTCCCAGCTGGTTTCTCTCCATTTTGGGGTCTGGTGGGGTCAGAATCTCCCATCCCCACTGGTTTCTGTCCGGTTTTGGGGTCTGGTGAGGATGGAGTCGCCATCCCTCGTGGTTTCAGTTCGCTTTTGGGGGTCTGCGGAGGGCAGAGTCGCCCTCCCAACTGGTTTCTGTCCTCTTTTGGGGCCTGGCGAGGACGGAGCCGCCCTCCCAACTGATTTCTCTCCGCTCTGGGGATGTGGCGAGGCCACCTCTGTTCCGAGGGCCCTGTAGGTGTCACCGGCACCCCGCAGCTCCCGTCCCGGCCGTGACTTCCCCTTTCCCCTCGCAGGCTTTCCCCCGCGGGATGGAGCCGGCTCCGGCGAGGCCGAAGGCCCCGTCCTTCCTCTCGGACCTGGGCAAGGCGACGCTGCGGGGGATCCGCAAATGTCCCCGCTGCGGCACCTACAACGGCACGCGGGGGCTGAGCTGCAAGAACAAGACCTGCGGCACCGTCTTCCGCTACGGCACGCGCAAGCAGCCCGGCGTCGACGCCGTCAAGCTCATCACGGGCTCCGAGTCGCAGGTTTATTCGGTGCGCCAGCGGGACCGGGGGCCGGATTACCGGTGTTTCGTGGAGCTCGGGGTTTCGGAGACGGCCATCCAGACGGTGGACGGCCCCGTGGTGACGCAGCTGGGCACGGGGCGCTGCTACGTGCCGGCCTGCCTGAAGGCGGCCGCGCAAGGCGTGGTGGAGAACCAGTGCCAGCACGTCAAGCTGGCCCTGAGCTGCCAAACGGAAGCCACGCCGCTGACCCTAAAAAGCTCCGTCCTCAACTCCATGCAGGCCTCGCCCGAAACCAAGCAAACCATCTGGCAGCTGGCCGCCGAGCCCACGGGGCCGCTGGTGCAGCGCGTCACCAAGAGCGTCCTGGTGGTGAAGTGCAAGGCCAGCCAGAGGCACAGCCTGGGCTACCTGCACGCCTCCTTCGCCCACAAGGTGAGCGCCAAGACGCTGGCCGAGCACCGCTTCGTCTGCTCCTGCCAAACCCCGAAACCCGGCAAAGGCGGCGCCGCGGGCAAGGAGGAGGCGGCGGCGGCGGCGGCGCGCTGCGTTCACTTCTTCGCCTGCATCTGCGCCTTCGCCAGCGACGAGAGCCTGGCGCAGGAGTTCGCCGATTTCCTCGCCTGCGACGCCGGCGGTAGGTGGGGGCCCCGCGGGGGCTTTAGGGTTCGGAGCGGCGTCGGGCCCGCTCGTCCCTGTCGTGGGGAAAAGAGACCGTCGTGCCCGCTCCCTGTTGGCGCTTCGTTAGGTGCAAAAAAACCCTGCGAGCACCAGGTTTGCTGCGAAATAAAACCTGCAATAAACGGGTTTGCCGCACAAAACCCTACAAGCGATGGGTTTGCTACAAAAAAGCCTACAAGCAACAGTTTTCTTGCAAAAAGTCCTACAAGCAACAGGTTTTTTGCAAAAAAAACCGACAAGCAACGGGTTTGCTGCAAAAAAAAAAACCTTCAAGCAACACCTTTGCTGCAAAAAACCCTACAAGCATCGGGCTTGCTACAAAAAAAACCCTACAAGCAATGGGTTTGCTACAAAAAAGCCTACAAGCAACAGTTTTCTTGCAAAAAATCCTACAAGCAACAGGTTTTTTGCAAAAAAAACCCTACAAGCAACGGGTTTGCTGCAAAAAAAAAACACCCTACAAGCAATGGGTTCGCTGCAAAAAAACCCTACAAGCACTGGGGTTGCTGCAAAAGAGGTGTCCTGAAGCAGCGGGGGAGCGGTTTCGAGCCCTGCCTGGGGATCAGAACCTAAAAATATGTGTGTGAGGTGGAAATGGTGCCCCAGGCCCAGCTGTGCACGCCTCAAAAAGCTCTGCCCGCAGCTCCAGAAGGTTTTGGGGTTTCTCTGGGGAGCCGGGGACGGCTCCTGGGTTTGGTTCTGGTTTTTTTTTAGTGTTTTTTTTTTTTTTTTGCAAGCAGCAGCTCCGGACGTGCAGACCTGAATCACGTTCGCCGAGCTGCGCTTTGGGGCGCGTCCCCTGCCTGGAAAACGACCCCAACCCCAAACATTTGGGTCCAGGCCCTGCTTTTCCTTCCCCAGCCCTTGTGGGGGGTCAGCCCTGCAGGGCTGCTCGGGGCCGCGGTTACGGGACCACGGGGCGGATTTGAGCTCCCGGGGACGATCCGGAACACGATGACGAAGAACTGAGATGATTTGAAGGACCGATTTCGTCTCTCCTAGGTCTGAAAGGCGTCGCCGTCCCCCCGCTGGTGTGCGGCCCCGAAGCCGCCGCCGTGCAGGCCGGGGAGGCCGCCGCCAAGCCCAAGAAGAGGAAAAAGGACCCGGCGTGCGGTGAGAGCTGGGGCTGGAGGGGCCGAAGGACGGAGGGGGTGTGAAGGGCCGTGGGGGGGAGGGGGGAGGGGGGGCGCGGGGCCGCGGCGTCGCTGCCCCCCCCCAACCCTCGGTGCCGCCCCGCAGGGACGCAGGCGAGCGGCCCGCTGCTGGCTCAGGACCCGGCGAGCGGCAGCCTGAGGAGAGGCGGCGCGAAGAAGCCGCCCGTCGCCTCCTCGCTGAAAAGGCAAGGTGAGCCCCGGCCCCGAGCCCAGCCCTCGCTAAAAAAAAAAAAAAAAAATATAAGAAGAAGAAAATCGGGGAGGTGGGAAATAAGCGGGCTCCGCTCGCCCCGCGCGTCGCCTGGGGGCTGGCCCTAAATCTGCGTGGCGGCGAGGGACGGCGCTGAGCGCTCCCGGGGCTGCTCCGTGGTGGATTTATTCGTGCAGAGAGCTTCTGGAGGTTGATGCGAGGCAGGGACGGGGCTGGTGTGGGCGTCACGCCGATGATATCCTCGTGTGAAGTGGAGAAGAGGGGAATCGGGGCAGGTGAAGGCGGGAGAGGGTGAGTGAGGGCAGGAGAGGGTTTCTCTTGGGGCACCGCCACCACCTGCAGCGCCTCTGATGGCCGGAGCTGCTTGGAGGGACCCGTCCTGGCCAAAATCGGGGCATAATTGGGTTTTTTAGTGGCCAATGCTTGTTGGGAAGGAGCCGCCGGGGTCTGGCCTGCCTCCGGGAGGTGCCAGGGGGAAAGGAGACACGGAAAGGAGATGCGGACCCGGATAAGGCTCGCCGCCCCGGGGAGATTTTCCTAGGCATGCATGCGATAACTGATCTCCGGGCAGAAGGCAGAACCATTTACATGGGTTTGCTGGCTGGTCAGGGCCAAAAGGGTTTGTACAGCGTGGTTTTAATCTTTTTTTTTAACCTCTCAGTTGTAGTTTTTGCCCAGCAAGTGGTTCTTTTCCCCCTGGTTTGTCGCCCTTCTTTTTGCTGGGTCGGATTTGCTCTGTTGCTGGCTTCCTTGAGCAGGTGAGCCCCGAAACAGGAGCGAGCATCAAACCCTGCGCCTGATGCCAGGGAGCTTTTCGGACCCCCCAGGACCCTCCAAACCCTGCTCCCGGGGGAGCTCTGGGGAAGCTGCTCCCCCACGACACCGTGGGGCCGATACCCTAGCTCTTACTGACCCCAGCCCCTTTATTTTTACTGCTTTTGTCTATTTTTTTTAAAGCAGGACGCTGCTTTTAAGCTAAGCCTTGTGTTTCTGAGCCCCTGGGACGCCCGATAGCGCGGTGCCCGCTCAGAAAGGTTTCGCTCTGGTTCTTGTCCTCCTGTCTGCTGCCTTTCTGTGTTCTGCTTAACAGAGCCCGTTGCGCCTGCGCCGCCGGGGAACCGGTGAAGGTAAAATGGGAAATAAACGAGGAGCTCCCTGGGGCCAGCCCGCACCGCCTGGGGGGGACGTGGTTGTTTGTTCCTGCCCGTCTCCTTGCTCCTCACGCGTGTGTGACGATGGGGACTCTGATTTCCTTCCCTTTTTTGTCTCCCAGGCTGTAACCAGCTGCTGGACGAGTCGCAGGTCACCCTGTCCTTCCAAGACTGGCTGGCCAGCGTCACCGAGCGCATCCACCAGACCATGCATTACCAGTTCGAAGGTAAATCGGGCTTCAGGGAGCGCTGCCCCCGAGCCCCTGGGGACAGCAGCGTTGTTTCCAGCGCCCTCTTTAAGCGGCCGAGCTCCTGGCAGCATTAAATAACTTTAGCCCAAAGGGAGGCACGCGCTCTGCCCAGCTCGGAGCCCAGTGTTATTTTTGCCCTGGGAAGTTTCTGTTGGCTTTGGTTCGTTCCCCGAGCGCGGCGTTAAGCTTAGCAGGAGCTGGCTGCTGCTGTTTGTGCTCGGGGAAGGGAGGAACTCCCTTCGAGGTTATTTATGCGTGAAGAAACTGCCCGGAGCCGAGCCGGAGAGGTGAGGTGAGGTAAGGCGAGGTGCCTCACGTGGCACCGAAGAAATGTTGGGGATCCTCCCTTGCCAGTCTCGAGCCTGCTGCTGTCCTCGGGCCCCCCGTGGGCCCCGAGGGCAGGGCTCTGCGTGGCGCGGGGCGAGCTGCTGCCTGTGCACGGACGGCTACAGGCAGCAGCTCACATCTGTGCGCCCAGAGGAGCAGAAGTCAGCGGCGCTGCTTCCTGCGTGGCACTT
This sequence comes from Cygnus atratus, assembly GCF_013377495.2. Taxonomy (NCBI): domain Eukaryota; kingdom Metazoa; phylum Chordata; class Aves; order Anseriformes; family Anatidae; genus Cygnus; species Cygnus atratus. The sequence goes on from NC_066388.1 coordinate 4,294,128, forward strand.
CCTAAAGCTCTCAGCTGCTGCGCTGGAAGCCAGCCGGGCTCCCCCCCAAGCACAAAAACACCCGAAGGAAGGTTTGTCCCTTTCCGAGCAGTGTAAGAACGCCCCGAGTTGGTCCCAGCAGACAACCACGCGCCGCTCTCCGGCAGCTGTTAAGTGCGGGGCTCCTGCAAGGCCTCGGGCCTCCAGCAAGCTGCTGCTGCCGAGCTCCCCTCGCTCACTTCAAGCCCTTTATGCTGCCCCCGCAGCTTAGGGGATTGCATTGACCCCAAGCCCTACAGGGCAGCTGCCGTGCCCCTGCCGCCCCTCCGCAGACCGGAGCCCCCCCAGAGGGGCTGGGAGCAGCTGGCAGAGAGCACCAGGGGTGCTCAGCCCCCGGCGCAGCCTGCCCGGAGGCAGCACAGATATTTCTGGTGGGAGGGAGGTGGCAGGACCAGGCTCTGCCCAGGCACGGGGCAGGAGGCCAAGGATGCAAACTGAAACACAAGAAAATATAAGGAAACGCTTCCCTGGTGGTCAGACCCTGGCACGGCTCTTCCAGCCAGCTGGTGGGCTCTGGTGGTGGAAATACCAAACCCTGAGCAGGGAAAATAGGTGAACAACCCCCCCCGTGCACCCCTCCCTCCCAGCTCGTTGTCCTGCAAGCAGCGCTGCCTCTCTTGTGCTAACCCCTGCCCTCGTGTTTGTGACCGCGCAGGCAAGCCCGAGCCCCTGGTCTTCCACATCCCCCAGGCGTTCTTCGACGCGCTGCAGCAGAGGATATCCAGCGGGAGCGCCAAGAAGAGGCTGCCCAACTCCACCACAGGTACGACGGGGGCTTGCTCACGCAGAGGGAGCTCTGTGTGTGCCTGCTAAGGGAGGAAGAAGCAAGCAGCAGGAGCAGGCACTCTGCTACCCCTCGCTTGCCTCCGGCAGCTTTTTTTTTTGGAAGGAGCCCCACAGGGGTACGAAGCAGCCGTAGGGCAGAGGACACGGGCTAAGCAAGACCTTAGATATCAGAGCTGCGGGAATAAATGCAGCAGACAGAGCTCGAAGTGAGTAATAGCTTCCCTGCAGCCTTCCCCCAGCCCTGCCCAACTATCCTGCTTTTGAATCAAGTGCAGCACAGAGCACTTGATTGCAGGGAGCGTTCCCTCCCGCCTCACTGATGCGGGACGACGTTTGGGCACCCACGCGGGGCTCTGCGATCACACGCGGCGTGGCAGGGCTGCAGGAGCACCGATCTGCCCCTCGCAGGGCATGAAGGGCTAGCAGAGACGAAGCTCTCCCCAGCAGCGGGCCAGGCAGGATTTACTTTGTTAAATCAATTATTGTGCTCTGAACTGGGCCCAGAAGAGTCCACAAGCAAGCGCAAAGCAGCGTGGTTAAGGGTTGTCTCCGAGGCAGGGCAGCCAAAGGGAAAGAAAAGAAAAGCAAATTGCAGCACCAGCCCCATCCTGCAGCTTCCCCCCAGCATTTTGGGGCACCCCTAACTGCATTTTCCTTCCCCCCAGCCACCCCTACCTCCATTTTCCTCCCCCCCAGCCACTCCCAACTCAGTTTTCCTTCCCCCCAGCCTTCTCTAACTCCGTTTTCCTCCCCCCAGCCACCCCTAACTCCATTTTCTTTCCCCCCAGCCTCCCGTAACTCCATTTTCTTTCCCCCCAGCCTCCCGTAACTCCATTTTCCTTCCCCCCAGCCACCCCTAACTCCGTTTTCCTCCCCCCCAGCCACCCCTAACTCCCTTTTCCATCCCCAGCCTTTGTCCGCAAAGACGCCCTTCCCCTGGGGACCTTCTCCAAGTACACGTGGCACATCACCAACATCCTGCAGGTGAAGCAGATCTTTGATACGCCCGAGGTAAGGGGGGACGGCAGGCGCTCCCCGCACCACGCTGCCGCGCGGTAGCTGAGCTCCTTACCTGGGTGCTCCCGTGCTTGCCGGCAGCTGCCGCTGGAGATCACGCGCAGCTTCATCCAGAACCGGGACGGGACCTACGAGCTCTTCAAGTGCCCCAAGGTGGAGGTGGAGAGCATCGCCGAGACCTACGGGCGCCTGGAGAAGCAGCCGGCCATCCGGCCGCTGGAGCTCAAAACCTTCCTCAAAGTGGGTGAGTGGGCAGGGGGCGGCGCAGCCCAGCGCATGCAGAAACCCCCCGGGTGCTAAGGAATCCCCCCCCAGGCACCCCTACAGGGGGGAAACCCCTCGAGGAAGGGGGGGGGCTCCCTCCAGACCTCCAGACAGGGGGAGTTCCCCCAATAAGGGGCCCCTGCACACCCCGAAAAAGCACTTATGTCCAAGATGAGGTTTTTCTCCAGCCCCTGATCCCAACCAAGCCCCCCTTGACAGCCACCTCTGCCTGCAATTGAACACCCACAGCAAGTTACACGTCCCCCCCCCCCCCCCAAAAAAAAAAATAATCTAGAAGCCCCCCAGCAGGCACAGCGCCCCAAAACCCAACCAGCCTCACCCACCCCACCGCAAGGGGAGGTCCCAGGCCCCCCCCCCCCCCCCTCACCCTTTTCTCCCCCCCAGGAAACACCTCTCCCACCCAGAAGGAGCCCACCCCCTTCATCATCGAGTGGATCCCCAACATCCTACCTCACTCCCGCATCGGCGAGCTGCGCATCAAGTTCGAGTACGGCCACCACGGCAGCCGCCAGCCCGCTGCCTTCTCCGAGCAGCAGTCGCCGGCGCTGGAGCCCGCGCTGGAGCTCGCCCCGCTCGCCACCATCACCTTCCCCTGAGCCCCTGGGCCACCGGGGCTGGCGCCGGGGCCGCCGGGCAGGCAGGTTAGCCTGGAAGAGACGAATAAATCCAGCACGGAAGGGCTGGTTACCTGCTCGCCCTCCAGCAAGCAGCTGCAAAAATGAAACGTCCCGCTCGCCGGGTGCCCCCTGCTCCTCGCTGCACCCAGGAAAGGCAGGTGGGGGGCTCGGGGTGGGGGGCTGCACCCCACATTTAGGGGTGTACACACCAAGGGTGGCCCCCAGCCAAGCACCACCACCACCACCCAGGGGAGCCCCAGCTTCAGCTGGGGTGAGCCGAGGGCTTTGGTGCTGAGCAGGGGGCTGGGGGGCACTTGGGGTTCCCCCACCTGAGTGCAGCACGTGCTAAAGGTGCAGAGTTTGTGCTGTTGGGTCACTTCAGCCTCTCCTTGCTCCTATATTTGTGGGGGTCTCCTCACGCTTTACACCCTCCCGCGGAGCCCAGCTCCATCGCTGGCTGCATCTTCCCCACGGGTGGGCGAGGAGAGAGCAGCCCTGGAGGGAGCAGGGGGTGCACCGCAGCGGGGAGCAGCCCTAGCAGCAGAACCACTGCTCCCCACTGCCTCACCCCCATCCTCCAGGGGAGCACCCCCAGGGCTGAACCCCCCCCCCCCCCAGCAGCTGCAGGATGAGGCCCCCCCCACCCCTGGGAGGAGCCAGGCACTGTGCCCCCCGTCACCCCCACGCAGGAGGCAGCACAGCACCCTCCAGCCTCAGCCAGGGCCTCCCTCCCAAGGGCACGGGGAGGCTGGGGACAGGAGGAGGCCGGGGCTCTCCTGAGCTGCTGCTGGCCTCGTGGTACCGGGATCCTCACCCCAGTCCTGTAGGGAGACGAGCTCTGGGAGCTGGGTGCCGAGCACGGTGCTCCAGCAGCCCCCAGACCACGGGGGGGGGGGGGAGGGGGGATTCGCACCCCCATCCCCGTGCCCCCCCTCGTTGCCGAAACCTCACAGGCTTCCACTGGTCAGGCTGACACCGCTCACCCTGCTACAGGACATAGGAAAAAAATAACAAAAAAATGAAATAAATCACCAATCTCAGGCATCTCTTCTTTTTTTTTTTTCTGGCTGCTCCTTGCTGCGTAGGCACAGCCCCACGAGGACGGGGCTGCAGCACCCACAAACTCACTAAGGTGGGGGGGGGACACCCCAGGGCTGCTCTGCTTCGCCCCCCCCCCCCCCAGCCCCAGGAACTGCCCTGTGCTGACCCTAAAAGAGGGGACCCAGCACCCAAAGCACCCCCAAGCACCCCGGCAGGGTGGGAGCCCCATAGCAAACCCCCAGAGGGGTTTAAGAGGCTTTGGCGCTGCCCCTGCCCTGGGATCCCAACGGGGCACAGCCCCATGGCAGGTGGTGGACGTCGCTTCGTTAGCACAGCCTCGTTAGGGCCAGCCCCGGGCCCTGCTCTGCTCCTTTGCCCACCCGGACCCCTTTTCCCCGGGGCTTTGCTCCCCTTTGCGCTCCCCCAGGCACGTTGGTCCCGCTGCAAGCTGGGGAAGGATGGAGGGGAAAGGGGGAAGGATGTGGGACGAAGGGTGAAGGGCACGAGATAAAGGGTGGAGGATGTGGGCTGCGGGGTGAAGGGCACGAGATAAGGGGTGAAGGATGCGGGGGGGGAGGATGCAGGAGAAGGGGGTGGGATGAAAGGCGATGGACGCGGGATAAAGGGTGGAGGATGCGAGATAGAAAGCTGCAGGATGAAGGAGGAGGGATAAAGGGTGGAGGATGCAGGATAAAGGGTGAAGGAGGTAGGATAAAGGGTGGAGGATGCAGAACGGAGGCTGCAGGGTGAAGGGTATGGGGTAGAGGGTGAAGGATGCAGGATGAAGGGTGAGGGGTATGGGATAAAGGGTGGAGGATGCAGGAGAAAGGCGCGGGATGAAGGCTGCACGTGCCAGCTGCAAGATGGAGGCTGCTGGAGGCACCCATGGGGCACGCAGGGTGCTGCGAGGATCTGGCGGGTGCGGGTGGAGGATGCTGCGGGCAGGGGGCAGGGTGCTGGACGTGGTGCTGGACGGAGCCAGCCCCGGCTGCCTGGAACCAAATTGCTCTGCGGAAAAGCCATTGCCAGGCTTGGAGCCTTCACCGTTGCCCCAAAAAAGGAGGAGAATGAGCAAAACGGGGCGTTTTGCTTGGAAAAACACATCTCTGAGCCCCGCACGGCTTCGCAGCCCCCCTGGGAGCAGCCTGGGGACCGGCTCTGCCCGCTGGGGGAGGAAGGGAAGGAGCAGAGCTGAGCCACCCCCACACACCAGGCAACACTGGGGTCTCAAAACCCAAACCCCAGGAAAAAGGGGGAGGGGGGGGACACCACCGGGCACCCCCCGCTCGGTTGGGAAAGCAGCAGGCGGCTCGCTTTGGTAATGAAATAATTTATTGTCTAACAGTCAAACAATACAGAAGTATACATATACACAGCAAGACGCTCCTAAAACACCTCTAAACTTCCTAAAATCGCCTGTGCTAACTGTAATAAAAAAGCACCATTGGGTGGTCTCGACACAGGAGGCGGAACGCCGGGGTATTTACACCGGGAGCTGAACGGCCGGAACCAAAATTTGCCTTCTCCCATCTGCTGCTGCCCCGTTCAGTCCGGGAATAAAAGCCGGTGAGAAAGCCGGGCAAGGGGGAGTTGGTTTGGGGGCAATTTGGAAGCAAAATGGGGGAAAAAAAAAAAAAAAAAAAGGGAAAGGGCAAAGAAAAGGCAGCAAAAGCACACCCAGACCGCTTAAAGGGTCGGGAAGGCTCACGAGGCGTGCAGCAGGGGGATGGAGACGCCTCTGCTGAATTTCTTCTGGCCGAAATGTGGGGTGTGGGATGGGAAGGGGCACGGGGACGGTCCAGGTGCTTTGGGAAACCGGCTGCTGGCACCTGGGGCAGCGAAGCAACCCCACAAGCACTGCCAGGGGAGCAGAGAGGGAGCGTGGCCAAGGCAGAATTCCTCCCGCTACAGTACAGTGTCAAAACCTGAAATCGGGTACAAAAACGGGGCTGCGGGGGGGGAGGCCGAGCCCGTACCTATTGCTACGGGGGGGCAGAAGTGCTGCGGGACGGAGCAAGGTGCCGGGGCGGCGCGCGGCCGCTAATGCCCAGGAGAAGAGCAGCGGCGCGGGCAGGACCGCGGCAGGACGCTGCCCGATCCCTTCCTCTGCCCGTCGCAAGCAGCTCCGAGCTCTCCCCAAAAATAAGAGCCATCTGCGCCGGATCCGCTCCTCCACAAGGAAAACAACCCCCCCAAAAAAAAAAAAAGCGTGGTTTGGGCTCACACGTCTGTGCAATCGTAAACATGGGGGGGGGGGGGGGCACGAGCGGCTCCTCGCTGCCCCCTTTTTTTTTTATTTAAACAATCTACAAAAATCTAATTGCTGCAGCTTATTTCTTAGTAATGCTGGTGTGAATTCGAGGAAAAAGGCTGGCAAAACTGAGAGCGGCGCTACCGGGGCCGCTGAGCACGCCGACCGGGCGTGGACCCCGCCGGGAGTTTTGGGGAAAAAGCCCGGGGTTTCCGCCTTGCACCCGTTTGACTTTAGTGCATCGTTTTCCAAGGGTGGAGCTCTTCGGCGCCGTCAAGCTGGAGAGGAGCACGTCCAAACAGTGCAAAGGTCAAGTAATTACTGCTTTATAGCGGGAGAAAAAAAAAATAAAAAGGAAAATGAAACAAAACGCACAGCATTTCACCAAAACAACGCCGTTAACCCAAAAAAGGCACAACACACACACACCAATTTACAGAGTCAAAGCCTTAAGACTCGGTACGCCTGACTGAACGTGAAACACAGCATCTTGCTCTCTCGGTGCTTTCCCGAAGACTCAATGCTGTGGTTCCCGTCCCGAAGGCAGGAGGAGCCGCAGCGCTGGGCTGGGAGGCACCGAGGCAGCACCTGCAACGCTTTGGGGGAGGGAAAAAGAGCTGGAAAGATCCCAAGCCGTTGTGCAGCGGGGCGGCAGACCTCTAAGGGCAGCCTCTCAGCTTGCCTCGTGGCTTTTGTCCTCTTATTTTTGTCTTTTTATGTGTTTTTTTTTTTGTCTTTTTTAAAGTGGACCGCTTCGAGCTCGCTCTCGGACTCGGGACGACTCGGACTTCTCCCAGTGCAGAAGGCTTACACGAGGCGTAGATCAGTGCAAATCTGCTGGGCGTCAGACAGCTCCAGCTGCTCCAGGAACATTTCTCGTGCTCTTTTTTCTTTTTCAAAACCTAGCACGCACAAGTAGAGCACAGACTTCGGAGATTTTAGCGATCCACTAGCCCCGCCTCCCATCCTCTTGCTTCTCAAAGAGTTCAAATGATCCAAAAATAGCTTAGGGATTAAAAAATAAAATAAAAATAGACGACTTCTAGTTCATTCATTTGCACTTTGAGTGTTTTAGTGGCTTTTGGCAGCTTGACAAGCAAAGTCTCAGGAACTGCGTGTCTCACAGGAGTGTTTAACGACGGCAGGCTGGGTTTTGGTGCCTGGAGGAGCTCCGGAGCCCTTGGAGAGCAAAGCCACAAAGCTGCTCGTGGCCGAACGCGGGGCCAGGAGGTCGGCGTGCTGCACCGAGCGCTCGGTGTTCGTCGCCAGAGGTTTGCCGGGTGGGCGGAATAGAAACAGCTTCAAACGTTTCGAGCCAAAAAACAAAAGAAATCTCTCTCTCTCCATTAGCGGACCTCTACAAAGATTCCAGAACATCTATAAAAGTCATCAGAATGTATCTCCGTTACACCAGTTTCAAAGAAAAGGAATAAATACTATTTATAGCTCGCGTGGTCTATGTACATTTACGTGTGCTCTGGTTAGCTTTGACCCAAGCGCGTTTGCAGGGTCGGAAACCACGGCTTGCGAGGCAGGGGGTTGTCCTTTCCCTTCGTGTTTGGTTTTACCTCTCTGAGGCGGCAACCAAAAGCTTTGGGAAGCCCCAAAAACCTTGGGAAGCCTCTTTGAGTGCCTAAAAACAACCCCACCGGCCAGCCAAGTGCTTTAACGCCAGCGGCACCCCGTGGGGACTCGCCAGGAGCCGCGTCCTGGGAAAGGCGAGCGCTTGGCCGCCGGTTATTGCTAAGCTTCCACGAGAGGGGTGTGAGCAGGGCCAAGCGTCGCTTCTAGAAAACAACTGAGGCATCATCTTATTTTTTTTTGTGCTAAAGGGATGGAGATAATCTTTGTTCATCTCTCCGAGGTAGAAAAAATTATCCCCGAGACAAGAAGCATGAAGGACGTCCTAGGAACGCTCGCCTAGAACAGTAAAATACGCGGCCGTAGCGCGTGAGGTCAGACATTGCACAGGACGAGGATCGTACCATTTGGTTTTAGGGACTACAGGAATTTCTGAGACGTGTCAAAGCTGAAGGGGTCCTACCCGAAGCCCTCTGAGTAATGCTCCAGCAGCTCGCAGCCGAAACTCTCCTCTTGCAGACCTGCCTCTGCCCTCTCCTGGATCCAAGCTACCTAAGGCTGGGTTTCCCTTTGGGTTTCCCTTCGGCTCGTTGCCCAACAACGCACGTTTGGGCCCTGCTGCTGATCGTTAGGAACGTGGCATTGCTGGGCAAACGCACCACGCAGATCCAGAATACCGGGCGGTAACAGCAAGACGAAGAACAGCCGAGGTCTCCTGGCGTTGCTGTTACCGCTGCGATATTCTCGGGCGCGTCGAGGTCGGGTTGGAATGTGCGGTCTCACCGAGATGAGTTTCCCGACGGGAAGAGAAGCGAGCGGATGCAATGGGACGCGTGCTGCAGAGGGCAGCGTGCTCCCCACGCACCGTTTCGGGACTTCGGCAAAGCGGGCTTCATTTCTGTCGGTGGTGCAAGATTTACGTGCGAGGAGAAGTGCGGGTCCGGTGTCCTACCTAACGAGATCCAACAGGGAGAGAGCGGCGGGCGGAACAGCTCCGGGAGTCGCTCCTTAGAGAGCGGGGCACGGCTTCTGATTGCTCTGCAACTTCAATCTCTTCACGCCGGAGCTGGAGTAGCCCTCGTCGCTGCACACGCTCTGCAGGCTCCCTCTTTCGTCCGAGTCGCTCGGGCTGCTGCTGCTGCTCCAGTCGAGGTCTGCGGGCAGCGAGTCCGTGCTCTCCACGTCCACGTCTATCTCTTCTGCGAGCAGAAAGGGCGGCGTTACAGGACGGCCACGAGACACCCCCCGGCGCTGCCCGCCCACCGGCGCGGGCCCTCTCACCTCTGTCCGAGTCCGAGCGCTCCGAGGACACGGTGGATCCGATGCTGTCCATTCGTAGCCTCTCCGCGCCCATCTTCTCCAGCTGCCTCCTCAGGTGCCGCTGCTCCCGCTGCAGCTGGTCGATTTGGTGGAGGGCTTTCCTGTCGTTGTCTTCAAGCTTCTGCAGAGGTGAAGAGACCAGACGGCATTACTTCCTCCACCCATCGCAGCCCACAGCCCCTATATTTTCCATCCCAATGACCCCAAACCTCTCAGACTCCCTGGGAACCCCCGGCTTTGGCCGCCCGGTGCAGCAACAACCGCTGTTCCCTGGTGCCATGCGCTCTGCGCCATGCCAGCTCCACGCCATTTCAGGCACCAGTGACCTGTGTCTACTGTCACACAGGGGATCTCTTCCCAAGGACTGCACGACTGGGACCAGTAAAAGCTTGCCCATACCCAGCCCGAGCTGCATGAACCAGAATTTCCTCGCACGCATGCACCGCTCTCCTCCTCCCACAGCCTGGAGGAAATGGAAGCAGCATCTGGCCCGGAGAGCCGGGCCAAACAGACTCGATGACAGCCAAACCGCACACACGTGAGAGGTTTCCTCCTCCAGACGGCGGCACTGGAGCCGGCCCAACCCTATTTCTATATTTTCAGTCTCTGATAAGTCGCTGGCTGCACGCAGGCTGACGCCAGAGCTCTCCCGCTGCACCGCCCCGGTTATCTGTTGGTCCATAAAACTAAATAACGCGCTCAGCGAGAGCTCTGTTGAGTCAAAGTTTAAAGGACAAACGATAAAGTTGTAAATGCTCTGGAAAAGAAAACAAGAGGTCCTGCTAACATCCTCCCACCTCTAGCAGCCAGTACTTTGAACCTGTCTCGTTCCTAAGGCCTCTGGGCAGCTCTGCTGTATAAAACACGTGGAAACTGGGCTTTAGAGCAGAGTGGCAGCTGCCCACGAGCCTGTTTGTAAGGTTTTTACACAGACTTGCTGCAGTAACTGCGGGGAAAACAATACTGGCCTCTGGCACCAACCCCAGCCAGGTTTGAGGCTCCGGATGCCCCCAACCCCTCACCACGTGTGGCGGTGCAGCTCTCGAAACTGAGCTTGGCGCTCGTCTAATGGGAACAAAGCTTCCCCCCGCTGCAGCACCAGCGCAAAGGCTTTGGGAATTTGGGGTGGAAAAGCTTCTTCCTGAGCCCTCTGCACTTTGGGGTTCAGTCGGTGCCATCCGGCAGCGCAACGTCGGCAGCTCTCGCACCCCACACTTTTTGGGGCACAATTTGGTGTGTTACCCCCGCGGTCCCGACCCTACCCGGGCTCACCTTTATGTGCAATCTCGCTCTCATTAGTAAACTCAGGGTCGTGTGTTTGCTGGTTTCGGGCCCGAGCGGCACCAGCACCTTCAGCTTCTCCAAGCACAACCGCAGATGGGCTCGCCTGCAAGAAATTGGCTTGAATTGAATGGTGAAGGTTCGGCTGCGTGCTCCCCAGGCAACTTTTAACCTCTGCACACAGACAATCGGGGTGGTTAAAAGCCAAGCCAGATGATAAACGAGAGCAATTGCCCATCTGGGCTCAGAAAACCATTTATTCCCAGCACGCTGCTCCGAGATCCGGTCTCTCAAACCAGAACGAGAGGAATTTCTCTCCGACCCGCGGTATCAGCTCGGTCTCTGCAGGTTCTGGCCCGTTTAGGGCAGCCCATTAAACCAGATGTTCGCTCTGCTGCCTGCTCTGTCCCCTAAAAACCCCGCGGCCAGCTCAGCAGGCATCCACCAGCTTGTGAGAGGAGCTCCCAGGCTCAGGACCTGCACCCATGAGCTCAGCGCTCCGCTCTCTTCTAAGAAAATCCCCGGCCCCGGTGGCCCGGGGACCTGCTTTGAGATACTGGGATGAAGACAAAGATCAGCTGGGAGTTTTGGCTCATGGACGCTGTGTTTTGGCTCACGGCCATGAGAAACTGATGCTGACACGCCTGTCGGTCTTCTAAGTGCTGTGGAGAGGAGGACGGTCACGGGACAGGCTGGGTCCGACCTGCGGAGCGCTAACGGGGCCGAGCCCCCCGTCAAATCCTGTGCTGCCCCCTGCCCACGCCACCAGCTCCCTGCCCCGGGTCTCCTCCCCAAAAACCTGCACCCACGGGTGCCTCCGGTCCTCGCCGGGCTCCAGCCGTGCCTCAAGAGGTCGAGGGCAGCAGCAGGGAGCTGCAAACCCAGCGCGTCCCCTGCAGCGCTCCCTTTACCTGTTTTAAGTAGGATTTCACCTGCCCTAACACCCGGGCTGATGCTTTACGGCTCCCGCCCCGCTGCTGCACCCGCGGGTGAAGCTCTGGGTGCCCGAGGAGGTCCCTCGGCGGCCGAGGTGCTCCCAGCACGGCCGGTTTGCCTCGCGTTGGGCGCCCCAGCCCCGACATTTAGGTTGCAACACCGGTCTCTGAAATACCCAAAGCTGACAGAGGCAGCTGCGAGCGAGGATTTTGCAACGACCTGCCTATCTCGTTCGGGGCACGCCGGGAGTAAACAGGCGTTTGCCTACACAAAGTGCCTGCTGAATACCAACGCAAACAAAACACGCCCGCTGGGGGGAATCCCAAACACCGAGGGGCTCGGAGAGGAGCCTCTCCGAAGCTGATTTTCAGTCGCAGGGGGAAAAGCAGAGCGGAGCTGCGCGGGGATGTCCGACCGCGCCATCGACCTGCACGGTCTCAGGGCGAGGAGCCAGCCCCGCTGAGCTGCGGCAACAAAATCGGGGTCCTCAGCTAACTCTCTTCGACACAGCACCTCGTAACTGGCACCGGAAGAACAATAAATGGGGAAAAAAAAAAAAAAATCCGTTTTCGGGCTGAGCTGAAGCTGCGCCTCGGTGCTAACACCCAGATGGGATGGGATGGAGGAGGTGCAGCAGCAACCCGCTCGGCTTTGCCGATGCTGAGCAATTTGCTGGATTACAACACCCCTCGGTTTCCACTTCCAGGTGGTGCAGCGTATGCTGAAGACCATTTTTTTCAGCTTTTACCTAACCCAAACCGCTGCCGTGCTTAAAAAAAAAAAGCATCACGGGGACCTGGCACGAAGGAGAGCGAGCGGGCAGCGCCAGCAGACCGAGGCCACGATTCCTCGCCTCGACCCCGGCGGGGTTTGCAGGAGGACGGCTCGAAGCAGCACCTAACGAGGACAGCTCGAAGCAGCACCTAACGAGGACGGGGCACGTCGCCCTGCACCTCGTCTCCCCGTGCGGAGGGGCGGAAGGACGGGAGGTGACCGCGCTCACCGTGCTCGTGGCGCAACGCGGCCGACGGGATTTCAACACGGCGCCGCTGCAAGAGGGGTGCAACGCGGCCTGACGTCCTCTGCGGGTTTTTGTTTTTTTTTTTTCGGTAATCAGATGCTGATTTTCTCAGGCTTTTTAAAGGAGGAAGAAATGGCCCTGTCCGTCCCTAACTCACGTTGCTCAGGACGGGGACATTTCTGCCTCCGGGTACAAACCAACCGAGTCCACGCGAGCCCTTCGCTGGCAGCAGGCAACACGGCCCCGCAACATTTGAGCCTCACCCAAGCCCAAGAGAGGAAAAGAGGAGCCCTTAAAGGACACAAAGCCACCCTTCGGCCCTACAAAGACCTCACCAGCCTGTCCCAAATAATCACGGTTACGCTCAGCTCCAGCTTTGTACCTACACGAAATTTTCCAGCCCGGCTGAACTCCGGTAGCTTAGCAGGGAGAGCTGCGCAGGGGTTCAATTTCAACGGAGTTTAAATTAAACAGGGTTTAAATTAAAGCCCGTAAGGGCGCATTACGAAGCCCCAGAGCAATTAACACGCGCGGGACCTTCCTCGGAAGGAGGCTTCCAGCTCGCCGCTGCACCCTGCGGATCGGAGCGGTATTTGAAGAGCGCCTCCGGAGCGTTTTGGGAGGCGTCTTCACACCCACGTAGCGCAGCCCTGCTCCTTCCTACCCCAAAACTGAAGCCTTTTGGGGTCAACGTCATTAGGAGGTGCTCCGAATGCCTCCTGCCTACATGGCGAGAGCAGAGCCACAGCCTGGGGGCTCGCACGGCTTTCAGGACTCTCGGCCACGCTGCTTCAGGCACCGCAGGCTGGGGGCATCCCCCGCAGGGCTGAAATCCCCCCTCCAACGGGGACGAAGCCAGCCACGTCCCCCCAAGCCAGCGGGGCAGGAGATGAGCACCATCCCCATCTATTGCACGCCCAGGGACAGGAAATACTTGGAGCCTGAGCACCCCGCACGGGTGACGCCGCGAGCCGCCCGCGCACCCCGTCCCGTCCCTCCCCGGCTCCGATGCCCAAATCCCGCTGCCCGCGGGCACTCGCTCGCTTCTCCCTCGGGGACAGGACCCAGATGGCCCCGACATGGGGCGGAAGAGAAGGGATTTGTTCAAATTCGGGTCCGAGCGAGCCCCCAGCACTCACCTGTTCTTCTCCATCTCGTTGTGCGTCGACCTGGAAGAGAAAAAGAAAGGACACGGCGTTAGCTCCTGCAGGGGAGCGCGGTGCGAGAACAAACACCACGGCTGGGATCTGCTCGGGGGGGAACGGGGACGGCGGAGACGGTGGGGACATCAAACCGGGTGGGAACCGGGCACGGGACACTCGACGGCCCAGCACGACGGAGAATTACCCCGATGAACGGCAATAAACGGGAGAGGAAAACCCTAAAACGGGATTTTAACGGGGCGAGGCTCGTTTTTAGAGACTTTCTGGCTACGAGGACCGGGCATACGCAGGCGTCTCGGTGTCGTGGCTCGGGGCAGACAGCACACAGCGCCCAAAAACTCTCCAGCCTCGTGGCGGAGGCTTCACGGAGAAGAGGAAGCGCCGAGAGCACGTCCGCAGGCCCAGCGCCGACGTGCGTATCTGCGGGCGGGAAGAGGGAAGTTGCTCCATCCCAACGCGGCCCCGACACCGAGCCCACGAGAACGCAACCGGGCCTCCGGCCAGCTCGGGAGCCCTGGTGAATGGCTCACGGGGGGCTCCAAGCAGCTCCCTAAAGGCTTCCCGCAGGAACAGCAGGGGAAGAGGAGCCCCGCGCCCGCTCCCGTCCCCGCCGCTGCAAGATGTGGGGTGATCCCAACGGCGAGGTGCAGGCAGAGATCCCTGCTCAAAGCCCGCGTTAGCAGGAGGCCAGACGCGATGCCGAGCCCCGCACCGGTGTTAAACCCGCTCACAGACCATCCCCAGGTCTTACCGAGACTTATTTTCTCGCCACCAACACCCAGCGCGCCCTAGCGCGGCCGCGCCGCGGAGCTGCCCTTATAGAACTTCGGGGGCCGCTTACTCACAAGAAAAACGTGAATTTGTGCCTAAAAGCACCCAAAAAAAAGCACCTACAGGTGCGCAAACCCCGCACGCTCCGGGGACGCGGACGCTCTCCATCTCCCGTGGACTTCCCCGTTCAAGTTCCCCTTTCATTAATAAATTCATTTTCTCTTCGGTGGCTTCATTTCGGGGCCGTTCTCGGTCTGGTCCTTTTAGGGTGGGTTTTATCTTTTTGCAAGCACACATCCTAAGATTTAGGGGGAGGTGGGGGAGTTGGGGGACTTCGGTTCCGGATCCCCGCTTTGGGGGGGTTGAGAACCCCTCTCCTGCACCCTAAATTCCCCGGAAAGGGATTTACGAAGCCCTCCCCCGGGCAGCAGGGTGAGGATGGGCACGGCCGGATCCTGGCTTCCTCCGATGACTCCGTGCGGACGTCTTCTGCTCTTCTGCTTCACCAAAACCTCATTCAAACGAGGAATCGATTCCAAACCTCCCCGGAGAGGAACCTGGGAGCAGGCGCTGTGCACCCCCCCCCCCACCCCCCCAGACCCCGCATCAGAGGAGGGAACAAAACCCCTCGGGCACCCCAAAAGCAGGGGGAGAAAAATTTTTAAAAGCCCCAACTGGAGGAAAAGGGGGGGGGGGGGGAAACGTGGAAAACAAACAAAAAAAAAAAGTCGTGCCCGCAGCGTCCCGGCCGTCCCCGCAGCCGCCGAAGGTCGCCGGCGTCGCGCACGCAAACCCGCTGGGGGACCAGGAGGGTGCTGGTGCCAGCTCAGCACCGCTCCGCCCTGGGCAAACAGCCGCGGGCACGGCCCCGGCCGGACCTGTTGTGGGGCCGAAGTCCCCGGAGGTGGCCCCGGTCCCCGGCGCGGCGGCGCCGCTGCTGACGGGGTCTCGGCGACACGGCCGGTGCCGAGGTGGCAGGGGAAAACGAATCGGGTTCGTTCTGCTGCGCCCCCAAATTGGCCGGGGTGGCTCCCCCCGGGCTGGGGTGGGGAACGTTTTTGGGGGGAAGGCTCCCGGGAGGGGGGTCTGCAACCGAAACTGCTCATAAAAAACCCGCCTGGCATCCCCGGGGGGGCACAGGGTCCCCTCCTTTTGGGGTCGACACCCGCCTGCCACCCTTGGGGGGCATGAAGGTCCCCTCCTTTTGGGGCTGGCACCCACCTGCCACCCCTATGGGGCACGAGGGTTCCCTCCTTTTGGGGCCGAGACCTGCTTGGCACCCCAGGGGGCACAGGGTCCCCTCCTTTTGGGGTCGACACCCACCTGCCACCCCCGGGGGCACGAGGGTCTCCTCTTTTTGGGGCCAGCACCTGCCACCGTGTGGGGCACGAGGGTCCCCGCCTTTTGGGGTCGACACCCGCCTGGCACCCCCAAGGGATGCGAGGGTCCCCTCCTTTTGGGGAGGCAGGGAGCGGGGTGGGGGACGAGCACCTCCGGGTCCGTCCCAAAAACAAGGCTCGAGCTGGCACCCAGGTTCCGGAAGGGTTTTGGGGTGGACACCACACGGCAGACCCCCAAACCCAAGCGGGATTTATCTCAGCCCCGAACCCCCCCCCCCCACACACACACACACACACAACGCCGAGCCACAGCAGCGCCCGACCCCAAACCCCGGCAGGATTCATCCCCTAAAGGGAACCGGGACGGGTTTCGCTTCCGACACCGCCCTCTGAGCCCGAAATGCTCCCGTGGCCCCGGTGCCGGGACCCGGCTGCCACGTCACGGCCGCGCCTGTCGGGACGGGATCGCCCGAGAAGGGAGGTTCCCGTCACGGCCCCAAGCCTGTGACGTGCACGGCACCCCCCCGGCATGGACGGCCCCGTACCCTGGGGGGGGCGGGTTTGGGGTCCTCGGGGGGGGGGGGGGTGTTAGGGTCTCCTAGAGGGGTTTTAGGATCCCCGGGAGGTTTTTAGGGTCTCCTGGATGGGGGTTTAGGGGTCCTCAGGGGGGCTTTGGGGTCTCCTGGAGGGGTTTTAGGGTCCCTGAGGTGAGCCCCTTGGGGCGGAGGAGGCTTAGGGCAGCTTGGGGGGGGGGTCCCGGGGGGGTCCCGAGGGCCCAGTGGCTGCAGGGTCCCAGCAGGCCCCCAGCCCGGCCCCGTGCCCTGTGACAGGGGTGTCCCCAAGTGTCCCGTCCCCCCCCCCCAGCCCTGCCCTATAACGGGGACACCGACAGCTCCCCATCCCCCGGTGACAGCGGGGTTCCCAAAGCCCCCCCGAGGTCCCCAAAATCCCCCTGAGGTCCCCAACCCCCCCCCGGGACCTGCCCCCACCCCGGGACATCGGCAGCACCCCCGGTATCCCCCGGTAAACCCCTTACCCCATAACGGGGGGGACACCGACAGCCCCCACCCCCGGTGACAGCGGGGTCCCCAACATCCCCGTAACCCGCCCCCACCCCCGGGCACCAGTAGAGGCCCCGGTAACCCCCGGCCACCCCCCCGGTATCCCCCGGTAAACCCCCCCCCTCACCCCCTACCCCATAACGTGGTGGGACAACCGCCAGCCCCACCCCCGGTACCACCGGGACCCCCAAGCCCCCCCCACACACCCCCCGCTAGAAACCGGTGCCACCCCCCAAATCCCGTTTCCCCCCCGGTTACGGCCGCCCCCTCCCCCCCCCCCCGTTACCTGCTTCCCCCTCCGCTCTTCCTGCCCTTCGCCCTCCTCCTGGCCCCTCTCCGCTCTCCGCCGGGCAGCACCGAGGCGTACCCGTGCTCGGCCCCTCGGCGGGGCCACCCCGGCAAGGAGCCGCCGCTAACACCGGTAGCCTCCTCCGGGACCCACCGGCACCGCCGGAGGAGCCGCCGGGGCAGAGCCGTTCCCGAGCTCCCGCCGCTCCAGGAACTCGGCGGCCGCAGCAGCAGCTGGATGCGCCCGCAGGGGTCTGCCGCCGCCGCCGCCTCCTCCTCCTCCCCCCCCCGCTGCCGCCTCCGCCGCCGCCGCCATCGCCGCGCTCCGGGGCCCGGGACCTAACGGGGCCATGCCGGGGTGAGCGGAGCTCGGTGGGCCCGGCCCCTGTTTAAGCCCCCCCCCCGCGCCGCGCTATTGGGCGCCGTCCCCCGCCCGCCCTCCCCTCCCCTCCGGGCTTCGGGCGCTGATTGGGTGGCGGGACGGGGGGTGGGAGGCCCCAGCGCTATTGGGTGGGAGAGGGGAGGGGATGCAGGGTGAAGGCAGGGCCGGTTTCTTGGCGGGGGGGCAAGGGGGTCCGCTTCCCCCTTAGGTGGCCAAATGGGTGGGGGAGGGGAGAGGGGAGGGGCGGGGCCAAGTGGGAACGGGAAAGGGAGGGGCCCCCCCAGGGACCACCCCCCCACCCCCCCCCCCCCGGGGGCCAGGCCCCCCCCCTGCAGGGAACCCCCCCCAGGGCCCCTCCACTGAGGTGCGGGGGGGGCCCCACACCCAAAAACCCGGCCCTGCCCGGGGTGACTCACCCCAGAGAACCAGATAAACGTGGCTGGGGGGGGGCCGGGGGCGTCACCCCCCAAAAAAATAAAACAAAACACACCAAAAAAAAAAGTCTGGGTGTTTTAGGGGCGACTGCAGTCAACCAGCTCATCCCGAAACCTCCTGCCTCCTCCTGTACCCAAAAAGTGTTTTTTTTCCCCTGTTTTTTGTGCCCAGGGTTGGCCAAGGTGGGGGGGGGGTTAATTAGCGGAGCCCTAACGAAGCGCAGCGGCTCGGAAATCCCTGGCCTTATCGCGGGGCAGCAGGCAGCCGGCGGGACGGGGCGCGACGGGGAGATTACGGGCCGCTGGCGGCGTCACCGTGCCCGGGGTGTCACCGTCCCTCGGGTGTCACCGTCCCTGGGGTGCCCCAAGTCCCAACGAGGCTGGGATTTAGGAAGGCGTCTCCGCTGTGACAGCCCAAAACATTGAGCAGGACCTTCAAAAGACCAAAAATAAAATCCACATTTTTTACAGCGAGGGCTCCAACCCCACAATTTTGATAGCAAAGACTCCAGTCCCTCAGTTTTTTAAAGCAAAGCCCCCAATCCCACAATGTTTTAAAGCAAAGTCTCCACCCCACAATTTTTTAAAGTCTCCAACCCCACATTTTTTTAAAGCAAAGTCTCCAACCCACAACAATTTTGATAGCAAAGGCTCCAATCCCACATTTTTTTTTTTAGCAAAGTCTCCAATCCCACATTTTTTTTTTAAAGCAAAGTCTCCAATCCCTCCACAATTTTGATAGTAAAGATCCCAATCCCACATTTTTTTCCAGCAAAGGCCCCAGTCCCGGGCTGGACGCACTCATCTACGTCTTAATTTATTCGATAACCTCGTGTGTTTGCTGGGAATTAGAGGGCTTTTAGGCATCAGGACCCTCCCCGCAGACGTCTTTGCGGTGTCCCCATAGGGTGCAGCAGCAAGGGGGCACCAGCCCCATTTCCCCCTTTTTTTTTTTTAGGGGAAAAAAGGCAAATATTTCCTGGGGCCTCCCGTTGCCCCACCCGCGGTTCCTCTCCGGGATGAGACGAGCCCGAGGTGGGGCCGGCGGCTCCTGGGGCTGTGCTGCCACCTCCTGGGGCTGTGCAACCTGCCTTCGGTCGGGACCCCCCCATTTCCCATCCCCACGTTGCCCATCCCTGAGTGGGGAACACTGAAGAGGGCGAGGGGCAAGCGACACATCTGTTCGCTCATGTCCCCCCATCCTGAGTGAACATGCAGAGAATCGGAAGGAAAATAAAAACCCATAGGCATTGATAAAGAGTTTAATAATAGAGGAATAGAAAATAATAAAAATAATACAAGAAATTCAAAAGACAATCAATAACATTTATTAATGTCAACAATTTTTCCCAGCCTAATGATCTCCTATCACCACCGTGATCACCCGTCCTAGCAATTTCCCATCCCATCATTTCACACTAATGAATTCCCATCACCGTCATGACTTCCCATCCCACTGATCATTTCCTATCCCAGCAACCTCCCATTGCTGATCCCAAGGCTCAGTTCCCAACTCCCATCCATCCATCCATCCATCCATCCATCCATCCACCCGCCCATCCACCCATTTTCTCCCGTCCGTGCTGGCCATGCCCACATCCATTCACGGACTGAGCATGGGCAGCGGGAGCGGGCTGCATCCCGCTCGGCATCCCACTGCCAGAACAACTGCAGGCAGAGGCGCTGCTGAGTGAACACCTACACGAGAGTAATTTCAGAAAGAAGGCAATAAAGCAGAGAAAGGACCGGAAAAGAAGAAATAAGTTTTCAATCCCTGCCATTTTGTGTCCCAACAAGCAGCAGTTCCCATGCCCAAACTTGCCCATCCCAGGTATTGCCCAGCCCAACAGCTTCCATCGCAACACTCCAACACTCATTCGTGACCCCCCCATTTCCCATCCCCCCCGCCGTTGCCCATCCCTGACAGTGAGAAACACTGCCTAGCTCCAGCACTAAAGAAGGGTAAGGGCAAGCGAGAGGGGCAAGGGCTGAAGAGCGCGGCTGAAGCTGGAGCAGGCGCCTGCAGAGGTCTCTGTGCCTGCGTGCTGAGCTCAGCACCACTGGGTGCTGCAGGGGCCGTCGAGGAGCGCAGGCTCACGGGTAGCCGTAATACTTGGCTATGGCCCTGTCTTTCTGCCGCTGCGCGAAGAATTGCACAGGGCCGATCTTCGTCTGCTGGGCCGCCCGCTGCCGCTCCTCCTGGGCCAGCTTCTTCAGGCGCTCCCGCTCAGGACGCTGCTGCGGCGTGATGGGCACCGACGCCTCCTGCTCCTCCAGCGGCGTGGGCGCCGCGTGGCTGCGCGCCAGGGCCCCACGCAGGGCACGTAGTCCACGCGGGGCCGTGCCGGGGCTGCAGCGTGCGTGGCTGTGTGGGCAGAGCCCCCCGCTGCGCTTGGCCCCCCGCGGCCGGCAGGCACGGCGCTCTGGGCGCCTGCTCTAGGGCAGCGTCCCCTGTTGACGCCGTGCTGCCTGGTGGTGCCGGCACCACCTTTTCTTTGCCGCCAGCTGGGGACTGGGGGGCAGCGGGCGCAGCGCTGGAGCCTGGCACTGTCGGCGGGGCCCTGGGCATGCTGCTGGGGCCGCCGGAGGTGGGCTGCGGCTGCGCACAGGGCAGCTGGCGCACTGGCCCCAGCGCCTTCGCCCTGGCCCCCAGCGGCTGCAAAGTCTCGCTGGGGGTCTTTGTCCCCAGGTGCTGGCGCTGCAGCATCTTGGCCCTGACGGCTTGGGGACAGAGCCTGTCCTGGGCCCGCACGGCACGGCACGGGCACCCCGCTCGGAGTCTCCGGCAGCAGCCGTGCTCTGCGGGGAGGCGGCGACGCTGCTCCTTGCCCCCCAGCAGCCCCCGGGCTTCGGGCTCTCTTGCTGCGCGCCCGGGAGTTGTCGGTCGCTGGCTGCTGCCTGCCGCTGCCCTCTTGCTGCTGCTGCCACGGCGTCCTGGGGCCTTGGACATGCCGGCGTCCCTGGCACGGCGTCCCTGGCAAGGCGTCTTGGGGCCTTCGACACCCTGGCCCAGCAGCATCTTCCTCTCTCTTGCCGGGGGGTTTCTCTGTTGCTGGCCTCTTGTGCTGGGAGCTCTCCGCTGTCCCGGGGGTGCTGGTGGGCGCGGGGCGCTTGGCCCCCCGCTTGGTGCCGGTGGACGCAGGGGCAGCCAGGGGGCTCTTGAGGGGACCCAGGGGGCATTTGGGCAGGGGTCCTCCTCTGGTCACTGAGGACCTTGGAGTTGGGGTGGTTCTTGAGGGAACTCTGGGGGGGTTTGGGCAGGGGTCTACTAAGGGAACTGAGGACTTGGGTGTCAGGGGACCTCTTGGGGGGACTCAGGGGTGGATTGGGTAGGGGTCTACTACGGGCACTGGGCAGGGGACTGGCTGCAGAGCTGAGGGGGGGGCTCGCTGCCGGCACAACAGGGGACTGCACCGACAGCCCGCCCCCAACCTTCTCGGGGTACACCCCAGGGGTTGAGGGTACCTCACCGAGGGCTCCTGTGGCTTCCAGTCCCTGCGTGCTCGGCTCCTCGATGTCCTCGGAGAGGTCGGGCAGCTGGGAGAGGAAGCGGCTGAGGGCAGGACTGCTGGGGACACCGGGGAAGGCGTCCTGGGGCTCCACGGCCTCGAGCCAGCTGAGCAGCTCCTCCATGCCGGGATGTCCAGGTCGGCCGGGAGCTGGTCCTGCGCGTGCTGCAGCTGCTGGCTGTCCCCTGCCAGCTCTGGAAAGGCCTCGGCGAAGGCATCAGGGCCCAGCTCGGGCAGCTGCGGGGGCTCCTCAGGCACCTCCGGGGCTGTCGCCGCTGAGGAAAAAGCAAGAAAATCCCCCAAGACGGGCGATGTCAGCTTTCCCATGGCTCATGGGTGTGGGGCGACAAGTGGCCGGCTGTGCCAGCGCCAAACTCACCATGGGGCGTCGCCGTCTGGGTGCTGCAGGTTGATGGAGCCAGGAAAGGCTCGGGGGGAGTGGGGTGAGGCAGCGGGGGCCCCTGGTCCTTGCTGAGCCCCACGGCGCGGTCGCAGGGCTCCGGCAGCTGCCCCTGGCTGCTGGTCACGGTGCGGGGCGTGGGGAGCGCCTGCCCCCGGAGCCGAGGCCCCGGGACGAGGGGTGGTGGGGGGGGCCGGGGTGGGCGGGGGCCTGCAACAGGCAGGTGCCTGCGGGGTGCAGGGGCTCCCCGTGGAGCACGGCCCTGGGCCCCAGCCCCAGCGCATGGTGGGGCACCACCGTCCCCGTCACCGTGGGCTGTCCCCACTGGCAGACAGGGGCACAGGGAGGAGCGGTGTGGGGGAGCTGCCCCACCAGCTGCAGGTTATGCCCCACGGCGGGGAGCTGCACCAGCTGCAGGTGGTGCCCCTCGGGTGGGAGGTGCCCCCCAGGCGGCAGCTGCACCCCCGGCTGGGAGCTGCAGCACCTGCCCCTGGACCCCCGGCACCACGTGCCAGACGGTGGCCTGGGGCAGCGCGTAGGGGAGGGTGGGTACCTGGGGGGGCTGCAAGGGCACCGCCATCGCTGCGGGGAAGGAGGGCAGCCAGCCAGGCAGCCACCGTTGGCGGCTCAGCTGGGACAACGAAGGGGGAGTTGGGCATCTGCGGCACCGGCGGCAGCCGTCTGGGGAATCTCTCTGTGAGGAAAAAGGGCGCTGGGCTGAGCTCTCGGGCGCTGGGCTCGCCGGCAGGGCCGCAGCCCCGGGAGGAGCGGGAGCCCGCTGCTGTACCTGCCATGGTCGCTGGAGAGTGGGGCGGTTCGTTGGGGAGCCCGGCCAACGGGGGTTCCATCCCAACGGCTGACCAGCCCCTCGCCGCCATCTTGGTGGTGATTGCAGTTTCTCTACCCCAGCGGGCTTCCCAGCGCAATCATTTTCCATCCCCGTGAGCCTTTCCCGTCCCAGTCATCATTTGCCAGGCCCAGGAGGGTTTCGCGCTCCAACACTTTCCCCTCCCAAGGATTTTCCATCCCAAGACTTTTCATCCTCCCGGTGATTTCCCATCCCGACGATTTCACGGCCCAACAGATTCCCATGCAAAATAGTTCCCATCAGCACGAAGCGTTTCTTAATCCAATGAGATCTCATCCCAAAGACTTCCCATCCCTTGGATTTCTTTTCCAAGTATTTCCTACCCCAATGAATCTTACCCACCCCATTCAAGATTTCCCATCCCAATAATTTCCCATCCCAAGAGAGATTTCCCTACCCCGATGCTTTTCCTTTCCAGTGATTTCCTCCCCAAGGAAAATTTCCCATCCCAATGCCTTTCCTCCCCAAGGAAGGTATCTCATCCCAATGCTTTGCCTTCCCACGGAAGCTTTCCCATCCCAAGGAAGATTTCCCATCTCTTTCATTTCCTAGCCCCATGGATTTCCAGCCCAAGGAAGTCTTCCCATCCCAGCAATCATTTCTCATCCCACTCATCATTTCCCATGCCCGTGATTTCCCGTTTTCACCATCCAAAGGACAGCTTAGCCAGCCCACAGCTAGAGAGAGATCCCAACAGGGATTTGTACGATTCTGTTAGATGCAAGGGCATGGACACTCGGCGTGCTAACGATTGCACTTTATTCCAGACCAACACAGGTCACCGGTACCAGCGATTCAAAGATCGATAGTCCAATTTCTTTAAGTGGTATATTCTTTATTGCAGCGCTGGATGCACGGGGGATCTCTCCGCCTGTCGTGCATACCTGAAGTGAAAAGCCATCCCAAATTTATACAGCAGAGTGATGAATATTTTATTAATGCCTATACATATTCATTATCTAACCCCACCTACTCTCCCTTCTCATGCTAATTAGTTTTTTTGTGTCCTGCGTCTGCGCAGATCCTCTCATCAATTCTGGGCAGTGGTCGTCGGGCTGTGGGTGGTGGTCTCAGAGAGGAAGGCCATAAGTCTTCCTCACAGCGTACTTTTCACCCTTGGTCAGGATTCTGCTGAGTTTGCTTTCTTCCTAAGCGCAAGGACTGGTTTTTGCTAATTATTTCTTTATCTTGTGTTCCAATGTCCAGTTTGAGATATATTGTCCTCCAATGTCCTGTTTGAAATATATTGTCCATACCTCTGTTTCCTGTCCTGTACATAATGGTCTGTTTTCATTTGATTCCTCCTCCTTTATCTCAACTTCTCTCATCACCAGGAATACTGTGACGAATGAGGTGAATGTGTAGATACCAAGCTCTGTAACAAGGCCATGGGGACGAGAAATGGCGATAAAGCGGAAATCATTTGCGCTAATAACTAATGCACTGGGTGACGCCACTCCAGCGCCGATGACGTCAGTGGCCGGCGGACCGCCGCGGTGCCTTCCGCCAGGGGGCGCGGTGCGGTGGCGGCCTCCTGGTGACGTCACGCCCGCGTGACGTCACGGCGGTGCCCAACGCTCCCCACCCCCCTCCCTCCCCCGTTCCCCCCCCCCCCCCCACACGATCCCCGCGGTCGGGCCGCGGCTGCTCCCCACCCCCCCCGGTCCCCCGGTGCCCAGCGCCGCCCGGAGCTCCCCAAAGCAGCTCCGGCACCGAGCGCCCCCGGTCCCCGCAGGCCGCACAGCCCCCCACAGCTCCCCCATAACCCCCCACAGCCCCCCCAGAGCGCCCCAGAGCCCCCCACAGCTCCCTCAGAGCCCCCCCACAGCCCCTTCACAGCTCCCCCACAGCCCCCCACAACCCCACCCACAGCCCCCTCACAGCAGCCCCCCCACAGCTCCCCACACTCCCCCACAGCCCCCCGAAAGCCCCCCCACAGCCCCCCCGGCCTGGCCCAGGGTCCCGGGCTCGCATCCTGCCCGCAGCACGGGTCCAGCACCAGGGGCGGGGGGCTGGAGTCGAGGTTCCCCCGCACGTTTTTTGCGGCTGTCGTCCCCCGGCCCCCCCCCCCCCCCCCGAGAAAAAAATAAATAAATAAATAATAAATAAATAAATAAATAAAAGCCCTTTGCGGGGGGTGCTGGAGCAAATGGGAGGGGGGGGCACCGGGCGCTGCCCGCCCACCCCCCCGCGAGGCCCCAGGCAGGGCTCCGGGGGCCGGGCTCAGCCGGGAGAAGCGGCTCGGCCCCGGCAGTCCCACCCCGCGGCGGGGCGGGGGCCGTGCCGAGCCCTGCCCCGGCCGTGCCGAGCCGTGCCGAGCCGTGCCCCGCCGCCGCCCGGGCTCCCCCGGGACTGCCGGTGAGTGCCGGGCCCCCTGCGGTTCCCCCCCCCCGCCCCGGTTCCCCCGGGCGGCTCCGCGGGCCTGGGGCAGCCCCGGGCCGGGCCGAAGCGCCGGGGCCGGGCCTGCGGGGACAGCCCCGGAGGGCGCGGGCCGGGGGTGGGGGGGGGCCCGGTCACGGGAAGGGGGCGCGGGGCCGGTGCCCCCCGTGTGGCTTCCGAGCCCCGCTGCGCCCTGTGGCGGCTGCGGCCCTCCCCGCTGGGCGCTGCGGAGGGGTTTGGGGCGCTGCCGCTCGCTGGGGTCCCCGGGCAGCCCTGGGGGTCCCCGGGTATCCCTGGGGGGCAGCACAGGGCTAGGGGGGAGCAGGCTGGCTGGTCTGGCCCCGGGAGAAGCCGGAGGTGCCCCCCAGCGAAGGGACGAGCCCGCTGGGTGCCCTGGGGTTTTCCACCGCAGGTCCTGGGTGCGGGGCTGGCAGCGTCCCTGTGCTCCGAGGCTGGGGTAAAAGGCTTGGGGTCACATCCTGCGGAGCTGTGGGTGCTCAGCGCACGGTCAGGGAAACACGGCCGGGTGTTGGAATCGGCCAGAACACGCCCAAGTTTCGGCTGTTCTCTGAGAAACGATGTTCGCGTTGGATTCTGCTTTTAAAGGGCATCGGCGCAGACTGAGAAATTCCGTGCTTCTCCGATAAAGCCTGCCGTGAAAAAAGCTCGGCTGTGGCAGAGCTTGGAATAAGGGAGGGGATGCGTTCTGCCACCTGGCCACTGTGCCTTGAGCCCGTTCCAAGGCAGGGCACCAGGCGTGGTGTGTCAGCAAGCCCAGCCCTTCGGTGCGGTTTGGAGCAAACGCGATCGGGACGGGGTTAGCCGGGGCACCTTGGTGCCTTGCTAGCTGGCTGTATGCGTGCGTAATTGAATTCTTCAGCACACAGAGTTAAGCGTTCCTCCGGCCCTGAAGCTGTTTTTTGCCGTTTGAGCTGTGGGCCAGGGGTTGTGGTAAGCGGCAGAGCAGTGGCAAATCCGACCGAGCAGTTCCTTCCTTCCCTGCACTAGCAAAGGGAGCGCGCAGGGGAGCTTTATCCTTCCGGTGCCCTGGCTTGAGCTGCTGATGGGGACGCTGCTGCCTGTGGAAGGTGTTCAGGGGCAGGGACCATTGCCAAAAAAGTGCTGAGCTCTTGCGCCTGTAAGCTCAGTGCCTTTTTCCTTATGGCACCACAGACACAAACATGCTGGAACAAAAAAGCGTTTCCAGCTTGCACAGCAGGGTTAGCACCGCTGCCTTTTGCAGGGCTCTGCTCTTTTTATTCCCAGGGATGTTTAATGTGGATGAAGAAATCGGAATCTTTAACACAGTCACTCTTCAGTGTGACATTGCTGTTTTATTGCTGCTGTGGTTTCCTATCGCAGGGCCGTTTGCCCTGAATCCAGCGTATGTATCATTTCCTTCAGTTTGGCTTTCCTTCTGCCATCGTATTTCACTCAAAACTTTTCTGCCTCTCTTCCTCTTTTCCTTGTTTATTGACATTTCTTTTGCCATCAAATCTACTTGTTAAACCAGCTCGTTCTGCTTCTGTGTACAAACCAACTGAACGGTAAAAGTGTTGGAAAAGCTTCTGTGAAATTCTAAGCCATTATTTAGGTTCTGGGTAAAGCAAATGAAAAAAAGAAATAGAAAGCTGCCTTTAGCTTTCCGTAAGAGATTTTCCTGCGGTCTAGGTCATAATGTGTCCGCTGCTATCTCCCGGCCCCTCTCCGCTCTCCGCCGGGCAGCACCGAGGCGTACCCGTGCTCGGCCTCGGCGGGGCCACCCCGGCAAGGAGCCGCCGCTAACACCGGAGCCTCCTCCCGGGACCCACCGGCACCGCCGGAGGAAGCCGCCGGGGCAGAGCCGTTCCCGAGCTCCCGCCGCTCCAGGAACTCGGCGGCCGCCAGCAGCAGCTGGATGCGGCCCCCGGGGTCGCCGCCGCCGCCGCCTCCTCCTCCTCCCCCCCCCGCTGCCGCCTCCGCCGCCGCCGCCATCGCAAGCTGGGACCCCCCCATGACCCCCCCACGGAGCAGGGCCCCCCCAAAATCCCCCCCCCAGGGCCAAAGCCCCCCCCCCAGGCAGGGAACCCCCCCAGGACCGCCCCCAGGATCCCCCCCCAGGCAGGGGTACCCCCAAGACCTCCCCCCCCCAGAAGCTGGGACCCCCCCCAAAATCCAAACCTCAGGGCCAGGGCCTATCCCACAGGCCCGAAACCCCCCAGCCCCCCCCCCCAAAAAAAATCAGGACCCCTCCCAGACAGGGGAACCCCAAAATCCCCCCCCAGAAGGAGGGACCCCCCAAAAAATCCCCCCCAGGTGCCCCCAAGGAAGCACCCCCCACAACCCAAACACCCAAGAGACCCCCCCAAAAGCTGGGGACACCCCAAAACAGAACCCCCCCAAAAGGGCCCCCTGCCCCCCAAAAGGGCCCCCTGCCCCCCAAAAAAGGCCCCCCCCTTTAAGACAAGGCCCCACTGAGGTGCGGGGGGGGCCCACACCCCAAAACCCGGCCCTGCCCCGGGGTGACTCACCCCAGAGAACCAGATAAACGTGGCTGGGGGGGGCCGGGGGCGTCACCCCCCAAAAAAATAAAACAAAACACACCAAAAAAAAAGTCTGGGTGTTTTAGGGGCGACTGCAGTCAACCAGCTCATCCCGAAACCTCCTGCCTCCTCCTGTACCCAAAAAGTGTTTTTTTTTCCCCTGTTTTTTGTGCCCAGGGTTGGCCAAGGTGGGGGGTGGTTAATTAGCGGAGCCCTAACGAAGCGCAGCGGCTCGGAAATCCCTGGCCTTATCGCGGGGCAGCAGGCAGCCGGCGGGACGGGGCGCGACGGGGAGATTACGGGCCGCTGGCGGCGTCACCGTGCCCGGGGTGTCACCGTCCCTCGGGTGTCACCGTCCCTGGGGTGCCCCAAGTCCCAACGAGGCTGGGATTTAGGAAGGCGTCTCCGCTGTGACAGCCCAAAACATTGAGCAGGACCTTCAAAAGACCAAAAATAAAATCCACATTTTTTACAGCGAGGGCTCCAACCCCACAATTTTGATAGCAAAGACTCCAGTCCCTCAGTTTTTTAAAGCAAAGCCCCAATCCCACAATGTTTTAAAGCAAAGTCTCCAACCCCACAATTTTTAAAGGCTCCAACCCCACATTTTTAAAGCAAAGGCTCCAATCCCAATTTTGATAGCAAAGGCTCCAACCAATTTTTAAAGCCAAGTCTCCAATCCCACAATTTTGATAGTAAAGATCCCAATCCCACATTTTTTTCCAGCAAAGGCCCCAGTCCCGGGCTGGACGCACTCATCTACGTCTTAATTTATTCGATAACCTCGTGTGTTTGCTGGGAATTAGAGGGCTTTTAGGCATCAGGACCCTCCCCGCAGACGTCTTTGCGGTGTCCCCATAGGGTGCAGCAGCAAGGGGGCACCAGCCCCATTTCCCCCTTTTTTTTTTTAGGGGGAAAAAAGGCAAATATTTCCTGGGGCCTCCGTTGCCCCACCCGCGGTTCCTCTCCGGGATGAGACGAGCCCGAGGTGGGGCCGGCGGCTCCTGGGGCTGTGCTGCCACCTCCTGGGGCTGTGCAACCTGCCTTCGGTCGGGACCCCCCCATTTCCCATCCCCACGTTGCCCATCCCTGAGTGGGGAACACTGAAGAGGGCGAGGGGCAAGCGACACATCTGTTCGCTCATGTCCCCCCATCCTGAGTGAACATGCAGAGAATCGG
Organism: Cygnus atratus; assembly: GCF_013377495.2. Classification (NCBI taxonomy): domain Eukaryota; kingdom Metazoa; phylum Chordata; class Aves; order Anseriformes; family Anatidae; genus Cygnus; species Cygnus atratus. The sequence continues at coordinate 4,322,599 of NC_066388.1, forward strand.
AAGGAAAATAAAAACCCATAGGCATTGATAAAGAGTTTAATAATAGAGGAATAGAAAATAATAAAAATAATACAAGAAATTCAAAAGACAATCAATAACATTTATTAATGTCAACAATTTTTCCCAGCCTAATGATCTCCTATCACCACCGTGATCACCCGTCCTAGCAATTTCCCATCCCATCATTTCACACTAATGAATTCCCATCGCCGTCATGACTTCCCATCCCACTGATCATTTCCTATCCCAGCAACCTCCCATTGCTGATCCCAAGGCTCAGTTCCCAACTCCCATCCATCCATCCATCCATCCATCCATCCATCCACCCGCCCATCCACCCATTTTCTCCCGTCCGTGCTGGCCATGCCCACATCCATTCACGGACTGAGCATGGGCAGCGGGAGCGGGCTGCATCCCGCTCGGCATCCCACTGCCAGAACAACTGCAGGCAGAGGCGCTGCTGAGTGAACACCTACACGAGAGTAATTTCAGAAAGAAGGCAATAAAGCAGAGAAAGGACCGGAAAAGAAGAAATAAGTTTTCAATCCCTGCCATTTTGTGTCCCAACAAGCAGTTCCCATGCCCAAACTTGCCCATCCCAGGTATTGCCCAGCCCAACAGCTTCCATCGCAACACTCCCAACACTCATTCGTGACCCCCCCATTTCCCATCCCCCCCGCCGTTGCCCATCCCTGACAGTGAGAAACACTGCCTAGCTCCAGCACTAAAGAAGGGTAAGGGCAAGCGAGAGGGGCAAGGGCTGAAGAGCGCGGCTGAAGCTGGAGCAGGCGCCTGCAGAGGTCTCTGTGCCTGCGTGCTGAGCTCAGCACCACTGGGTGCTGCAGGGGCCGTCGAGGAGCGCAGGCTCACGGGTAGCCGTAATACTTGGCTATGGCCCTGTCTTTCTGCCGCTGCGCGAAGAATTGCACAGGGCCGATCTTCGTCTGCTGGGCCGCCCGCTGCCGCTCCTCCTGGGCCAGCTTCTTCAGGCGCTCCCGCTCAGGACGCTGCTGCGGCGTGATGGGCACCGACGCCTCCTGCTCCTCCAGCGGCGTGGGCGCCGCGTGGCTGCGCGCCCAGGGCCCCACGCAGGGCACGTAGTCCACGCGGGGCCGTGCCGGGGGCTGCAGCGTGCGTGGCTGTGTGGGCAGAGCCCCCCGCTGCGCTTGGCCCCCCGCGGCCGGCAGGCACGGCGCTCTGGGCGCCTGCTCTAGGGCAGCGTCCCCTGTTGACGCCGTGCTGCCTGGTGGTGCCGGCACCACCTTTTCTTTGCCGCCAGCTGGGGACTGGGGGGCAGCGGGCGCAGCGCTGGAGCCTGGCACTGTCGGCGGGGCCCTGGGCATGCTGCTGGGGCCGCCGGAGGTGGGCTGCGGCTGCGCACAGGGCAGCTGGCGCACTGGCCCCAGCGCCTTCGCCCTGGCCCCCAGCGGCTGCAAAGTCTCGCTGGGGGTCTTTGTCCCCAGGTGCTGGCGCTGCAGCATCTTGGCCCTGACGGCTTGGGGACAGAGCCTGTCCTGGGGCCGCACGGCACGGGGCTCCCCGCTCGGAGTCTCCGGCAGCAGCCGTGCTCTGCGGGGAGGCGGCGACGCTGCTCCTTGCCCCCCAGCAGCCCCCGGGCTTCGGGCTCTCTTGCTGCGCGCCCGGGAGTTGTCGGTCGCTGGCTGCTGCCTGCCGCTGCCCTCTTGCCTGCTGCTGCCACGGCGTCCTGGGGCCTTGGACATGCCGGCGTCCCTGGCACGGCGTCCCTGGCAAGGCGTCTTGGGGCCTTCGACACCCTGGCCCAGCAGCATCTTCCTCTCCTTGCCGGGGGGTTTCTCTGTTGCTGGCCTCTTGTGCTGGGAGCTCTCCGCTGTCCCGGGGGTGCTGGTGGGCGCGGGGCGCTTGGCCCCCCGCTTGGTGCCGGTGGACGCAGGGGCAGCCAGGGGGCTCTTGAGGGGACCCAGGGGGCATTTGGGCAGGGGTCTCCTCTGGTCACTGAGGACCTTGGAGTTGGGGTGGTTCTTGAGGGAACTCTGGGGGGGTTTGGGCAGGGGTCTACTAAGGGAACTGAGGACTTGGGTGTCAGGGGACCTCTTGGGGGGACTCAGGGGTGGATTGGGTAGGGGTCTACTACGGGCACTGGGCAGGGGACGGGCTGCAGAGCTGAGGGGGGGGCTCGCTGCCGGCACAACAGGGGACTGCACCGACAGCCCGCCCCCAACCTTCTCGGGGTACACCCCAGGGGTTGAGGGTACCTCACCGAGGGCTCCTGTGGCTTCCAGTCCCTGCGTGCTCGGCTCCTCGATGTCCTCGGAGAGGTCGGGCAGCTGGGAGAGGAAGCGGCTGAGGGCAGGACTGCTGGGGACACCGGGGAAGGCGTCCTGGGGCTCCACGGCCTCGAGCCAGCTGAGCAGCTCCTCCATGCCGGGGATGTCCAGGTCGGCCAGGAGCTGGTCCTGCGCGTGCTGCAGCTGCTGGCTGTCCCCTGCCAGCTCTGGAAAGGCCTCGGCGAAGGCATCAGGGCCCAGCTCGGGCAGCTGCGGGGGCTCCTCAGGCACCTCCGGGGCTGTCGCCGCTGAGGACGACGCAAGAAAATCCCCCAAGACGGGCGATGTCAGCTTTCCCATGGCTCATGGGTGTGGGGCGACAAGTGGCCGGCTGTGCCAGCGCCAAACTCACCATGGGGCGTCGCCGTCTGGGTGCTGCAGGTTGATGGAGCCAGGAAAGGCTCGGGGGGAGTGGGGTGAGGCAGCGGGGGCCCCTGGTCCTTGCTGAGCCCCACGGCGCGGTCGCAGGGCTCCGGCAGCTGCCCCTGGCTGCTGGTCACGGTGCGGGGCGTGGGGAGCGCCTGCCCCCGGAGCCGAGGCCCCGGGACGAGGGGTGGCGGGGGGCCGGGGTGGGCGGGGGCCTGCAACAGGCAGGTGCCTGCGGGGTGCAGGGGCTCCCCGTGGAGCACGGCCCTGGGCCCCAGCCCCAGCGCATGGTGGGGCACCAGTGTCCCCGTCACCGTGGGCTGTCCCCACTGGCAGACAGGGGCACAGGGAGGAGCGGTGTGGGGGAGCTGCACCAGCTGCAGGTTATGCCCCACGGCGGGGAGCTGCACCAGCTGCAGGTGGTGCCCCTCGGGTGGGAGGTGCCCCCCAGGCGGCAGCTGCACCACGGCTGGGAGCTGCAGCACCTGCCCCTGGACCCCCGGCACCACGTGCCAGACGGTGGCCTGGGGCAGCGCGTAGGGGAGGGTGGGTACCTGGGGGGGCTGCAAGGGCACCGCCATCGCTGCGGGGAAGGAGGGCAGCAGCCAGGCAGCCACCGTTGGCGGCTCAGCTGGGACAACGAAGGGGGAGTTGGGCATCTGCGGCACCGGCGGCAGCCGTCTGGGGAATCTCTCTGTGAGGAAAAAGGGCGCTGGGCTGAGCTCTCGGGCGCTGGGCTCGCCGGCAGGGCCGCAGCCCCGGGAGGAGCGGGAGCCCGCTGCTGTACCTGCCATGGTCGCTGGAGAGTGGGGCGGTTCGTTGGGGAGCCCGGCCAACGGGGGTTCCATCCCAACGGCTGACCAGCCCCTCGCCGCCATCTTGGTGGTGATTGCAGTTTCTCTACCCCAGCGGGCTTCCCAGCGCAATCATTTTCCATCCCCGTGAGCCTTTCCCGTCCCAGTCATCATTTGCCAGGCCCAGGAGGGTTTCGCGCTCCAACACTTTCCCCTCCCAAGGATTTTCCATCCCAAGACTTTTCATCCTCCCGGTGATTTCCCATCCCGACGATTTCACGGCCCAACAGATTCCCATGCAAAATAGTTCCCATCAGCACGAAGCGTTTCTTAATCCAATGAGATCTCATCCCAAAGACTTCCCATCCCTTGGATTTCTTTTCCAAGTATTTCCTACCCCAATGAATCTTACCCACCCCATTCAAGATTTCCCATCCCAATAATTTCCCATCCCAAGAGAGATTTCCCTACCCCGATGCTTTTCCTTTCCAGTGATTTCCTCCCCAAGGAAAATTTCCCATCCCAATGCCTTTCCTCCCCAAGGAAGGTATCTCATCCCAATGCTTTGCCTTCCCACGGAAGCTTTCCCATCCCAAGGAAGATTTCCCATCTCTTTCATTTCCTAGCCCCATGGATTTCCAGCCCAAGGAAGTCTTCCCATCCCAGCAATCATTTCTCATCCCACTCATCATTTCCCATGCCCGTGATTTCCCGTTTTCACCATCCAAAGGACAGCTTAGCCAGCCCACAGCTAGAGAGAGATCCCAACAGGGATTTGTACGATTCTGTTAGATGCAAGGGCATGGACACTCGGCGTGCTAACGATTGCACTTTATTCCAGACCAACACAGGTCACCGGTACCAGCGATTCAAAGATCGATAGCCCAATTTCTTTAAGTGGTATATTCTTTATTGCAGCGCTGGATGCACGGGGGATCTCTCCGCCTGTCGTGCATACCTGAAGTGAAAAGCCATCCCAAATTTATACAGCAGAGTGATGAATATTTTATTAATGCCTATACATATTCATTATCTAACCCCACCTACTCTCCCTTCTCATGCTAATTAGTTTTTTGTGTCCTGCGTCTGCGCAGATCCTCTCATCAATTCTGGGCAGTGGTCGTCGGGCTGTGGGTGGTGGTCTCAGAGAGGAAGGCCATAAGTCTTCCTCACAGCGTACTTTTCACCCTTGGTCAGGATTCTGCTGAGTTTGCTTTCTTCCTAAGCGCAAGGACTGGTTTTTGCTAATTATTTCTTTATCTTGTGTTCCAATGTCCAGTTTGAGATATATTGTCCTCCAATGTCCTGTTTGAAATATATTGTCCATACCTCTGTTTCCTGTCCTGTACATAATGGTCTGTTTTCATTTGATTCCTCCTTTATCTCAACTTCTCTCATCACCAGGAATACTGTGACGAATGAGGTGAATGTGTAGATACCAAGCTCTGTAACAAGGCCATGGGGACGAGAAATGGCGATAAAGCGGAAATCATTTGCGCTAATAACTAATGCACTGGGTGACGCCACTCCAGCGCCGATGACGTCAGTGGCCGGCGGACCGCCGCGGTGCCTTCCGCCAGGGGGCGCGGTGCGGTGGCGGCCTCCTGGTGACGTCACGCCCGCGTGACGTCACGGCGGTGCCCAACGCTCCCTCCACCCCCCTCCCTCCCCCGTTCCCCCCCCCCACACGATCCCCGCGGTCGGGCCGCGGCTGCTCCCCACCCCCCCCGGTCCCCCGGTGCCCAGCGCCGCCCGGAGCTCCCCAAAGCAGCTCCGGCACCGAGCGCCCCCGGTCCCCGCAGGCCGCACAGCCCCCCACAGCTCCCCCATAACCCCCCACAGCCCCCCCAGAGCGCCCCAGAGCCCCCCACAGCTCCCTCAGAGCCCCCCCACAGCCCCTTCACAGCTCCCCCACAGCCCCCCACAACCCCACCCACAGCCCCCTCACAGCAGCCCCCCCACAGCTCCCCACACTCCCCCACAGCCCCCCGAAAGCCCCCCCACAGCCCCCCCGGCCTGGCCCAGGGTCCCGGGCTCGCATCCTGCCCGCAGCACGGGTCCAGCACCAGGGGCGGGGGGCTGGAGTCGAGGTTCCCCCGCACGTTTTGCGGCTGTCGTCCCCCCCCCCCCCGAGAAAAAATAAATAAATAAATAAATAAATAAATAAAAGCCCTTTGCGGGGGGTGCTGGAGCAAATGGGAGGGGGGGGCACCGGGCGCTGCCCGCCCACCCCCCCGCGAGGCCCCAGGCAGGGCTCCGGGGGCCGGGCTCAGCCGGGAGAAGCGGCTCGGCCCCGGCAGTCCCACCCCGCGGCGGGGCGGGGGCCGTGCCGAGCCCTGCCCCGGCCGTGCCGAGCCGTGCCGAGCCGTGCCCCGCCGCCGCCCGGGCTCCCCCGGGACTGCCGGTGAGTGCCGGGCCCCCTGCGGTTCCCCCCCCCCGCCCCGGTTCCCCCGGGCGGCTCCGCGGGCCTGGGGCAGCCCCGGGCCGGGCCGAAGCGCCGGGGCCGGGCCTGCGGGGACAGCCCCGGAGGGCGCGGGCCGGGGGTGGGGGGGGGCCCGGTCACGGGAAGGGGGCGCGGGGCCGGTGCCCCCCGTGTGGCTTCCGAGCCCCGCTGCGCCCTGTGGCGGCTGCGGGCCCTCCCCGCTGGGCGCTGCGGAGGGGTTTGGGGCGCTGCCGCTCGCTGGGGTCCCCGGGCAGCCCTGGGGGTCCCCGGGTATCCCTGGGGGGCAGCACAGGGCTAGGGGGGAGCAGGCTGGCTGGTCTGGCCCCGGGAGAAGCCGGAGGTGCCCCCCAGCGAAGGGACGAGCCCGCTGGGTGCCCTGGGGTTTTCCACCGCAGGTCCTGGGTGCGGGGCTGGCAGCGTCCCTGTGCTCCGAGGCTGGGGTAAAAGGCTTGGGGTCACATCCTGCGGAGCTGTGGGTGCTCAGCGCACGGTCAGGGAAACACGGCCGGGTGTTGGAATCGGCCAGAACACGCCCAAGTTTCGGCTGTTCTCTGAGAAACGATGTTCGCGTTGGATTCTGCTTTTAAAGGGCATCGGCGCAGACTGAGAAATTCCGTGCTTCTCCGATAAAGCCTGCCGTGAAAAAAGCTCGGCTGTGGCAGAGCTTGGAATAAGGGAGGGGATGCGTTCTGCCACCTGGCCACTGTGCCTTGAGCCCGTTCCAAGGCAGGGCACCAGGCGTGGTGTGTCAGCAAGCCCAGCCCTTCGGTGCGGTTTGGAGCAAACGCGATCGGGACGGGGTTAGCCGGGGCACCTTGGTGCCTTGCTAGCTGGCTGTATGCGTGCGTAATTGAATTCTTCAGCACACAGAGTTAAGCGTTCCTCCGGCCCTGAAGCTGTTTTTTGCCGTTTGAGCTGTGGGCCAGGGGTTGTGGTAAGCGGCAGAGCAGTGGCAAATCCGACCGAGCAGTTCCTTCCTTCCCTGCACTAGCAAAGGGAGCGCGCAGGGGAGCTTTATCCTTCCGGTGCCCTGGCTTGAGCTGCTGATGGGGACGCTGCTGCCTGTGGAAGGTGTTCAGGGGCAGGGACCATTGCCAAAAAAGTGCTGAGCTCTTGCGCCTGTAAGCTCAGTGCCTTTTTCCTTATGGCACCACAGACACAAACATGCTGGAACAAAAAAGCGTTTCCAGCTTGCACAGCAGGGTTAGCACCGCTGCCTTTTGCAGGGCTCTGCTCTTTTTATTCCCAGGGATGTTTAATGTGGATGAAGAAATCGGAATCTTTAACACAGTCACTCTTCAGTGTGACATTGCTGTTTTATTGCTGCTGTGGTTTCCTATCGCAGGGCCGTTTGCCCTGAATCCAGCGTATGTATCATTTCCTTCAGTTTGGCTTTCCTTCTGCCATCGTATTTCACTCAAAACTTTTCTGCCTCTCTTCCTCTTTTCCTTGTTTATTGACATTTCTTTTGCCATCAAATCTACTTGTTAAACCAGCTCGTTCTGCTTCTGTGTACAAACCAACTGAACGGTAAAAGTGTTGGAAAAGCTTCTGTGAAATTCTAAGCCATTATTTAGGTTCTGGGTAAAGCAAATGAAAAAAAGAAATAGAAAGCTGCCTTTAGCTTTCCGTAAGAGATTTTCCTGCGGTCTAGGTCATAATGTGTCCGCTGCTATCTCCCGGCCCCTCTCCGCTCTCCGCCGGGCAGCACCGAGGCGTACCCGTGCTCGGCCTCGGCGGGGCCACCCCGGCAAGGAGCCGCCGCTAACACCGGAGCCTCCTCCCGGGACCCACCGGCACCGCCGGAGGAAGCCGCCGGGGCAGAGCCGTTCCCGAGCTCCCGCCGCTCCAGGAACTCGGCGGCCGCCAGCAGCAGCTGGATGCGGCCCCCGGGGTCGCCGCCGCCGCCGCCTCCTCCTCCTCCCCCCCCGCTGCCGCCTCCGCCGCCGCCGCCATCGCAAGCTGGGACCCCCCCATGACCCCCCCACGGAGCAGGGCCCCCCCAAAATCCCCCCCCCAGGGCCAAAGCCCCCCCCCCAGGCAGGGAACCCCCCCAGGACCGCCCCCAGGATCCCCCCCCAGGCAGGGGTACCCCCAAGACCTCCCCCCCCCCAGAAGCTGGGACCCCCCCCAAAATCCAAACCTCAGGGCCAGGGCCTATCCCACAGGCCCGAAACCCCCCCAGGCCCCCCCCCCCAAAAAAAATCAGGACCCCTCCCAGACAGGGGAACCCCAAAATCCCCCCCCAGAAGGAGGGACCCCCCAAAAAATCCCCCCCAGGTGCCCCCAAGGAAGCACCCCCCACAACCCAAACACCCAAGAGACCCCCCCAAAAGCTGGGGACACCCCAAAACAGAACCCCCCCAAAAGGGCCCCCTGCCCCCCAAAAGGGCCCCCTGCCCCCCAAAAAAGGCCCCCCCCTTTAAGACAAGGCCCCACTGAGGTGCGGGGGGGGCCCACACCCCAAAACCCGGCCCTGCCCCGGGGTGACTCACCCCAGAGAACCAGATAAACGTGGCTGGGGGGGGGCCGGGGGCGTCACCCCCCAAAAAAATAAAACAAAACACACCAAAAAAAAAAGTCTGGGTGTTTTAGGGGCGACTGCAGTCAACCAGCTCATCCCGAAACCTCCTGCCTCCTCCTGTACCCAAAAAGTGTTTTTTTTTCCCCTGTTTTTTGTGCCCAGGGTTGGCCAAGGTGGGGGGTGGTTAATTAGCGGAGCCCTAACGAAGCGCAGCGGCTCGGAAATCCCTGGCCTTATCGCGGGGCAGCAGGCAGCCGGCGGGACGGGGCGCGACGGGGAGATTACGGGCCGCTGGCGGCGTCACCGTGCCCGGGGTGTCACCGTCCCTCGGGTGTCACCGTCCCTGGGGTGCCCCAAGTCCCAACGAGGCTGGGATTTAGGAAGGCGTCTCCGCTGTGACAGCCCAAAACATTGAGCAGGACCTTCAAAAGACCAAAAATAAAATCCACATTTTTTACAGCGAGGGCTCCAACCCCACAATTTTGATAGCAAAGACTCCAGTCCCTCAGTTTTTTAAAGCAAAGCCCCAATCCCACAATGTTTTAAAGCAAAGTCTCCAACCCCACAATTTTTAAAGCTCCAACCCCACATTTTTAAAGCAAAGGCTCCAATCCCACATTTTTGATAGCAAAGCTCCAATCCCTCAATTTTTAAAAGCAAGTCTCCAATCCCACAATTTTGATAGTAAAGATCCCAATCCCACATTTTTTTCCAGCAAAGGCCCCAGTCCCGGGCTGGACGCACTCATCTACGTCTTAATTTATTCGATAACCTCGTGTGTTTGCTGGGAATTAGAGGGCTTTTAGGCATCAGGACCCTCCCCGCAGACGTCTTTGCGGTGTCCCCATAGGGTGCAGCAGCAAGGGGGCACCAGCCCCATTTCCCCCTTTTTTTTTTTTAGGGGGAAAAAAGGCAAATATTTCCTGGGGCCTCCGTTGCCCCACCCGCGGTTCCTCTCCGGGATGAGACGAGCCCGAGGTGGGGCCGGCGGCTCCTGGGGCTGTGCTGCCACCTCCTGGGGCTGTGCAACCTGCCTTCGGTCGGGACCCCCCCATTTCCCATCCCCACGTTGCCCATCCCTGAGTGGGGAACACTGAAGAGGGCGAGGGGCAAGCGACACATCTGTTCGCTCATGTCCCCCCATCCTGAGTGAACATGCAGAGAATCGGAAGGAAAATAAAAACCCATAGGCATTGATAAAGAGTTTAATAATAGAGGAATAGAAAATAATAAAAATAATACAAGAAATTCAAAAGACAATCAATAACATTTATTAATGTCAACAATTTTTCCCAGCCTAATGATCTCCTATCACCACCGTGATCACCCGTCCTAGCAATTTCCCATCCCATCATTTCACACTAATGAATTCCCATCACCGTCATGACTTCCCATCCCACTGATCATTTCCTATCCCAGCAACCTCCCATTGCTGATCCCAAGGCTCAGTTCCCAACTCCATCCATCCATCCATCCATCCATCCATCCACCCGCCCATCCACCCATTTTCTCCCGTCCGTGCTGGCCATGCCCACATCCATTCACGGACTGAGCATGGGCAGCGGGAGCGGGCTGCATCCCGCTCGGCATCCCACTGCCAGAACAACTGCAGGCAGAGGCGCTGCTGAGTGAACACCTACACGAGAGTAATTTCAGAAAGAAGGCAATAAAGCAGAGAAAGGACCGGAAAAGAAGAAATAAGTTTTCAATCCCTGCCATTTTGTGTCCCAACAAGCAGTTCCCATGCCCAAACTTGCCCATCCCAGGTATTGCCCAGCCCAACAGCTTCCATCGCAACACTCCCAACACTCATTCGTGACCCCCCCATTTCCCATCCCCCCCGCCGTTGCCCATCCCTGACAGTGAGAAACACTGCCTAGCTCCAGCACTAAAGAAGGGTAAGGGCAAGCGAGAGGGGCAAGGGCTGAAGAGCGCGGCTGAAGCTGGAGCAGGCGCCTGCAGAGGTCTCTGTGCCTGCGTGCTGAGCTCAGCACCACTGGGTGCTGCAGGGGCCGTCGAGGAGCGCAGGCTCACGGGTAGCCGTAATACTTGGCTATGGCCCTGTCTTTCTGCCGCTGCGCGAAGAATTGCACAGGGCCGATCTTCGTCTGCTGGGCCGCCCGCTGCCGCTCCTCCTGGGCCAGCTTCTTCAGGCGCTCCCGCTCAGGACGCTGCTGCGGCGTGATGGGCACCGACGCCTCCTGCTCCTCCAGCGGCGTGGGCGCCGCGTGGCTGCGCGCCCAGGGCCCCACGCAGGGCACGTAGTCCACGCGGGGCCGTGCCGGGGGCTGCAGCGTGCGTGGCTGTGTGGGCAGAGCCCCCCGCTGCGCTTGGCCCCCCGCGGCCGGCAGGCACGGCGCTCTGGGCGCCTGCTCTAGGGCAGCGTCCCCTGTTGACGCCGTGCTGCCTGGTGGTGCCGGCACCACCTTTTCTTTGCCGCCAGCTGGGGACTGGGGGGCAGCGGGCGCAGCGCTGGAGCCTGGCACTGTCGGCGGGGCCCTGGGCATGCTGCTGGGGCCGCCGGAGGTGGGCTGCGGCTGCGCACAGGGCAGCTGGCGCACTGGCCCCAGCGCCTTCGCCCTGGCCCCCAGCGGCTGCAAAGTCTCGCTGGGGGTCTTTGTCCCCAGGTGCTGGCGCTGCAGCATCTTGGCCCTGACGGCTTGGGGACAGAGCCTGTCCTGGGGCCGCACGGCACGGGGCTCCCCGCTCGGAGTCTCCGGCAGCAGCCGTGCTCTGCGGGGAGGCGGCGACGCTGCTCCTTGCCCCCCAGCAGCCCCCGGGCTTCGGGCTCTCTTGCTGCGCGCCCGGGAGTTGTCGGTCGCTGGCTGCTGCCTGCCGCTGCCCTCTTGCCTGCTGCTGCCACGGCGTCCTGGGGCCTTGGACATGCCGGCGTCCCTGGCACGGCGTCCCTGGCAAGGCGTCTTGGGGCCTTCGACACCCTGGCCCAGCAGCATCTTCCTCTCCTTGCCGGGGGGTTTCTCTGTTGCTGGCCTCTTGTGCTGGGAGCTCTCCGCTGTCCCGGGGGTGCTGGTGGGCGCGGGGCGCTTGGCCCCCCGCTTGGTGCCGGTGGACGCAGGGGCAGCCAGGGGGCTCTTGAGGGGACCCAGGGGGCATTTGGGCAGGGGTCTCCTCTGGTCACTGAGGACCTTGGAGTTGGGGTGGTTCTTGAGGGAACTCTGGGGGGGTTTGGGCAGGGGTCTACTAAGGGAACTGAGGACTTGGGTGTCAGGGGACCTCTTGGGGGGACTCAGGGGTGGATTGGGTAGGGGTCTACTACGGGCACTGGGCAGGGGACGGGCTGCAGAGCTGAGGGGGGGGCTCGCTGCCGGCACAACAGGGGACTGCACCGACAGCCCGCCCCCAACCTTCTCGGGGTACACCCCAGGGGTTGAGGGTACCTCACCGAGGGCTCCTGTGGCTTCCAGTCCCTGCGTGCTCGGCTCCTCGATGTCCTCGGAGAGGTCGGGCAGCTGGGAGAGGAAGCGGCTGAGGGCAGGACTGCTGGGGACACCGGGGAAGGCGTCCTGGGGCTCCACGGCCTCGAGCCAGCTGAGCAGCTCCTCCATGCCGGGGATGTCCAGGTCGGCCAGGAGCTGGTCCTGCGCGTGCTGCAGCTGCTGGCTGTCCCCTGCCAGCTCTGGAAAGGCCTCGGCGAAGGCATCAGGGCCCAGCTCGGGCAGCTGCGGGGGCTCCTCAGGCACCTCCGGGGCTGTCGCCGCTGAGGACGACGCAAGAAAATCCCCCAAGACGGGCGATGTCAGCTTTCCCATGGCTCATGGGTGTGGGGCGACAAGTGGCCGGCTGTGCCAGCGCCAAACTCACCATGGGGCGTCGCCGTCTGGGTGCTGCAGGTTGATGGAGCCAGGAAAGGCTCGGGGGGAGTGGGGTGAGGCAGCGGGGGCCCCTGGTCCTTGCTGAGCCCCACGGCGCGGTCGCAGGGCTCCGGCAGCTGCCCCTGGCTGCTGGTCACGGTGCGGGGCGTGGGGAGCGCCTGCCCCCGGAGCCGAGGCCCCGGGACGAGGGGTGGCGGGGGGCCGGGGTGGGCGGGGGCCTGCAACAGGCAGGTGCCTGCGGGGTGCAGGGGCTCCCCGTGGAGCACGGCCCTGGGCCCCAGCCCCAGCGCATGGTGGGGCACCAGTGTCCCCGTCACCGTGGGCTGTCCCCACTGGCAGACAGGGGCACGGGAGGAGCGGTGTGGGGGAGCTGCACCAGCTGCAGGTTATGCCCCACGGCGGGGAGCTGCACCAGCTGCAGGTGGTGCCCCTCGGGTGGGAGGTGCCCCCCAGGCGGCAGCTGCACCACGGCTGGGAGCTGCAGCACCTGCCCCTGGACCCCCGGCACCACGTGCCAGACGGTGGCCTGGGGCAGCGCGTAGGGGAGGGTGGGTACCTGGGGGGGCTGCAAGGGCACCGCCATCGCTGCGGGGAAGGAGGGCAGCAGCCAGGCAGCCACCGTTGGCGGCTCAGCTGGGACAACGAAGGGGGAGTTGGGCATCTGCGGCACCGGCGGCAGCCGTCTGGGGAATCTCTCTGTGAGGAAAAAGGGCGCTGGGCTGAGCTCTCGGGCGCTGGGCTCGCCGGCAGGGCCGCAGCCCCGGGAGGAGCGGGAGCCCGCTGCTGTACCTGCCATGGTCGCTGGAGAGTGGGGGCGGTTCGTTGGGGAGCCCGGCCAACGGGGGTTCCATCCCAACGGCTGACCAGCCCCGTCGCCGCCATCTTGGTGGTGATTGCAAGTTTCTCTACCCCAGCGGGCTTCCCAGCGCAATCATTTTCCATCCCCGTGAGCCTTTCCCGTCCCAGTCATCATTTGCCAGGCCCAGGAGGGTTTCGCGCTCCAACACTTTCCCCTCCCAAGGATTTTCCATCCCAAGACTTTTCATCCTCCCGGTGATTTCCCATCCCGACGATTTCACGGCCCAACAGATTCCCATGCAAAATAGTTCCCATCAGCACGAAGCGTTTCTTAATCCAATGAGATCTCATCCCAAAGACTTCCCATCCCTTGGATTTCTTTTCCAAGTATTTCCTACCCCAATGAATCTTACCCACCCCATTCAAGATTTCCCATCCCAATAATTTCCCATCCCAAGAGAGATTTCCCTACCCCGATGCTTTTCCTTTCCAGTGATTTCCTCCCCAAGGAAAATTTCCCATCCCAATGCCTTTCCTCCCCAAGGAAGGTATCTCATCCCAATGCTTTGCCTTCCCACGGAAGCTTTCCCATCCCAAGGAAGATTTCCCATCTCTTTCATTTCCTAGCCCCATGGATTTCCAGCCCAAGGAAGTCTTCCCATCCCAGCAATCATTTCTCATCCCACTCATCATTTCCCATGCCCGTGATTTCCCGTTTTCACCATCCAAAGGACAGCTTAGCCAGCCCACAGCTAGAGAGAGATCCCAACAGGGATTTGTACGATTCTGTTAGATGCAAGGGCATGGACACTCGGCGTGCTAACGATTGCACTTTATTCCAGACCAACACAGGTCACCGGTACCAGCGATTCAAAGATCGATAGCCCAATTTCTTTAAGTGGTATATTCTTTATTGCAGCGCTGGATGCACGGGGGATCTCTCCGCCTGTCGTGCATACCTGAAGTGAAAAGCCATCCCAAATTTATACAGCAGAGTGATGAATATTTTATTAATGCCTATACATATTCATTATCTAACCCCACCTACTCTCCCTTCTCATGCTAATTAGTTTTTTGTGTCCTGCGTCTGCGCAGATCCTCTCATCAATTCTGGGCAGTGGTCGTCGGGCTGTGGGTGGTGGTCTCAGAGAGGAAGGCCATAAGTCTTCCTCACAGCGTACTTTTCACCCTTGGTCAGGATTCTGCTGAGTTTGCTTTCTTCCTAAGCGCAAGGACTGGTTTTTGCTAATTATTTCTTTATCTTGTGTTCCAATGTCCAGTTTGAGATATATTGTCCTCCAATGTCCTGTTTGAAATATATTGTCCATACCTCTGTTTCCTGTCCTGTACATAATGGTCTGTTTTCATTTGATTCCTCCTTTATCTCAACTTCTCTCATCACCAGGAATACTGTGACGAATGAGGTGAATGTGTAGATACCAAGCTCTGTAACAAGGCCATGGGGACGAGAAATGGCGATAAAGCGGAAATCATTTGCGCTAATAACTAATGCACTGGGTGACGCCACTCCAGCGCCGATGACGTCAGTGGCCGGCGGACCGCCGCGGTGCCTTCCGCCAGGGGGCGCGGTGCGGTGGCGGCCTCCTGGTGACGTCACGCCCGCGTGACGTCACGGCGGTGCCCAACGCTCCCTCCACCCCCTCCCTCCCCCGTTCCCCCCCCCACACACGATCCCCGCGGTCGGGCCGCGGCTGCTCCCCACCCCCCCCGGTCCCCCGGTGCCCAGCGCCGCCCGGAGCTCCCCAAAGCAGCTCCGGCACCGAGCGCCCCCGGTCCCCGCAGGCCGCACAGCCCCCCACAGCTCCCCCATAACCCCCCACAGCCCCCCCAGAGCGCCCCAGAGCCCCCCACAGCTCCCTCAGAGCCCCCCCACAGCCCCTTCACAGCTCCCCCACAGCCCCCCACAACCCCACCCACAGCCCCCTCACAGCAGCCCCCCCACAGCTCCCCACACTCCCCCACAGCCCCCCGAAAGCCCCCCCACAGCCCCCCCGGCCTGGCCCAGGGTCCCGGGCTCGCATCCTGCCCGCAGCACGGGTCCAGCACCAGGGGCGGGGGGCTGGAGTCGAGGTTCCCCCGCACGTTTTGCGGCTGTCGTCCCCCCCCCCCCCCGAGAATAAATAAATAAATAAATAAATAAATAAATAAATAAATAAATAAAAGCCCTTTGCGGGGGGTGCTGGAGCAAATGGGAGGGGGGGGCACCGGGCGCTGCCCGCCCACCCCCCGCGAGGCCCCAGGCAGGGCTCCGGGGGCCGGGCTCAGCCGGGAGAAGCGGCTCGGCCCCGGCAGTCCCACCCCGCGGCGGGGCGGGGGCCGTGCCGAGCCCTGCCCCGGCCGTGCCGAGCCGTGCCGAGCCGTGCCCCGCCGCCGCCCGGGCTCCCCCGGGACTGCCGGTGAGTGCCGGGCCCCCTGCGGTTCCCCCCCCCCGCCCCGGTTCCCCCGGGCGGCTCCGCGGGCCTGGGGCAGCCCCGGGCCGGGCCGAAGCGCCGGGGCCGGGCCTGCGGGGACAGCCCCGGAGGGCGCGGGCCGGGGGTGGGGGGGGGCCCGGTCACGGGAAGGGGGCGCGGGGCCGGTGCCCCCCGTGTGGCTTCCGAGCCCCGCTGCGCCCTGTGGCGGCTGCGGGCCCTCCCCGCTGGGCGCTGCGGAGGGGTTTGGGGCGCTGCCGCTCGCTGGGGTCCCCGGGCAGCCCTGGGGGTCCCCGGGTATCCCTGGGGGGCAGCACAGGGCTAGGGGGGAGCAGGCTGGCTGGTCTGGCCCCGGGAGAAGCCGGAGGTGCCCCCCAGCGAAGGGACGAGCCCGCTGGGTGCCCTGGGGTTTTCCACCGCAGGTCCTGGGTGCGGGGCTGGCAGCGTCCCTGTGCTCCGAGGCTGGGGTAAAAGGCTTGGGGTCACATCCTGCGGAGCTGTGGGTGCTCAGCGCACGGTCAGGGAAACACGGCCGGGTGTTGGAATCGGCCAGAACACGCCCAAGTTTCGGCTGTTCTCTGAGAAACGATGTTCGCGTTGGATTCTGCTTTTAAAGGGCATCGGCGCAGACTGAGAAATTCCGTGCTTCTCCGATAAAGCCTGCCGTGAAAAAAGCTCGGCTGTGGCAGAGCTTGGAATAAGGGAGGGGATGCGTTCTGCCACCTGGCCACTGTGCCTTGAGCCCGTTCCAAGGCAGGGCACCAGGCGTGGTGTGTCAGCAAGCCCAGCCCTTCGGTGCGGTTTGGAGCAAACGCGATCGGGACGGGGTTAGCCGGGGCACCTTGGTGCCTTGCTAGCTGGCTGTATGCGTGCGTAATTGAATTCTTCAGCACACAGAGTTAAGCGTTCCTCCGGCCCTGAAGCTGTTTTTTGCCGTTTGAGCTGTGGGCCAGGGGTTGTGGTAAGCGGCAGAGCAGTGGCAAATCCGACCGAGCAGTTCCTTCCTTCCCTGCACTAGCAAAGGGAGCGCGCAGGGGAGCTTTATCCTTCCGGTGCCCTGGCTTGAGCTGCTGATGGGGACGCTGCTGCCTGTGGAAGGTGTTCAGGGGCAGGGACCATTGCCAAAAAAGTGCTGAGCTCTTGCGCCTGTAAGCTCAGTGCCTTTTTCCTTATGGCACCACAGACACAAACATGCTGGAACAAAAAAGCGTTTCCAGCTTGCACAGCAGGGTTAGCACCGCTGCCTTTTGCAGGGCTCTGCTCTTTTTATTCCCAGGGATGTTTAATGTGGATGAAGAAATCGGAATCTTTAACACAGTCACTCTTCAGTGTGACATTGCTGTTTTATTGCTGCTGTGGTTTCCTATCGCAGGGCCGTTTGCCCTGAATCCAGCGTATGTATCATTTCCTTCAGTTTGGCTTTCCTTCTGCCATCGTATTTCACTCAAAACTTTTCTGCCTCTCTTCCTCTTTTCCTTGTTTATTGACATTTCTTTTGCCATCAAATCTACTTGTTAAACCAGCTCGTTCTGCTTCTGTGTACAAACCAACTGAACGGTAAAACTGTTGGAAAAGCTTCTGTGAAATTCTAAGCCATTATTTAGGTTCTGGGTAAAGCAAATGAAAAAAAGAAATAGAAAGCTGCCTTTAGCTTTCCGTAAGAGATTTTCCTGCGGTCTAGGTCATAATGTGTCCGCTGCTATCTCCCGGCCCCTCTCCGCTCTCCGCCGGGCAGCACCGAGGCGTACCCGTGCTCGGCCTCGGCGGGGCCACCCCGGCAAGGAGCCGCCGCTAACACCGGAGCCTCCTCCCGGGACCCACCGGCACCGCCGGAGGAAGCCGCCGGGGCAGAGCCGTTCCCGAGCTCCCGCCGCTCCAGGAACTCGGCGGCCGCCAGCAGCAGCTGGATGCGGCCCCCGGGGTCGCCGCCGCCGCCGCCTCCTCCTCCTCCCCCCCCCGCTGCCGCCTCCGCCGCCGCCGCCATCGCAAGCTGGGACCCCCCATGACCCCCCCACGGAGCAGGGCCCCCCCAAAATCCCCCCACCAGGGCCCAAAGCCCCCCCCCCAGGCAGGGAACCCCCCCAGGAAACCCCCCAGGATCCCCCCCCAGGCCAGGGGTACCCCAAGACCTCCCCCCCCCCAGAAGCTGGGACCCCCCCCCAAAATCCAAACCTCAGGGCCAGGGCCTACTCCCACAGGCCCGAAACCCCCCCAGGCCCCCCCCCCCCCAAAAAAAATCAGGACCCCTCCCAGACAGGGGAACCCAAAATCCCCCCCCAGAAGGAGGCACCCCCCCAAAAAAATCCCCCCCAGGTGCCCCAAGGAAGCACCCCCCACAACCCAAACAACCCAAGAGACCCCCCCCAAAAAGCTGGGGACCACCCCAAAACAGAACCCCCCCAAAGGGCCCCCTGCCCCCCAAAAGGGCCCCCTGCCCCCAAAAAGGCCCCCCCCTTTAAGACAAGGCCCCACTGAGGTGCGGGGGGGGCCCACACCCCAAAACCCGGCCCTGCCCCGGGTGACTCACCCCAGAGAACCAGATAAACGTGGCTGGGGGGGGGCCGGGGGCGTCACCCCCCCAAAAAATAAACCAAAAACACACCAAAAAAAAAGTCTGGGTGTTTTAGGGGCGACTGCAGTCAACCAGCTCATCCCGAAACCTCCTGCCTCCTCCTGTACCCAAAAAGTGTTTTTTTTTTCCCCTGTTTTTTGTGCCCAGGGTTGGCCAAGGTGGGTTGGGGGTGGTTAATTAGCGGAGCCTAACGAAGCGCAGCGGCTCGGAAATCCCTGGCTTTATCGCGGGGCAGCAGGCAGCCGGCGGGACGGGGCGCGACGGGGAGATTACGGGCCGCTGGCGGCGTCACCGTGCCCGGGGTGTCACCGTCCCGTCGGGTGTCACCGTCCTGGGGTGCCCCAAGTCCCAACGAGGCTGGGATTTAGGAAGGCGTCTCCGCTGTGACAGCCCAAAACATTGAGCAGGACCTTCAAAAGACCAAAAATAAAATCCACATTTTTTTACAAGCGAGGGCTCCAACCCCACAATTTTTGATAGCAAAGACTCCAGTCCCTCAGTTTTTTAAAGCAAAGCCCCCAATCCACATGTTTTAAAGCAAGTCCTCCAGGCCCACAATTTGATAGCAAAGGCTCCAACCCCACAACTTTTAAAGCAAAGGCTCCAACCCCACAATTTTGATAGCAAAGGCTCCAATCCCACATGTTTTTTTTACAGCAAAGTCTCCAATCCCTCAATTTTTAAAAGCAAGTCTCCAATCCACAATTTTGATAGTAAAAGGATCCAATCCCACATTTTTTCGGCAGCAAAGTCCCCAAGTCCCGGCTGGACGCACTCATCTACGTCTTAATTTATTCGATAACCTCGTGTGTTTGCTGGGAATTAGAGGGGCTTTTATGGCTATCAAGGACCCGCCCCGCAGACGTCTTTGCGGTGTCCCCATAGGGTGCAGCAGCAAGGGGGCACCAGCCCCATTTCCCCTTTTTTTTTTTAGGGGGAAAAAAAAGGCAAAATATTTCCTGGGGCCTCCCCGTTGCCCCACCCGCGGTTCCTCTCCGGGATGAGACGAGCCCGAGGTGGGGCCGGCGGCTCCTGGGGCTGTGCTGCCACCTCCTGGGGCTGTGCAACCTGCCTTCGGTCGGGACCCCCCCATTTCCCATCCCCACGTTTGCCCATCCCTGAGTGGGGAACACTGAAGAGGGCGAGGGGCAAGCGACACATCTGTTTCGCTCATGTCCCCCCATCCTGAGTGAACATGCAAGAGAATCGGAAGGAAAATAAAAACCCATAGGCATTGATAAAGAGTTTAATAATAGAGGAATAGAAAATAATAAAAATAATACAAGAAATTCAAAAGACAATCAATAACATTTATTAATGTTCAACAATTTTTTCCCAGCCTAATGATCTCCTATCACCACCGTGATCCACCCGTCCTAGCAATTTCCCATCCCATCATTTCACACTAATGAATTCCCATCGCCGTCATGACTTCCCATCCCACTGATCATTTCCTATTCCCAGCAACCTCCCATTGCTGATCCCAAGGCTCAGTTCCCAACTCCCCATCCATCCCATCCATCCATCCATCATCCATCCATCCACCCGCCCATCACCCATATTTCTCCCGTCCGTGCTGGCCATGCCCACATCCATTCACGGACTGAGCATGGGCAGCGGGAGCGGGCTGCATCCCGCTCGGCATCCCACTGCCCAGAACAACTGCAGGCAGAGGCGCTGCTGAGTGAACACCTACACTAGAGTAATTTCAGAAAGAAGGCAATAAAGCAGAGAAAGGACCGGAAAAGAAGAAATAAGTTTTCAATCCCTGCCATTTTGTGTCCCAACAAGCAGTTCCCATGCCCAAACTTGCCCATGCCCAGGTATTGCCCAGCCCAACAGCTTCCATCGCAACACTCCCAACACTCATTCGTGACCCCCCATTTCCATCCCCCCCGCCGTTGCCCATCACTGACAGTGAGAAACACTGCCTAGCTCCAGCACTAAAGAAGGGTGAAGGCAAGCGAGAGGGGCAAGGGCTGAAGAGCGCGGCTGAAGCTGGAGCAGGCGCCTGCAGAGGTCTCTGTGCCTGCGTGCTGAGCTCAGCACCACTGGGTGCCTGCAGGGGCCGTCGAGGAGCGCAGGCTCACGGGTAGCCGTAATACTTGGCTATGGCCCTGTCTTTCTGCCGCTGCGCGAAGAATTGCACAGGGCCGGATCTTCGTCTGCTGGGTCCGCCCGCTGCCGCTCCTCCTGGGCCAGCTTTCTTCAGGCGCTCCCGCTCAGGACGCTGCTGCGGCGTGATGGGCACCGACGCCTCCTGCTCCTCCAGCGGCGTGGGCCGCCGCGTGGCTGCGCGCCCAGGGCCCCACGCAGGGCACGTAGTCCACGCGGGGCCGTGCCGGGGGCTGCAGCGTGCGTGGCTGTGTGGGCAGAGCCCCCCGCTGCGCTTGGCCCCCCGCGGCCGGCAGGCACGGCGCTCTGGGCGCCTGCTCTAGGGCAGCGTCCCCTGTTGACGCCGTGCTGCCTGGTGGTGCCGGCACCACCTTTTCTTTGCCGCCAGCTGGGGACTGGGGGGCAGCGGGCGCAGCGCTGGAGCCTGGCACTGTCGGCGGGGGCCCTGGGCATGCTGCTGGGGCCGCCGAGAGGTGGGCTGCGGCTGCGCACAGGGCAGCTGGCGCACTGGCCCCAGCGCCTTCGCCCTGGCCCCCAGCGGCTGCAAAGTCTCGCTGGGGTCTTTGTCCCCAAGGTGCTGGCGCCTGCAGCATCTTGGCCCTGACGGCTTGGGGACAGAGCCTGTCCTGGGGCCGCACGGCACGGGGCTCCCCGCTCGGAGTCTCCGGCAGCAGCCGTGCTCTGCGGGGAGGCGGCGACGCTGCTCCTTGCCCCCCAGCAGCCCCCGGGCTTCGGGCTCTCTTGCTGCGCGCCCGGGAGTTGTCGGTCGCTGGCTGCTGCCTGCCGCTGCCCTCTTGCCTGCTGCTGCCCACGGCGTCCTGGGGCCTTGGCCATGCCGGCGTCCCTGCACGGCGTCCCCTGGCAAGGCGTCTTGGGGCCTTCGACACCCTGGCCAGCAGCATCTTCCTCTCCTTGCCGGGGGGTTTCTCTGTTGCTGGCCTCTTGTGCTGGGAGCTCTCCGCTGTCCCGGGGGGTGCTGGTGGGCGCGGGGCGCCTTGGCCCCCCGCTTGGTGCCGGTGGACGCAGGGGCAGCCAGGGGGCTCTTGAGGGGACCCAGGGGGCATTTGGGCAGGGGTCTCCTCTGGTCACTGAGGACCTTGGAGTTGGGGTGGTTCTTGAGGGAACTCTGGGGGGGTTTGGGCAGGGGTCCTACTAAGGGAACTGAGGACTTGGGTGTCAGGGGACCTCTTGGGGGACTCAGGGGTGGATTGGGTAGGGGTCTACTACGGGGCACTGGGCAGGGGACTGGCTGCAGAGCTGAGGGGGGGGCTCGCTGCACGGCCACAACAGGGGACTGCACCGACAGCCCGCCCCCAACCTTCTCGGGGTACACCCCAGGGGTTGAGGGTACCTCACCGAGGGCTCCTGTGGCTTCCAGTCCCTGCGTGCTCGGCTCCTCGATGTCCTCGGAGAAGGTCGGGCAGCTGGGAGAGGAAGCGGCTGAGGGCAGGACTGCTGGGGACACCGGGGAAGGGCGTCCTGGGGCTCCACGGCCTCGAGCCAGCTGAGCAGCTCCTCCATGCCGGGGATGTCCAGGTCGGCCAGGAGCTGGTCCTGCGCGTGCTGCAGCTGCTGGCTGTCCCCTGCCAGCTCTGGAAAGGCCTCGGCGAAAGGCATCAGGGCCCAGCTCGGGCAGCTGCGGGGGCTCCTCAGGCACCTCCGGGGCTGTCGCCGCTGAGGACGACGCAAGAAAATCCCCCAAGACGGGCGATGTCAGCTTTCCCATGGCTCATGGGTGTGGGGCGACAAGTGGCCGGCTGTGCCAGCGCCAAACTCACCATGGGGCGTCGCCGTCTGGGTGCCTGCAGGTCGATGGAGCCAGGAAAGGCTCGGGGGGAGTGGGGTGAGGCAGCTGGGGGCCCCTGGTCCTTGCTGAGCCCCACGGCACGGTCGCAGGGCTCCGGCAGCTGCCCCTGGCTGCTGGTCACGGTGCGGGGCGTGGGGGAGGCCTGCCCCCGGATGCCGAGGCCCGGGACGAGGGTTGGCGGGGGGCCGGGGTGGGCGGGGGCCTGCACACGCAGGTGCCTGCGGGGTGCAGGGGCTCCCCGTGGAGCACGGCCCTGGGCCCCAGCCCCAGCGCTATGGTGGGGCAACCAGTGTCCCCGTCACCGTGGGCTGTCCCCACTGGCAGACAGGGGCACACGGGAGGAGCGTGTGTGGGGGAGCTGCACCAGCTGCAGGTATGCCCCACGGCGGGGAGCTGCACCAGCTGCAGGTGTGCCCCTCGGGTGGGAGGTGCCCCCAGGCGGCAGCTGCACCACGGCGGGGAGCTGCAAGCACCTGCCCCTGGACCCCCGGCACCACGTGCCAGACGGTGGCCTGGGGCATCGCGTAGGGGAGGGTGGGTACCTGGGGGGGCTGCAAGGGCAACCGCCATCGCTGCGGGAAGGAGGGCAGCAGCCAGGCAGCCACCGTTGGCAGGCTCAGCTGGGACAACGAAGGGGAGTTGGGCATCTGCGGCACCGGCGGCAGCCGTCTGGGGAATCTCTCTGTGAGGAAAAAGGGCGCTGGGCTGAGCTCTCGGGCGCTGGGCTCGCCGGCAGGGCCGCAGCCCCGGGAGGAGCGGGAGCCCGCTGCTGTACCTGCCATGGTCGCTGGAGAGTGGGGCGGTTCGTTGGGGAGCCCGGCCAACGGGGGTTCCATCCCAACGGCTGACCAGCCCCTCGCCGCCATCTTGGTGGTGATTGCAGTTTCTCTACCCCAGCGGGCTTCCCAGCGCAATCATTTTCCATCCCCGTGAGCCTTTCCCGTCCCAGTCATCATTTGCCAGGCCCAGGAGGGTTTCGCGCTCCAACACTTTCCCCTCCCAAGGATCCATCCGATTTTCCATCCCAAGACTTTTCATCCTCCCGGTGATTTCCCATCCCGACGATTTCACGGCCCAACAGATTCCCATGCAAAATAGTTCCCATCAGCACGAAGCGTTTCTTAATCCAATGAGATCTCATCCCAAAGACTTCCCATCCCTTGGATTTCTTTTCCAAGTATTTCCTACCCCAATGAATCTTACCCACCCCATTCAAGATTTCCCATCCCAATAATTTCCCATCCCAAGAGAGATTTCCCTACCCCGATGCTTTTCCTTTCCAGTGATTTCCTCCCCAAGGAAAATTTCCCATCCCAATGCCTTTCCTCCCCAAGGAAGGTATCTCATCCCAATGCTTTGCCTTCCCACGGAAGCTTTCCCATCCCAAGGAAGATTTCCCATCTCTTTCATTTCCTAGCCCCATGGATTTCCAGCCCAAGGAAGTCTTCCCATCCCAGCAATCATTTCTCATCCCACTCATCATTTCCCATGCCCGTGATTTCCCGTTTTCACCATCCAAAGGACAGCTTAGCCAGCCCACAGCTAGAGAGAGATCCCAACAGGGATTTGTACGATTCTGTTAGATGCAAGGGCATGGACACTCGGCGTGCTAACGATTGCACTTTATTCCAGACCAACACAGTCACCGGTACCAGCGATTCAAAGATCGATAGTCCAATTTCTTTAAGTGGTATATTCTTTATTGCAGCGCTGGATGCACGGGGGATCTCTCCGCCTGTCGTGCATACCTGAAGTGAAAAGCCATCCCAAATTTATACAGCAGAGTGATGAATATTTTATTAATGCCTATACATATTCATTATCTAACCCCACCTACTCTCCCTTCTCATGCTAATTAGTTTTTTGTGTCCTGCGTCTGCGCAGATCCTCTCATCAATTCTGGGCAGTGGTCGTCGGGCTGTGGGTGGTGGTCTCAGAGAGGAAGGCCATAAGTCTTCCTCACAGCGTACTTTTCACCCTTGGTCAGGATTCTGCTGAGTTTGCTTTCTTCCTAAGCGCAAGGACTGGTTTTTGCTAATTATTTCTTTATCTTGTGTTCCAATGTCCAGTTTGAGATATATTGTCCTCCAATGTCCTGTTTGAAATATATTGTCCATACCTCTGTTTCCTGTCCTGTACATAATGGTCTGTTTTCATTTGATTCCTCCTTTATCTCAACTTCTCTCATCACCAGGAATACTGTGACGAATGAGGTGAATGTGTAGATACCAAGCTCTGTAACAAGGCCATGGGGACGAGAAATGGCGATAAAGCGGAAATCATTTGCGCTAATAACTAATGCACTGGGTGACGCCACTCCAGCGCCGATGACGTCAGTGGCCGGCGGACCGCCGCGGTGCCTTCCGCCAGGGGGCGCGGTGCGGTGGCGGCCTCCTGGTGACGTCACGCCCGCGTGACGTCACGGCGGTGCCCAACGCTCCCTCCACCCCCCTCCCTCCCCCGTTCCCCCCCCCCACACGATCCCCGCGGTCGGGCCGCGGCTGCTCCCCACCCCCCCCGGTCCCCCGGTGCCCAGCGCCGCCCGGAGCTCCCCAAAGCAGCTCCGGCACCGAGCGCCCCCGGTCCCCGCAGGCCGCACAGCCCCCCACAGCTCCCCCATAACCCCCCACAGCCCCCCCAGAGCGCCCCAGAGCCCCCCACAGCTCCCTCAGAGCCCCCCCACAGCCCCTTCACAGCTCCCCCACAGCCCCCCACAACCCCACCCACAGCCCCCTCACAGCAGCCCCCCCACAGCTCCCCACACTCCCCCACAGCCCCCCGAAAGCCCCCCCACAGCCCCCCCGGCCTGGCCCAGGGTCCCGGGCTCGCATCCTGCCCGCAGCACGGGTCCAGCACCAGGGGCGGGGGGCTGGAGTCGAGGTTCCCCCGCACGTTTTGCGGCTGTCGTCCCCGGCCCCCCCCCCCCCCCGAGAAAAATAAATAAATAAATAAATAAATAAATAAAAGCCCTTTGCGGGGGGTGCTGGAGCAAATGGGAGGGGGGGGCACCGGGCGCTGCCCGCCCACCCCCCCGCGAGGCCCCAGGCAGGGCTCCGGGGGCCGGGCTCAGCCGGGAGAAGCGGCTCGGCCCCGGCAGTCCCACCCCGCGGCGGGGCGGGGGCCGTGCCGAGCCCTGCCCCGGCCGTGCCGAGCCGTGCCGAGCCGTGCCCCGCCGCCGCCCGGGCTCCCCCGGGACTGCCGGTGAGTGCCGGGCCCCCTGCGGTTCCCCCCCCCCGCCCCGGTTCCCCCGGGCGGCTCCGCGGGCCTGGGGCAGCCCCGGGCCGGGCCGAAGCGCCGGGGCCGGGCCTGCGGGGACAGCCCCGGAGGGCGCGGGCCGGGGGTGGGGGGGGGCCCGGTCACGGGAAGGGGGCGCGGGGCCGGTGCCCCCCGTGTGGCTTCCGAGCCCCGCTGCGCCCTGTGGCGGCTGCGGGCCCTCCCCGCTGGGCGCTGCGGAGGGGTTTGGGGCGCTGCCGCTCGCTGGGGTCCCCGGGCAGCCCTGGGGGTCCCCGGGTATCCCTGGGGGGCAGCACAGGGCTAGGGGGGAGCAGGCTGGCTGGTCTGGCCCCGGGAGAAGCCGGAGGTGCCCCCCAGCGAAGGGACGAGCCCGCTGGGTGCCCTGGGGTTTTCCACCGCAGGTCCTGGGTGCGGGGCTGGCAGCGTCCCTGTGCTCCGAGGCTGGGGTAAAAGGCTTGGGGTCACATCCTGCGGAGCTGTGGGTGCTCAGCGCACGGTCAGGGAAACACGGCCGGGTGTTGGAATCGGCCAGAACACGCCCAAGTTTCGGCTGTTCTCTGAGAAACGATGTTCGCGTTGGATTCTGCTTTTAAAGGGCATCGGCGCAGACTGAGAAATTCCGTGCTTCTCCGATAAAGCCTGCCGTGAAAAAAGCTCGGCTGTGGCAGAGCTTGGAATAAGGGAGGGGATGCGTTCTGCCACCTGGCCACTGTGCCTTGAGCCCGTTCCAAGGCAGGGCACCAGGCGTGGTGTGTCAGCAAGCCCAGCCCTTCGGTGCGGTTTGGAGCAAACGCGATCGGGACGGGGTTAGCCGGGGCACCTTGGTGCCTTGCTAGCTGGCTGTATGCGTGCGTAATTGAATTCTTCAGCACACAGAGTTAAGCGTTCCTCCGGCCCTGAAGCTGTTTTTTGCCGTTTGAGCTGTGGGCCAGGGGTTGTGGTAAGCGGCAGAGCAGTGGCAAATCCGACCGAGCAGTTCCTTCCTTCCCTGCACTAGCAAAGGGAGCGCGCAGGGGAGCTTTATCCTTCCGGTGCCCTGGCTTGAGCTGCTGATGGGGACGCTGCTGCCTGTGGAAGGTGTTCAGGGGCAGGGACCATTGCCAAAAAAGTGCTGAGCTCTTGCGCCTGTAAGCTCAGTGCCTTTTTCCTTATGGCACCACAGACACAAACATGCTGGAACAAAAAAGCGTTTCCAGCTTGCACAGCAGGGTTAGCACCGCTGCCTTTTGCAGGGCTCTGCTCTTTTTATTCCCAGGGATGTTTAATGTGGATGAAGAAATCGGAATCTTTAACACAGTCACTCTTCAGTGTGACATTGCTGTTTTATTGCTGCTGTGGTTTCCTATCGCAGGGCCGTTTGCCCTGAATCCAGCGTATGTATCATTTCCTTCAGTTTGGCTTTCCTTCTGCCATCGTATTTCACTCAAAACTTTTCTGCCTCTCTTCCTCTTTTCCTTGTTTATTGACATTTCTTTTGCCATCAAATCTACTTGTTAAACCAGCTCGTTCTGCTTCTGTGTACAAACCAACTGAACGGTAAAACTGTTGGAAAAGCTTCTGTGAAATTCTAAGCCATTATTTAGGTTCTGGGTAAAGCAAATGAAAAAAAGAAATAGAAAGCTGCCTTTAGCTTTCCGTAAGAGATTTTCCTGCGGTCTAGGTCATAATGTGTCCGCTGCTATCTCCCGGCCCCTCTCCGCTCTCCGCCGGGCAGCACCGAGGCGTACCCGTGCTCGGCCTCGGCGGGGCCACCCCGGCAAGGAGCCGCCGCTAACACCGGAGCCTCCTCCCGGGACCCACCGGCACCGCCGGAGGAAGCCGCCGGGGCAGAGCCGTTCCCGAGCTCCCGCCGCTCCAGGAACTCGGCGGCCGCCAGCAGCAGCTGGATGCGGCCCCCGGGGTCGCCGCCGCCGCCTCCTCCTCCCCCCCCGCTGCCGCCTCCGCCGCCGCCGCCATCGCAAGCTGGGACCCCCCCATGACCCCCCCACGGAGCAGGGCCCCCCCAAAATCCCCCCCCCAGGGCCAAAGCCCCCCCCCCAGGCAGGGAACCCCCCCAGGACCGCCCCCAGGATCCCCCCCCAGGCAGGGGTACCCCCAAGACCTCCCCCCCCCCAGAAGCTGGGACCCCCCCCAAAATCCAAACCTCAGGGCCAGGGCCTATCCCACAGGCCCGAAACCCCCCAGGCCCCCCCCCCCAAAAAAAATCAGGACCCCTCCCAGACAGGGGAACCCCAAAATCCCCCCCAGAAGGGACCCCCCAAAAAATCCCCCCCAGGTGCCCCCAAGGAAGCACCCCCCACAACCCAAACACCCAAGAGACCCCCCCAAAAGCTGGGGACACCCCAAAACAGAACCCCCCCAAAAGGGCCCCCTGCCCCCCAAAAAAGGCCCCCCCCTTTAAGACAAGGCCCCACTGAGGTGCGGGGGGGGCCCACACCCCAAAACCCGGCCCTGCCCCGGGGTGACTCACCCCAGAGAACCAGATAAACGTGGCTGGGGGGGGGCCGGGGGCGTCACCCCCCAAAAAAATAAAACAAAACACACAAAAAAAAAAGTCTGGGTGTTTTAGGGGCGACTGCAGTCAACCAGCTCATCCCGAAACCTCCTGCCTCCTCCTGTACCCAAAAAGTTTTTTTTTTCCCCTGTTTTTTGTGCCCAGGGTTGGCCAAGGTGGGGGGGGGTTAATTAGCGGAGCCCTAACGAAGCGCAGCGGCTCGGAAATCCCTGGCCTTATCGCGGGGCAGCAGGCAGCCGGCGGGACGGGGCGCGACGGGGAGATTACGGGCCGCTGGCGGCGTCACCGTGCCCGGGGTGTCACCGTCCCTCGGGTGTCACCGTCCCTGGGGTGCCCCAAGTCCCAACGAGGCTGGGATTTAGGAAGGCGTCTCCGCTGTGACAGCCCAAAACATTGAGCAGGACCTTCAAAAGACCAAAATAAAATCCACATTTTTTACAGCGAGGGCTCCAACCCCACAATTTTGATAGCAAAGACTCCAGTCCCTCAGTTTTTTAAAGCAAAGCCCCCAATCCCACAATGTTTTAAAGCAAAGTCTCCACCCCACAATTTTGATAGCAAAGCTCCAACCCCACAACTTTTTAAAGCAAAGCTCCAACCCCACAATTTTGATAGCAAAGGCCCAATCCACATTTTTTTTACAGCAAAGTCTCCAATCCCTCAATTTTTAAAGCAAGTCTCCAATCCCACAATTTTGATAGTAAAGATCCCAATCCCACATTTTTTTCCAGCAAAGGCCCCAGTCCCGGGCTGGACGCACTCATCTACGTCTTAATTTATTCGATAACCTCGTGTTTTGCTGGGAATTAGAGGGCTTTTAGGCATCAGGACCTCCCCGCAGACGTCTTTGCGGTGTCCCCATAGGGTGCAGCAGCAAGGGGGCACCAGCCCCATTTCCCCCTTTTTTTTTTTAGGGGGAAAAAAGGCAAATATTTCCTGGGGCCTCACGTTGCCCCACCCGCGGTTCCTCTCCGGGATGAGACGAGCCCGAGGTGGGGCCGGCGGCTCCTGGGGCTGTGCTGCCACCTCCTGGGGCTGTGCAACCTGCCTTCGGTCGGGACCCCCCCATTTCCCATCCCCACGTTGCCCATCCCTGAGTGGGGAACACTGAAGAGGGCGAGGGGCAAGCGACACATCTGTTCGCTCATGTCCCCCATCCTGAGTGAACATGCAGAGAATCGGAAGGAAAATAAAAACCCATAGGCATTGATAAAGAGTTTAATAATAGAGGAATAGAAAATAATAAAAATAATACAAGAAATTCAAAAGACAATCAATAACATTTATTAATGTCAACAATTTTTCCCAGCCTAATGATCTCCTATCACCACCGTGATCACCCGTCCTAGCAATTTCCCATCCCATCATTTCACACTAATGAATTCCCATCGCCGTCATGACTTCCCATCCCACTGATCATTTCCTATCCCAGCAACCTCCCATTGCTGATCCCAAGGCTCAGTTCCCAACTCCCATCCATCCATCCATCCATCCATCCATCCATCCATCCACCCGCCCATCCACCCATTTTCTCCCGTCCGTGCTGGCCATGCCCACATCCATTCACGGACTGAGCATGGGCAGCGGGAGCGGGCTGCATCCCGCTCGGCATCCCACTGCCAGAACAACTGCAGGCAGAGGCGCTGCTGAGTGAACACCTACACGAGAGTAATTTCAGAAAGAAGGCAATAAAGCAGAGAAAGGACCGGAAAAGAAGAAATAAGTTTTCAATCCCTGCCATTTTGTGTCCCAACAAGCAGTTCCCATGCCCAAACTTGCCCATCCCAGGTATTGCCCAGCCCAACAGCTTCCATCGCAACACTCCCAACACTCATTCGTGACCCCCCCAATTTACCCATCCCCCCCCGCCGTTGCCCATCCCTGACAGTGAGAAACACTGCCTAGCTCCAGCACTAAAGAAGGGTAAGGGCAAGCGAGAGGGGCAAGGGCTGAAGAGCGCGGCTGAAGCTGGAGCAGGCGCCTGCAGAGGTCTCTGTGCCTGCGTGCTGAGCTCAGCACCACTGGGTGCTGCAGGGGCCGTCGAGGAGCGCAGGCTCACGGGTAGCCGTAATACTTGGCTATGGCCCTGTCTTTCTGCCGCTGCGCGAAGAATTGCACAGGGCCGATCTTCGTCTGCTGGGCCGCCCGCTGCCGCTCCTCCTGGGCCAGCTTCTTCAGGCGCTCCCGCTCAGGACGCTGCTGCGGCGTGATGGGCACCGACGCCTCCTGCTCCTCCAGCGGCGTGGGCGCCGCGTGGCTGCGCGCCCAGGGCCCCACGCAGGGCACGTAGTCCACGCGGGGCCGTGCCGGGGGCTGCAGCGTGCGTGGCTGTGTGGGCAGAGCCCCCCGCTGCGCTTGGCCCCCCGCGGCCGGCAGGCACGGCGCTCTGGGCGCCTGCTCTAGGGCAGCGTCCCCTGTTGACGCCGTGCTGCCTGGTGGTGCCGGCACCACCTTTTCTTTGCCGCCAGCTGGGGACTGGGGGGCAGCGGGCGCAGCGCTGGAGCCTGGCACTGTCGGCGGGGCCCTGGGCATGCTGCTGGGGCCGCCGGAGGTGGGCTGCGGCTGCGCACAGGGCAGCTGGCGCACTGGCCCCAGCGCCTTCGCCCTGGCCCCCAGCGGCTGCAAAGTCTCGCTGGGGGTCTTTGTCCCCAGGTGCTGGCGCTGCAGCATCTTGGCCCTGACGGCTTGGGGACAGAGCCTGTCCTGGGGCCGCACGGCACGGGGCTCCCCGCTCGGAGTCTCCGGCAGCAGCCGTGCTCTGCGGGGAGGCGGCGACGCTGCTCCTTGCCCCCCAGCAGCCCCCGGGCTTCGGGCTCTCTTGCTGCGCGCCCGGGAGTTGTCGGTCGCTGGCTGCTGCCTGCCGCTGCCCTCTTGCCTGCTGCTGCCACGGCGTCCTGGGGCCTTGGACATGCCGGCGTCCCTGGCACGGCGTCCCTGGCAAGGCGTCTTGGGGCCTTCGACACCCTGGCCCAGCAGCATCTTCCTCTCCTTGCCGGGGGGTTTCTCTGTTGCTGGCCTCTTGTGCTGGGAGCTCTCCGCTGTCCCGGGGGTGCTGGTGGGCGCGGGGCGCTTGGCCCCCCGCTTGGTGCCGGTGGACGCAGGGGCAGCCAGGGGGCTCTTGAGGGGACCCAGGGGGCATTTGGGCAGGGGTCTCCTCTGGTCACTGAGGACCTTGGAGTTGGGGTGGTTCTTGAGGGAACTCTGGGGGGGTTTGGGCAGGGGTCTACTAAGGGAACTGAGGACTTGGGTGTCAGGGGACCTCTTGGGGGGACTCAGGGGTGGATTGGGTAGGGGTCTACTACGGGCACTGGGCAGGGGACGGGCTGCAGAGCTGAGGGGGGGGCTCGCTGCCGGCACAACAGGGGACTGCACCGACAGCCCGCCCCCAACCTTCTCGGGGTACACCCCAGGGGTTGAGGGTACCTCACCGAGGGCTCCTGTGGCTTCCAGTCCCTGCGTGCTCGGCTCCTCGATGTCCTCGGAGAGGTCGGGCAGCTGGGAGAGGAAGCGGCTGAGGGCAGGACTGCTGGGGACACCGGGGAAGGCGTCCTGGGGCTCCACGGCCTCGAGCCAGCTGAGCAGCTCCTCCATGCCGGGGATGTCCAGGTCGGCCAGGAGCTGGTCCTGCGCGTGCTGCAGCTGCTGGCTGTCCCCTGCCAGCTCTGGAAAGGCCTCGGCGAAGGCATCAGGGCCCAGCTCGGGCAGCTGCGGGGGCTCCTCAGGCACCTCCGGGGCTGTCGCCGCTGAGGACGAGCAAGAAAATCCCCCAAGACGGGCGATGTCAGCTTTCCCATGGCTCATGGGTGTGGGGCGACAAGTGGCCGGCTGTGCCAGCGCCAAACTCACCATGGGGCGTCGCCGTCTGGGTGCTGCAGGTTGATGGAGCCAGGAAAGGCTCGGGGGGAGTGGGGTGAGGCAGCGGGGGCCCCTGGTCCTTGCTGAGCCCCACGGCGACGGTCGCAGGGGGCTCCGAGCTGCCCCTGGCTGCTGGTCACGGTGCGGGGCGTGGGAGCGCCTGCCCCCGGAGCCGAGGCCCCGGGACGAGGGGTGGCGGGGGGCCGGGGTGGGCGGGGGCCTGCAACAGGCAGGTGCCTGCGGGGTGCAGGGGCTCCCCGTGGAGCACGGCCCTGGGCCCCAGCCCCAGCGCATGGTGGGGCACCAGTGTCCCCGTCACCGTGGGCTGTCCCCACTGGCAGACAGGGGCACGGGAGGAGCGGTGTGGGGGAGCTGCACCAGCTGCAGGTTATGCCCCACGGCGGGGAGCTGCACCAGCTGCAGGTGGTGCCCCTCGGGTGGGAGGTGCCCCCCAGGCGGCAGCTGCACCACGGCTGGGAGCTGCAGCACCTGCCCCTGGACCCCCGGCACCACGTGCCAGACGGTGGCCTGGGGCAGCGCGTAGGGGAGGGTGGGTACCTGGGGGGGCTGCAAGGGCACCGCCATCGCTGCGGGGAAGGAGGGCAGCAGCCAGGCAGCCACCGTTGGCGGCTCAGCTGGGACAACGAAGGGGGAGTTGGGCATCTGCGGCACCGGCGGCAGCCGTCTGGGGAATCTCTCTGTGAGGAAAAAGGGCGCTGGGCTGAGCTCTCGGGCGCTGGGCTCGCCGGCAGGGCCGCAGCCCCGGGAGGAGCGGGAGCCCGCTGCTGTACCTGCCATGGTCGCTGGAGAGTGGGGCGGTTCGTTGGGGAGCCCGGCCAACGGGGGTTCCATCCCAACGGCTGACCAGCCCCTCGCCGCCATCTTGGTGGTGATTGCAGTTTCTCTACCCCAGCGGGCTTCCCAGCGCAATCATTTTCCATCCCCGTGAGCCTTTCCCGTCCCAGTCATCATTTGCCAGGCCCAGGAGGGTTTCGCGCTCCAACACTTTCTCCCCTCCCAAGGATTTTCCATCCCAAGACTTTTCATCCTCCCGGTGATTTCCCATCCCGACGATTTCACGGCCCAACAGATTCCCATGCAAAATAGTTCCCATCAGCACGAAGCGTTTCTTAATCCAATGAGATCTCATCCCAAAGACTTCCCATCCCTTGGATTTCTTTTCCAAGTATTTCCTACCCCAATGAATCTTACCCACCCCATTCAAGATTTCCCATCCCAATAATTTCCCATCCCAAGAGAGATTTCCCTACCCCGATGCTTTTCCTTTCCAGTGATTTCCTCCCCAAGGAAAATTTCCCATCCCAATGCCTTTCCTCCCCAAGGAAGGTATCTCATCCCAATGCTTTGCCTTCCCACGGAAGCTTTCCCATCCCAAGGAAGATTTCCCATCTCTTTCATTTCCTAGCCCCATGGATTTCCAGCCCAAGGAAGTCTTCCCATCCCAGCAATCATTTCTCATCCCACTCATCATTTCCCATGCCCGTGATTTCCCGTTTTCACCATCCAAAGGACAGCTTAGCCAGCCCACAGCTAGAGAGAGATCCCAACAGGGATTTGTACGATTCTGTTAGATGCAAGGGCATGGACACTCGGCGTGCTAACGATTGCACTTTATTCCAGACCAACACAGGTCACCGGTACCAGCGATTCAAAGATCGATAGCCCAATTTCTTTAAGTGGTATATTCTTTATTGCAGCGCTGGATGCACGGGGGATCTCTCCGCCTGTCGTGCATACCTGAAGTGAAAAGCCATCCCAAATTTATACAGCAGAGTGATGAATATTTTATTAATGCCTATACATATTCATTATCTAACCCCACCTACTCTCCCTTCTCATGCTAATTAGTTTTTTGTGTCCTGCGTCTGCGCAGATCCTCTCATCAATTCTGGGCAGTGGTCGTCGGGCTGTGGGTGGTGGTCTCAGAGAGGAAGGCCATAAGTCTTCCTCACAGCGTACTTTTCACCCTTGGTCAGGATTCTGCTGAGTTTGCTTTCTTCCTAACCGCAAGGACTGGTTTTTGCTAATTATTTCTTTATCTTGTGTTCCAATGTCCAGTTTGAGATATATTGTCCTCCAATGTCCTGTTTGAAATATATTGTCCATACCTCTGTTTCCTGTCCTGTACATAATGGTCTGTTTTCATTTGATTCCTCCTTTATCTCAACTTCTCTCATCACCAGGAATACTGTGACGAATGAGGTGAATGTGTAGATACCAAGCTCTGTAACAAGGCCATGGGGACGAGAAATGGCGATAAAGCGGAAATCATTTGCGCTAATAACTAATGCACTGGGTGACGCCACTCCAGCGCCGATGACGTCAGTGGCCGGCGGACCGCCGCGGTGCCTTCCGCCAGGGGGCGCGGTGCGGTGGCGGCCTCCTGGTGACGTCACGCCCGCGTGACGTCACGGCGGTGCCCAACGCTCCCTCCACCCCCCTCCCTCCCCCGTTCCCCCCCCCCACACGATCCCCGCGGTCGGGCCGCGGCTGCTCCCCACCCCCCCCGGTCCCCCGGTGCCCAGCGCCGCCCGGAGCTCCCCAAAGCAGCTCCGGCACCGAGCGCCCCCGGTCCCCGCAGGCCGCACAGCCCCCCACAGCTCCCCCATAACCCCCCACAGCCCCCCCAGAGCGCCCCAGAGCCCCCCACAGCTCCCTCAGAGCCCCCCCACAGCCCCTTCACAGCTCCCCCACAGCCCCCCACAACCCCACCCACAGCCCCCTCACAGCAGCCCCCCCACAGCTCCCCACACTCCCCCACAGCCCCCCGAAAGCCCCCCCACAGCCCCCCCGGCCTGGCCCAGGGTCCCGGGCTCGCATCCTGCCCGCAGCACGGGTCCAGCACCAGGGGCGGGGGCTGGAGTCGAGGTTCCCCCGCACGTTTTGCGGCTGTCGTCCCCCGGCCCCCCCCCCCCCCGAGAAAAATAAATAAATAAATAAATAAATAAAAGCCCTTTGCGGGGGTGCTGGAGCAAATGGGAGGGGGGGGCACCGGGCGCTGCCCGCCCACCCCCCCGCGAGGCCCCAGGCAGGGCTCCGGGGGCCGGGCTCAGCCGGGAGAAGCGGCTCGGCCCCGGCAGTCCCACCCCGCGGCGGGGCGGGGGCCGTGCCGAGCCCTGCCCCGGCCGTGCCGAGCCGTGCCGAGCCGTGCCCCGCCGCCGCCCGGGCTCCCCCGGGACTGCCGGTGAGTGCCGGGCCCCCTGCGGTTCCCCCCCCCCGCCCCGGTTCCCCCGGGCGGCTCCGCGGGCCTGGGGCAGCCCCGGGCCGGGCCGAAGCGCCGGGGCCGGGCCTGCGGGGACAGCCCCGGAGGGCGCGGGCCGGGGGTGGGGGGGGGCCCGGTCACGGGAAGGGGGCGCGGGGCCGGTGCCCCCCGTGTGGCTTCCGAGCCCCGCTGCGCCCTGTGGCGGCTGCGGGCCCTCCCCGCTGGGCGCTGCGGAGGGGTTTGGGGCGCTGCCGCTCGCTGGGGTCCCCGGGCAGCCCTGGGGGTCCCCGGGTATCCCTGGGGGGCAGCACAGGGCTAGGGGGGAGCAGGCTGGCTGGTCTGGCCCCGGGAGAAGCCGGAGGTGCCCCCCAGCGAAGGGACGAGCCCGCTGGGTGCCCTGGGGTTTTCCACCGCAGGTCCTGGGTGCGGGGCTGGCAGCGTCCCTGTGCTCCGAGGCTGGGGTAAAAGGCTTGGGGTCACATCCTGCGGAGCTGTGGGTGCTCAGCGCACGGTCAGGGAAACACGGCCGGGTGTTGGAATCGGCCAGAACACGCCCAAGTTTCGGCTGTTCTCTGAGAAACGATGTTCGCGTTGGATTCTGCTTTTAAAGGGCATCGGCGCAGACTGAGAAATTCCGTGCTTCTCCGATAAAGCCTGCCGTGAAAAAAGCTCGGCTGTGGCAGAGCTTGGAATAAGGGAGGGGATGCGTTCTGCCACCTGGCCACTGTGCCTTGAGCCCGTTCCAAGGCAGGGCACCAGGCGTGGTGTGTCAGCAAGCCCAGGCCTTCGGTTTGCAGGTTTGAGCAAACGCGACTCGGGACGGGGTTGTTTTAAGCAGCCGGGGCCACCTTGGTGCCTTGCTAGCTGGCTGTATGCGTGCGTAATGAATTCTTCAGCCACACAGAGTTAAGCGTTCCTCCGGCCCCTTGAAGCTGTTTTTTTGCCGTTTTGAGCTGTGGGCAGGGGTGTGGTAAGCGGCAGAGCAGTGGCAAATCCGGACCGAGCAGTTCCTTCCTTCCCTGCACAGCAAAGGGAGCGCGCAGGGGAGCTTTATCCTTCCGGTGCCCTGGCTTGAGCTGCTGATGGGGACGCCTGCTGCCTGTGGAAGGTGTTCAGGGGCAGGGACCATTGCAAAAAGTGCTGAGCTCTTGCGCCTGTAACCTCAGTGCCTTTTTCCTTATGGCACCACAGACACAAACATGCTGGAACAAAAAGCGTTTCCAGCTTGCACAGCAGGGTTAGCACCGCTGCCTTTTGCAGGGCTCTGCTTCTTTTTAGTCCCAGGGATGTTTAATGTGGCATGAAGAAATCGGAATCTTAACACAGTCACTCTTCAGTGTGACATTGCTGTTTATTGCTTGCTGTGGGTTTCCTATCGCCAGGGCCGTTTGCCCTGAATCCAGCGTATGTATCCATTTCCTTCAGTTTTGGCTTTCCTTCTGCCATCGTTATTTTCACTCAAAAACTTTTTCTGCCTTCTCTTCCTCTTTTCCTTGTTTATTGACATTTCTTTTGCCATCAAATCTACTTGTTAAACCAGCTCGTTCTGCTTCTGTGTACAAACCAACACTGAACGGTAAAAGTGTGGAAAAGCTTCTGTGAAATTCTAAGCCATTCTTTAGGTTCTGGGTAAAGCAAATGAAAAAAAGAAATAGAAAAGCTGCCTTTAGCTTTCCGTAAGAGGATTTTCCTGCGGTCTAGGTCATAATGTGTCCGCTGCTATCCTCCGGCCCCTCTCCGCTCTCCGCCGGGCAGCACCGAGGCGTACCCGTGCTCGGCCTCGGCGGGGCCACCCCCGGCAAGGAGCCGCCGCTAAACACCGGAGCCTCCTCCCGGGACCCACCGGCACCGCCCGGAGGAAGCCGCCGGGGCTAGTAGCCGTTCCCGAGCTCCCGCGCTCAGGAACTCGGCGGCCGCCAGCAGCAGCTGGATGCGGCCCCCGGGGTCGCCGCCGCGCGCCTCCTCCTCCTCCCCCCCCCCGCTGCCGCCTCCGCCGCCGCCGCCATTGCAAGCTGGGGACCCCCCCATGACCCCCCCACGGGCAGCAGGGCCCCCCCACAAATCCCCCACCAGGGCCAAACAGCCCCCCCCCCCCCAGGGCAGGGAACCCCCCCAGGACCGCCCCAGGATCCCCCCCCCAGGCAGGGGTACCCCCCAAGACATCCCGCCCCCACCCCCCCCCCCCCAGAAGCTGGGACCCCCCCCCAAAATCCAAACCTCAGGGCCAGGGCCTATCCCACAGTCCCGAAAGCCCCCCAGGCCCCCCCCCCCAAAAAAAATCAGGACCCCTCCCAGACAGGGGAACCCCAAAATCCCCCCCCAGAAGGCGGGACCCCCCCAAAAAATCCCCCCCCAGGTGCCCCCAAGGAAAGCACCCCCCCACAACCCAAACACCCAAGAGACCCCCCAAAAGCTGGGGACACCCCAAAACAGAACCCCCCCAAAAGGGCCCCCTGCCCCCCAAAAGGGCCCCCCTGCCCCCCAAAAAAAGGCCCCCCCCCTTTAAGACAAGGCCCCACTGAGGTGCGGGGGGGGGCCCACACCCCAAAACCCGGCCCTGCCCCAGGGGTGACTCACCCCAGGAGGAACCAGATAAACGTGGCTGGGGGGGGGGCCGGGGGCGTCACCCCCCAAAAAATAAAAACAAAACACACCAAAAAAAAAAGTCTGGGTGTTTTAGGGGCGACTGCAGTCAACCAGCTCATCCCGAAACCTCCTGCCTCCTCCTGTACCCAAAAAGTGTTTTTTTTTCCCCTGTTTTTTGTGCCCAGGGTTGGCCAAGGTGGGGGGGGTGGGTTAATTAGCGGAGCCCTAACGAAGCGCAGCGGCTCGGAAATCCCTGGCCTTATCGCGGGGCAGCAGGCAGCCGGCGGGACGGGGCACGACGGGGAGAATTACGGGCCGCTGGCGGCGTCACCGTGCCCGGGGTGTCACCGTCCCTCGGGTGTCACCGTCCCTGGGGTGCCCCAAGTCCCAACGAGGCTGGGATTTAGGAAGGCGTCTCCGCTGTGACAGCCCAAAACATTGAGCAGGACCCTTCAAAAGACCAAAATAAAATCCACATTTTTTACAGCGAGGGCTCCAACCCCACAATTTTGATAGCAAAGGACTCCAGTCCCTCAGTTTTTTAAAGCAAAGCCCCCAAATCCCACAATGTTTTAAAGCAAAGTCTCCAACCCCACAATTTTTTAAAGTCTCCAACCCCACATTTTTTTTAAAGCAAAGTCTCCAGTCCCACAATTTTTGATAGCAAAGGCTCCAATCCCCTCAATTTTAAAAGCCAAGTCTCCAATCCCCACAATTTTGATAGTAAAGATCCCAATCCCACATTTTTTTCCAGCAAAGGCCCCAGTCCCGGGCTGGACGCACTCATCTACGTCTTAATTTATTCGATAACCTCGTGTGTTTGCTGGGAATTAGAGGGCTTTTAGGGCATCAGGACCCTCCCGCAGACGTCTTTGCGGTGTCCCCATAGGGTGCAGCAGCAAGGGGGCACCAGCCCCATTTCCCCCTTTTTTTTTTTTAGGGGGAAAAAAAGGCAAATATTTCCTGGGGCCTCCCGTTGCCCCACCCGCGGTTCCTCTCCGGATGAGACGAGCCCGAGGTGGGGCCGGCGGCTCCTGGGGCTGCTGCTGCCACCTCCTGGGGCTGTGCAACCTGCCTTCGGTCGGGACCCCCCCATTTCCCATCCCCACGGTTGCCCATCCCTGAGTGGGGGAACACTGAAGAGGGCGAGGGGCAAGCGACACATCTGTTCGCTCATGTTCCCCCCATCCTGAGTGAACATGCAGAGAATCGGAAGGAAAATAAAAACCCATAGGCATTGATAAAGAGTTTAATAATAGAGGAATAGAAAATAATAAAAATAATACAAGAAATTCAAAAGACAATCAATAACATTTATTAATGTCAACAATTTTTTCCCAGCCTAATGATCTCCTATCACCACCGTGATCACCCGTCCTAGCAATTTCCCATCCCATCATTTCACACCTAATGAATTCCATCACCGTCATGACTTCCCATCCCACTGATCATTCCTATCCCAGCAACTCCCATTGCTGATCCAAGGCTCAGTTCCCAACTCCCATCCATCCATCCATCTCCATCCATCCATCCATCCCATCCACCCGCCCCATCCAACCCATTTTCTCCCGTCCGTGCTGGCCATGCCACATCCATTCACGGACTGAGGCATGGGCAGCGGGAGCGGGCTGCATCCCGCTCGGCATCCCACTGCCAGAACAACTGCAGGCAGAGGCGCTGCTGAGTGAACACCCTACACGAGAGTAATTTCAGAAAGAAGGCAATAAAGCAGAGAAAGGACCGGGAAAAGAAGAAATAAGTTTTCAATCCCTGCCATTTTGTGTCCCAACAAGCAGTTCCCATGCCCAAACTTGCCCATCCCAGGTATTGCCCAGCCCAACAGCTTCCATCGCAACACTCCCAACCACTCATTCGTGACCCCCCCATTTCCCATCCCCCCGCCTGTTGCCCATCCCTGACAGTGAGAAACACTGCCTAGCTCCAGCACTAAAGAAGGGTAAGGGCAAGCGGAGAGGGGCAAGGGCTGAAGAGCGCGGGCTGAAGCTGGAGCAGGCGCCTGCAGAGGTCTCTGTGCCTGCGTGCTGAGCTCAGCACCACTGGGTGCTGCAGGGGCCGTCGAGGAGCGCAGGCTCACGGGTAGCCGTAATACTTGGCTATGGCCCTGTCTTTTCTGCCGCTGCGCGAAGAATTGCACAGGGCCGATCTTCGTCTCGCTGGGCCGCCCGCTGCCCGCTCCTCCTGGGCCAGCTTCTTCAGGCGCTCCCGCTCAGGGACGCTGCTGCGGCGTGATGTGCACCGACGCCTCCTGCTCCTCCAGCGGCCTGTTGGGCGCCGCGTGGCTGCGCGCCCAGGGCCCCACGCAGGGCACGTAGTCCACGCGGGGCCGTGCCGGGGGCTGCAGCGTGCGTGGCTGTTGTGGGGCAGAGCCCCCCGCTGCGCCTTGGCCCCCGCGGCCGGCAGGCACGGCGCTCTGGGCGCCTGCTCTAGGGCAGCGTCCCCTGTTGACGCCGTGCTGCCTGGTGGTGCCGGCACCACCTTTTTCTTTGCCGCCAGCTGGGGACTGGGGGGCAGCGGGCGCAAGCGCTGGAGCCTGGCACTGTCGGCGGGGCCCTGGGCATGCTGCTGGGGCCGCCGGAGGTGGGCTGCGGCTGCGCACAGGGCAGCTGGCGCACTGGCCCCAGCGCCTTCGCCCTGGCCCCCAGCGGCTCCTGCAAAGTCTCGCTGGGGGTCTTTGTCCCCCAGGTGCTGGCGCTGCTGCAGACATCTTGGCCCTGACGGCTTGGGGACAGAGCCTGTCCTGGGGCCGCACGGCACGGGGCTCCCCGCTCGGAGTCTCCGGCCAGCAGCCGTGCTCTGCGGGGAGGGCGGGCGACGCTGCTCCTTGCCCCCAGCAGCCCCCGGGCTTCGGGCTCTCTTGCTGCGCGCCCGGGAGTTGTCGGTCGCTGGCTGCTGCCTGCCGCTGCCCTCTTGCCTGCTGCTGCCACGGCGTCCTGGGGCCTTGGACATGCCGGTCCCGTCCCTGGCCACGGCGTCCC
Source organism: Cygnus atratus (assembly GCF_013377495.2). NCBI lineage: Eukaryota > Metazoa > Chordata > Aves > Anseriformes > Anatidae > Cygnus > Cygnus atratus. The sequence continues at coordinate 4,362,995 of NC_066388.1, forward strand.
TGGCAAGGCGTCTTGGGGCCTTTCGACACCCTGGCCCAGCAGCATCTTCCTCTCCTTGCCGGGGGGTTTCTCTGTTGCTGGCCTTCTTGTGCTGGGAGCTCTCCGCTGTCCCGGGGGTGCTGGTGGGCGCGGGCGCTTGGCCCCCCGCTTGGTGCCGGTGGACGCAGGGGCAGCCAGGGGGCTCTTGAGGGGGACCCAGGGGGCATTTGGGCAGGGGTCTCCTCTGGTCACTGAGGACCTTGGAAGCTTGGGGTGGTTCTTGAGGGAACTCTGGGGGGTTGGGCAGGGGTCTACTAAGGGAAACTGAGGACTTGGGTGGTCAGGGGACCTCTTGGGGGGACTCAGGGGTGGATTGGGTAGGGGTCTACTACGGGCACTGGGCAGGGGAGGGCTGCAGAGCTGAGGGGGGGGGCTCGCTGCCGGCACAACAGGGGACTGCACCGACAGCCCGCCCCCAAACCTTTCTCGGGGTACACCCCAGGGTTGAGGGTACCTCACCGAGGGCTCCTGTGGCTTCCAGTTCCCTGCGTGCTCGGCTCCTCGATTGTCCTCGGAGAGTGTCGGGCAGCTGGGAGAGGAAAGCGGCTGAGGGCAGGACTGCGGGGACACCGGGAAGGCGTCCTGGGGCTCCACGGCCTCGAGCCAGCTGAGCAGCTCCTCCATGGCCGGGGATGTCCAGGTCGGCCAGGAGCTGGTCCTGCCGCGTGCTGCAGCTGCTGGCTGTCCCTGCCAGCTCTGGAAAGGCCTCGGCGAAGGCATCATGGCCAGCTCGGGCAGGCTGCGGGGGCTCCTCAGGCACCTCCGGGGCTGTCGCCGCTGAGGACGACGCAAGAAAATCCCCCAAGACGGGCGATGTCAGCTTTCCCATGGCTCATGGGTGTGGGGCGACAAGTGGCCGGCTGTGCCAGCGCCAAACTCACCATGGGGCGTCGCCGTCTGGGTGCTGCAGGTTGATGGAGCCAGGAAAGGCTCGGGGGGAGTGGGGTGAGGCAGCGGGGGCCCCTGGTCCTTGCTGAGCCCCACGGCGCGGTCGCAGGGCTCCGGCAGCTGCCCCTGGCTGCTGGTCACGGTGCGGGGCGTGGGGAGCGCCTGCCCCCGGAGCCGAGGCCCCGGGACGAGGGGTGGCGGGGGGCCGGGGTGGGCGGGGGCCTGCAACAGGCAGGTGCCTGCGGGGTGCAGGGGCTCCCCGTGGAGCACGGCCCTGGGCCCCAGCCCCAGCGCATGGTGGGGCACCAGTGTCCCCGTCACCGTGGGCTGTCCCCACTGGCAGACAGGGGCACAGGGAGGAGCGGTGTGGGGGAGCTGCACCAGCTGCAGGTTATGCCCCACGGCGGGGAGCTGCACCAGCTGCAGGTGGTGCCCCTCGGGTGGGAGGTGCCCCCCAGGCGGCAGCTGCACCACGGCTGGGAGCTGCAGCACCTGCCCCTGGACCCCCGGCACCACGTGCCAGACGGTGGCCTGGGGCAGCGCGTAGGGGAGGGTGGGTACCTGGGGGGGCTGCAAGGGCACCGCCATCGCTGCGGGGAAGGAGGGCAGCAGCCAGGCAGCCACCGTTGGCGGCTCAGCTGGGACAACGAAGGGGGAGTTGGGCATCTGCGGCACCGGCGGCAGCCGTCTGGGGAATCTCTCTGTGAGGAAAAAGGGCGCTGGGCTGAGCTCTCGGGCGCTGGGCTCGCCGGCAGGGCCGCAGCCCCGGGAGGAGCGGGAGCCCGCTGCTGTACCTGCCATGGTCGCTGGAGAGTGGGGCGGTTCGTTGGGGAGCCCGGCCAACGGGGGTTCCATCCCAACGGCTGACCAGCCCCTCGCCGCCATCTTGGTGGTGATTGCAGTTTCTCTACCCCAGCGGGCTTCCCAGCGCAATCATTTTCCATCCCCGTGAGCCTTTCCCGTCCCAGTCATCATTTGCCAGGCCCAGGAGGGTTTCGCGCTCCAACACTTTCCCCTCCCAAGGATTTTCCATCCCAAGACTTTTCATCCTCCCGGTGATTTCCCATCCCGACGATTTCACGGCCCAACAGATTCCCATGCAAAATAGTTCCCATCAGCACGAAGCGTTTCTTAATCCAATGAGATCTCATCCCAAAGACTTCCCATCCCTTGGATTTCTTTTCCAAGTATTTCCTACCCCAATGAATCTTACCCACCCCATTCAAGATTTCCCATCCCAATAATTTCCCATCCCAAGAGAGATTTCCCTACCCCGATGCTTTTCCTTTCCAGTGATTTCCTCCCCAAGGAAAATTTCCCATCCCAATGCCTTTCCTCCCCAAGGAAGGTATCTCATCCCAATGCTTTGCCTTCCCACGGAAGCTTTCCCATCCCAAGGAAGATTTCCCATCTCTTTCATTTCCTAGCCCCATGGATTTCCAGCCCAAGGAAGTCTTCCCATCCCAGCAATCATTTCTCATCCCACTCATCATTTCCCATGCCCGTGATTTCCCGTTTTCACCATCCAAAGGACAGCTTAGCCAGCCCACAGCTAGAGAGAGATCCCAACAGGGATTTGTACGATTCTGTTAGATGCAAGGGCATGGACACTCGGCGTGCTAACGATTGCACTTTATTCCAGACCAACACAGGTCACCGGTACCAGCGATTCAAAGATCGATAGCCCAATTTCTTTAAGTGGTATATTCTTTATTGCAGCGCTGGATGCACGGGGGATCTCTCCGCCTGTCGTGCATACCTGAAGTGAAAAGCCATCCCAAATTTATACAGCAGAGTGATGAATATTTTATTAATGCCTATACATATTCATTATCTAACCCCACCTACTCTCCCTTCTCATGCTAATTAGTTTTTTGTGTCCTGCGTCTGCGCAGATCCTCTCATCAATTCTGGGCAGTGGTCGTCGGGCTGTGGGTGGTGGTCTCAGAGAGGAAGGCCATAAGTCTTCCTCACAGCGTACTTTTCACCCTTGGTCAGGATTCTGCTGAGTTTGCTTTCTTCCTAAGCGCAAGGACTGGTTTTTGCTAATTATTTCTTTATCTTGTGTTCCAATGTCCAGTTTGAGATATATTGTCCTCCAATGTCCTGTTTGAAATATATTGTCCATACCTCTGTTTCCTGTCCTGTACATAATGGTCTGTTTTCATTTGATTCCTCCTTTATCTCAACTTCTCTCATCACCAGGAATACTGTGACGAATGAGGTGAATGTGTAGATACCAAGCTCTGTAACAAGGCCATGGGGACGAGAAATGGCGATAAAGCGGAAATCATTTGCGCTAATAACTAATGCACTGGGTGACGCCACTCCAGCGCCGATGACGTCAGTGGCCGGCGGACCGCCGCGGTGCCTTCCGCCAGGGGGCGCGGTGCGGTGGCGGCCTCCTGGTGACGTCACGCCCGCGTGACGTCACGGCGGTGCCCAACGCTCCCTCCACCCCCCTCCCTCCCCCGTTCCCCCCCCCCCACACGATCCCCGCGGTCGGGCCGCGGCTGCTCCCCACCCCCCCCGGTCCCCCGGTGCCCAGCGCCGCCCGGAGCTCCCCAAAGCAGCTCCGGCACCGAGCGCCCCCGGTCCCCGCAGGCCGCACAGCCCCCCACAGCTCCCCCATAACCCCCCACAGCCCCCCCAGAGCGCCCCAGAGCCCCCCACAGCTCCCTCAGAGCCCCCCCACAGCCCCTTCACAGCTCCCCCACAGCCCCCCACAACCCCACCCACAGCCCCCTCACAGCAGCCCCCCCACAGCTCCCCACACTCCCCCACAGCCCCCCGAAAGCCCCCCCACAGCCCCCCCGGCCTGGCCCAGGGTCCCGGGCTCGCATCCTGCCCGCAGCACGGGTCCAGCACCAGGGGCGGGGGGCTGGAGTCGAGGTTCCCCCGCACGTTTTGCGGCTGTCGTCCCCCGGCCCCCCCCCCCCCCGAGAAAAATAAATAAATAAATAAATAAATAAATAAAAATAAATAAAAAAGCCCTTTGCGGGGGGTGCTGGAGCAAATGGGAGGGGGGGGCACCGGGCGCTGCCCGCCCACCCCCCCGCGAGGCCCCAGGCAGGGCTCCGGGGGCCGGGCTCAGCCGGGAGAAGCGGCTCGGCCCCGGCAGTCCCACCCCGCGGCGGGGCGGGGGCCGTGCCGAGCCCTGCCCCGGCCGTGCCGAGCCGTGCCGAGCCGTGCCCCGCCGCCGCCCGGGCTCCCCCGGGACTGCCGGTGAGTGCCGGGCCCCCTGCGGTTCCCCCCCCCCGCCCCGGTTCCCCCGGGCGGCTCCGCGGGCCTGGGGCAGCCCCGGGCCGGGCCGAAGCGCCGGGGCCGGGCCTGCGGGGACAGCCCCGGAGGGCGCGGGCCGGGGGTGGGGGGGGGCCCGGTCACGGGAAGGGGGCGCGGGGCCGGTGCCCCCCGTGTGGCTTCCGAGCCCCGCTGCGCCCTGTGGCGGCTGCGGGCCCTCCCCGCTGGGCGCTGCGGAGGGGTTTGGGGCGCTGCCGCTCGCTGGGGTCCCCGGGCAGCCCTGGGGGTCCCCGGGTATCCCTGGGGGGCAGCACAGGGCTAGGGGGGAGCAGGCTGGCTGGTCTGGCCCCGGGAGAAGCCGGAGGTGCCCCCCAGCGAAGGGACGAGCCCGCTGGGTGCCCTGGGGTTTTCCACCGCAGGTCCTGGGTGCGGGGCTGGCAGCGTCCCTGTGCTCCGAGGCTGGGGTAAAAGGCTTGGGGTCACATCCTGCGGAGCTGTGGGTGCTCAGCGCACGGTCAGGGAAACACGGCCGGGTGTTGGAATCGGCCAGAACACGCCCAAGTTTCGGCTGTTCTCTGAGAAACGATGTTCGCGTTGGATTCTGCTTTTAAAGGGCATCGGCGCAGACTGAGAAATTCCGTGCTTCTCCGATAAAGCCTGCCGTGAAAAAAGCTCGGCTGTGGCAGAGCTTGGAATAAGGGAGGGGATGCGTTCTGCCACCTGGCCACTGTGCCTTGAGCCCGTTCCAAGGCAGGGCACCAGGCGTGGTGTGTCAGCAAGCCCAGCCCTTCGGTGCGGTTTGGAGCAAACGCGATCGGGACGGGGTTAGCCGGGGCACCTTGGTGCCTTGCTAGCTGGCTGTATGCGTGCGTAATTGAATTCTTCAGCACACAGAGTTAAGCGTTCCTCCGGCCCTGAAGCTGTTTTTTGCCGTTTGAGCTGTGGGCCAGGGGTTGTGGTAAGCGGCAGAGCAGTGGCAAATCCGACCGAGCAGTTCCTTCCTTCCCTGCACTAGCAAAGGGAGCGCGCAGGGGAGCTTTATCCTTCCGGTGCCCTGGCTTGAGCTGCTGATGGGGACGCTGCTGCCTGTGGAAGGTGTTCAGGGGCAGGGACCATTGCCAAAAAAGTGCTGAGCTCTTGCGCCTGTAAGCTCAGTGCCTTTTTCCTTATGGCACCACAGACACAAACATGCTGGAACAAAAAAGCGTTTCCAGCTTGCACAGCAGGGTTAGCACCGCTGCCTTTTGCAGGGCTCTGCTCTTTTTATTCCCAGGGATGTTTAATGTGGATGAAGAAATCGGAATCTTTAACACAGTCACTCTTCAGTGTGACATTGCTGTTTTATTGCTGCTGTGGTTTCCTATCGCAGGGCCGTTTGCCCTGAATCCAGCGTATGTATCATTTCCTTCAGTTTGGCTTTCCTTCTGCCATCGTATTTCACTCAAAACTTTTCTGCCTCTCTTCCTCTTTTCCTTGTTTATTGACATTTCTTTTGCCATCAAATCTACTTGTTAAACCAGCTCGTTCTGCTTCTGTGTACAAACCAACTGAACGGTAAAACTGTTGGAAAAGCTTCTGTGAAATTCTAAGCCATTATTTAGGTTCTGGGTAAAGCAAATGAAAAAAAGAAATAGAAAGCTGCCTTTAGCTTTCCGTAAGAGATTTTCCTGCGGTCTAGGTCATAATGTGTCCGCTGCTATCTCCCGGCCCCTCTCCGCTCTCCGCCGGGCAGCACCGAGGCGTACCCGTGCTCGGCCTCGGCGGGGCCACCCCGGCAAGGAGCCGCCGCTAACACCGGAGCCTCCTCCCGGGACCCACCGGCACCGCCGGAGGAAGCCGCCGGGGCAGAGCCGTTCCCGAGCTCCCGCCGCTCCAGGAACTCGGCGGCCGCCAGCAGCAGCTGGATGCGGCCCCCGGGGTCGCCGCCGCCGCCGCCTCCTCCTCCTCCCCCCCCCGCTGCCGCCTCCGCCGCCGCCGCCATCGCAAGCTGGGACCCCCCATGACCCCCCCACGGAGCAGGGCCCCCCCAAAATCCCCCCCCAGGGCCAAAGCCCCCCCCCCAGGCAGGGAACCCCCCCAGGACCGCCCCCAGGATCCCCCCCCAGGCAGGGGTACCCCCAAGACCCCCCCCCCCAGAAGCTGGGACCCCCCCCAAAATCCAAACCTCAGGGCCAGGGCTAGGAAGGCCACCCAAGCCACCCCCCCCGCCCCCCCCCCCCAAAAAAAATCAGGACCCCTCCCAGACAGGGGAACCCCAAAATCCCCCCCCAGAAGGCGGGACCCCCCAAAAAATCCCCCCCAGGTGCCCCCAAGGAAGCACCCCCCACAACCCAAACACCCAAGAGACCCCCCAAAAGCTGGGGACACCCCAAAACAGAACCCCCCCAAAAGGGCCCCCTGCCCCCCAAAAGGGCCCCCTGCCCCCCAAAAAAGGCCCCCCCCTTTAAGACAAGGCCCCACTGAGGTGCGGGGGGGGCCCACACCCAAAACCCGGCCCTGCCCCGGGTGACTCACCCCAGAGAACCAGATAAACGTGGCTGGGGGGGGGCCGGGGGCGTCACCCCCCAAAAAAATAAACAAAACACACCAAAAAAAAAGTCTGGGTGTTTTAGGGGCGACTGCAGTCAACCAGCTCATCCCGAAACCTCCTGCCTCCTCCTGTACCCAAAAAGTGTTTTTTTTTCCCCTGTTTTTTGTGCCCAGGGTTGGCCAAGGTGGGGGGGGTGGTTAATTAGCGGAGCCCTAACGAAGCGCAGCGGCTCGGAAATCCCTGGCCTTATCGCGGGGCAGCAGGCAGCCGGCGGGACGGGGCGCGACGGGGAGATTACGGGCCGCTGGCGGCGTCACCGTGCCCGGGGTGTCACCGTCCCTCGGGTGTCACCGTCCCTGGGGTGCCCCAAGTCCCAACGAGGCTGGGATTTAGGAAGGCGTCTCCGCTGTGACAGCCCAAAACATTGAGCAGGACCTTCAAAAGACCAAAAATAAAATCCACATTTTTTACAGCGAGGGCTCCAACCCCACAATTTTGATAGCAAAGACTCCAGTCCCTCAGTTTTTTAAAGCAAAGCCCCAATCCCACAATGTTTTAAAGCAAAGTCTCCAACCCACAATTTTTTAAAGTCTCCAACCCCACAACTTTTTAAAGCAAAGGCTCCAACCCCACAATTTTGATAGCAAAGGCTCCAATCCCACATTTTTTTTTACAGCAAAGTCTCCAATCCCTCAATTTTTAAAAGCAAAGTCTCCAATCCCACAATTTTGATAGTAAAGATCCCAATCCCACATTTTTTTCCAGCAAAGGCCCCAGTCCCGGGCTGGACGCACTCATCTACGTCTTAATTTATTCGATAACCTCGTGTGTTTGCTGGGAATTAGAGGGCTTTTAGGCATCAGGACCCTCCCCGCAGACGTCTTTGCGGTGTCCCCATAGGGTGCAGCAGCAAGGGGGCACCAGCCCCATTTCCCCCTTTTTTTTTTTAGGGGGAAAAAAGGCAAATATTTCCTGGGGCCTCCCGTTGCCCCACCCGCGGTTCCTCTCCGGGATGAGACGAGCCCGAGGTGGGGCCGGCGGCTCCTGGGGCTGTGCTGCCACCTCCTGGGGCTGTGCAACCTGCCTTCGGTCGGGACCCCCCCATTTCCCATCCCCACGTTGCCCATCCCTGAGTGGGGAACACTGAAGAGGGCGAGGGGCAAGCGACACATCTGTTCGCTCATGTCCCCCCATCCTGAGTGAACATGCAGAGAATCGGAAGGAAAATAAAAACCCATAGGCATTGATAAAGAGTTTAATAATAGAGGAATAGAAAATAATAAAAATAATACAAGAAATTCAAAAGACAATCAATAACATTTATTAATGTCAACAATTTTTCCCAGCCTAATGATCTCCTATCACCACCGTGATCACCCGTCCTAGCAATTTCCCATCCCATCATTTCACACTAATGAATTCCCATCGCCGTCATGACTTCCCATCCCACTGATCATTTCCTATCCCAGCAACCTCCCATTGCTGATCCCAAGGCTCAGTTCCCAACTCCCATCCATCCATCCATCCATCCATCCATCCACCCGCCCATCCACCCATTTTCTCCCGTCCGTGCTGGCCATGCCCACATCCATTCACGGACTGAGCATGGGCAGCGGGAGCGGGCTGCATCCCGCTCGGCATCCCACTGCCAGAACAACTGCAGGCAGAGGCGCTGCTGAGTGAACACCTACACGAGAGTAATTTCAGAAAGAAGGCAATAAAGCAGAGAAAGGACCGGAAAAGAAGAAATAAGTTTTCAATCCCTGCCATTTTGTGTCCCAACAAGCAGTTCCCATGCCCAAACTTGCCCATCCCAGGTATTGCCCAGCCCAACAGCTTCCATCGCAACACTCCCAACACTCATTCGTGACCCCCCCATTTCCCATCCCCCCCGCCGTTGCCCATCCCTGACAGTGAGAAACACTGCCTAGCTCCAGCACTAAAGAAGGGTAAGGGCAAGCGAGAGGGGCAAGGGCTGAAGAGCGCGGCTGAAGCTGGAGCAGGCGCCTGCAGAGGTCTCTGTGCCTGCGTGCTGAGCTCAGCACCACTGGGTGCTGCAGGGGCCGTCGAGGAGCGCAGGCTCACGGGTAGCCGTAATACTTGGCTATGGCCCTGTCTTTCTGCCGCTGCGCGAAGAATTGCACAGGGCCGATCTTCGTCTGCTGGGCCGCCCGCTGCCGCTCCTCCTGGGCCAGCTTCTTCAGGCGCTCCCGCTCAGGACGCTGCTGCGGCGTGATGGGCACCGACGCCTCCTGCTCCTCCAGCGGCGTGGGCGCCGCGTGGCTGCGCGCCCAGGGCCCCACGCAGGGCACGTAGTCCACGCGGGGCCGTGCCGGGGGCTGCAGCGTGCGTGGCTGTGTGGGCAGAGCCCCCCGCTGCGCTTGGCCCCCCGCGGCCGGCAGGCACGGCGCTCTGGGCGCCTGCTCTAGGGCAGCGTCCCCTGTTGACGCCGTGCTGCCTGGTGGTGCCGGCACCACCTTTTCTTTGCCGCCAGCTGGGGACTGGGGGGCAGCGGGCGCAGCGCTGGAGCCTGGCACTGTCGGCGGGGCCCTGGGCATGCTGCTGGGGCCGCCGGAGGTGGGCTGCGGCTGCGCACAGGGCAGCTGGCGCACTGGCCCAGCGCCTGTCGCCCTTGCCCCCAGCGGCTGCAAAGTCTCGCTGGGGTCTTTGTCCCCAGGTGCTGGCGCTGCAGCATCTTGGCCCTGACGGCTTGGGACAGGGCCTGTCCGGGTGGCCGCACTGGCACGGGGCTCCCCGCTCGGAGTCTCCGGCAGCAGCCGTGCTCTGCGGGGAGGCGGCGACGCTGCTCCTTGCCCCCCCCAGCACGCCCCCGGCTTCGGGCTCTCTTGCTGCGCGCCCGGGAGTTGTCGGTCGCTGGCTGCTGCCTGCCGCTGCCCTCTTGCCTGCTGCTGCCACGGCGTCCTGGGCCTTGGACATGCCGGCGTCCCTGGCACGGCGTCCCTGGCAAGGCGTCTTGGGCCTTGGACACCCTGGCCCAGCAGCATCTTCCTCTCCTTGCCGGGGGGTTTCTCTGTTGCTGGCCTCTTGTGCTGGGAGCTCTCCGCTGTCCCGGGGGTGCGGTGGGCGCGGGGCGCTTGGCCCCCCGCTTGGTGCCGTGTGGAAGCAGGGGCAGCCAGGGGGCTCTTGAGGGACCCAGGGGGCATTTGGGGCAGGGGTCTCCTCTGGTCACTGAGGACCTTGGAGTTGGGGTGGTTCTTGAGGGAACTCTGGGGGTTTGGGCAGGGGTCTACTAAGGGAACTGAGGACTTGGGTGTCAGGGACCTCTTGGGGGGACTCAGGGGTGGATTGGGTAGGGGTCTACTACGGCACTGGGCAGGGACGGGCTGCAGAGCTGAGGGGGGGGCTCGCTGCCGGCACAACAGGGGACTGCACCGACAGCCCGCCCCCAACCTTCTCGGGGTACACCCCAGGGGTTAGAGGGTACCCACCGAGGGCTCCTGTGGCTTCCAGTCCCTGCGTGCTCGGCTCCTCGATGTCCTCGGAGAGAGTCGGGCAGCTGGGAGAGGAAGCGGCTGAGGGCAGGACTGCTGGGGACACCGGGGAAGGCGTCCTGGGGCTCCACGGCCTCGAGCCAGCTGAGCAGCTCTTCCATGCCCGGGGATGTCCAGGTCGGCCAGGAGCTGGTCCTGCGCGTGCTGCAGCTGCTGGCTGTCACCCTGCCAGCTCTGGAAAGGCATCGGCGAAGGCATCAGGCCCAGCTCGGGCAGCTGCGGGGGCTCCTCAGGCACCTCCGGGGCTGTCGCCGCTGAGGACGACGCAAGAAAAATCCCCCGAGACGGGCGATGTCAGCTTTCCCATGGCTCATGGGGTGGGGCGACAAGTGGCCGGCTGTGCCAGCGCCAAACTCACCATTGGGGCGTCGCCGTCTGGGTGCTGCAGGTTGATGGAGCCAGGAAAGGCTCGGGGGGAGTGGGGTGAGGCATGCGGGGCCCCCTGGTCCTTGCTGAGCCCCACGCGCGGTCGCAGGGCTCCGGCAGCTTGCCCCTGCTGCTTGGTCACGGTGCGGGCGTGGGGAGCGCCTGCCCCCGGAGCCGAGGCCCCGGGACGAGGGGTGGCGGGGGGCCGGGTGGGCGGGGGCCTGCAACAGCAGGTGCCTGCGGGGTGCAGGGGCTCCCCGTGGAGCACGGCCCTGGGCCCCAGCCCCAGCGCATGGTGGGGCACCAGTGTCCCCGTCACCGTGGGCTGTCCCCACTGGCAGACAGGGCACCGGGAGGAGCGGTGTGGGGGAGCTGCACCAGCTGCAGGTTATGCCCACGGCGGGGAGCTGCACCAGCTGCAGGTGGTGCCCCTCGGGTGGGAGGTGCCCCCCAGGCGGCAGCTGCACCACGGCTGGGAGCTGCAGCACCTGCCCCTGGACCCCCGGCACCACGTGCCAGACGGTGGCCCTGGGGCAGCGCGTAGGGGAGGGTGGGTACCTGGGGGGCTGCAAGGGCACGCCATCGCTGCGGGGAAGGAGGGCAGCAGCCAGGCAGCCACCGTTGGCGGCTCAGCTGGGACAACGAAGGGGGAGTTGGGCATCTGCGGCAACCGGCACGGCAGCCGTCTGGGAATCTCTCTGTGAGGAAAAGGGCGCTGGCTGAGCTCTCGGGCGCTGGGCTCGCGGCAGGGCCGCAGCCCCCGGGAGGAGCGGGAGCCCGCTGCTGTACCTGCCATGGTCGCTGGAGAGTGGGGCGGTTCGTTGGGGAGCCCGGCCAACGGGGGTTCCATCCCAACGGCTGACCAGCCCTCGCCGCCATCTTGTGTGTGATTGCAGTTTCTCTACCCCAGCGGGCTTCCCAGCGCAATCATTTTCCATCCCCGTGAGCCTTTCCCGTCCCAGTCAATCATTTGCCAGGCCAGGAGGGTTTCGCGCTCCAACACTTTCCCCTCCAAGATTTTCCATCCCAAAGACTTTTCATCCTCCCGGTGATTTCCCATCCCGACGATTTCACGGCCCAACAGATTCCCATGCAAAATAGTTCCCATCAGCACGAAGCGTTTCTTAATCCAATGAGATCTCATCCCAAAGACTTCCCATCCCTTGGATTTCTTTTCCAAGTATTTCCTACCCCAATGAATCTTACCCACCCCATTCAAGATTTCCCATCCCAATAATTTCCCATCCCAAGAGAGATTTCCCTACCCCGATGCTTTTCCTTTCCAGCGATTTCCTCCCCAAGGAAAATTTCCCATCCCAATGCCTTTCCTCCCCAAGGAAGGTATCTCATCCCAATGCTTTGCCTTCCCACGGAAGCTTTCCCATCCCAAGGAAGATTTCCCATCTCTTTCATTTCCTAGCCCCATGGATTTCCAGCCCAAGGAAGTCTTCCCGTCCCAGCAATCATTTCTCATCCCACTCATCATTTCCCATGCCCGTGATTTCCCGTTTTCACCATCCAAAGGACAGCTTAGCCAGCCCACAGCTAGAGAGAGATCCCAACAGGGATTTGTACGATTCTGTTAGATGCAAGGGCATGGACACTCGGCGTGCTAACGATTGCACTTTATTCCAGACCAACACAGATCACCGGTACCAGCGATTCAAAGATCGATAGTCCAATTTCTTTAAGTGGTATATTCTTTATTGCAGCGCCGGATGCACGGGGGATCTCTCCGCCTGTCGTGCATACCTGAAGTGAAAAGCCATCCCAAATTTATACAGCAGAGTGATGAATATTTTATTAATGCCTATACATATTCATTATCTAACCCCACCTACTCTCCCTTCTCATGCTAATTAGTTTTTTGTGTCCTGCGTCTGCGCAGATCCTCTCATCAATTCTGGGCAGTGGTCGTCGGGCTGTGGGTGGTGGTCTCAGAGAGGAAGGCCATAAGTCTTCCTCACAGCGTACTTTTCACCCTTGGCCAGGATTCTGCTGAGTTTGCTTTCTTCCTAACCGCAAGGACTGGTTTTTGCTAATTATTTCTTTATCTTGTGTTCCAATGTCCAGTTTGAGATATATTGTCCTCCAATGTCCTGTTTGAAATATATTGTCCATACCTCTGTTTCCTGTCCTGTACATAATGGTCTGTTTTCATTTGATTCCTCCTTTATCTCAACTTCTCTCATCACCAGGAATACTGTGACGAATGAGGTGAATGTGTAGATACCAAGCTCTGTAACAAGGCCATGGGACGAGAAATGGCGATAAAGCGGAAATCATTTGCGCTAATAACTAATGCACTGGGTGACGCCACTCCAGCGCCGATGACGTCAGTGGCCGGCGGACCGCCGCGGTGCCTTCCGCCAGGGGGCGCGGTGCGGTGGCGGCCTCCTGGTGACGTCACGCCCGCGTGACGTCACGGCGGTGCCCAACGCTCCCTCCACCCCCCTCCCTCCCCCGTTCCCCCCCCCCACACACGATCCCCGCGGTCGGGCCGCGGCTGCTCCCCACCCCCCCCGGTCCCCCGGTGCCCAGCGCCGCCCGGAGCTCCCCAAAGCAGCTCCGGCACCGAGCGCCCCCGGTCCCCGCAGGCCGCACAGCCCCCCACAGCTCCCCCATAACCCCCCCCAGCCCCCCCAGAGCGCCCCACAGCCCCCCACAGCCCCTTCACAGCTCCCCCACAGCCCCCTCACAGCAGCCCCCCCACAGCTCCCCACACTCCCCCACAGCCCCCCGAAAGCCCCCCCACAGCCCCCCCGGCCTGGCCCAGGGTCCCGGGCTCGCATCCTGCCCGCAGCACGGGTCCAGCACCAGGGGCGGGGGGCTGGAGTCGAGGTTCCCCCGCACGTTTTGCGGCTGTCGTCCCCCGGCCCCCCCCCCACCCCCCCGAGAAAAATAAATAAATAAATAAATAAATAAATAAATAAATAAATAAAAGCCCTTTGCGGGGGGTGCTGGAGCAAATGGGAGGGGGGGGCACCGGGCGCTGCCCGCCCACCCCCCCGCGAGGCCCCAGGCAGGGCTCCGGGGGCCGGGCTCAGCCGGGAGAAGCGGCTCGGCCCCGGCAGTCCCACCCCGCGGCGGGGCGGGGGCCGTGCCGAGCCCTGCCCCGGCCGTGCCGAGCCGTGCCGAGCCGTGCCCCGCCGCCGCCCGGGCTCCCCCGGGACTGCCGGTGAGTGCCGGGCCCCCTGCGGTTCCCCCCCCCCGCCCCGGTTCCCCCGGGCGGCTCCGCGGGCCTGGGGCAGCCCCGGGCCGGGCCGAAGCGCCGGGGCCGGGCCTGCGGGGACAGCCCCGGAGGGCGCGGGCCGGGGGTGGGGGGGGGGCCCGGTCACGGGAAGGGGGCGCGGGGCCGGTGCCCCCCGTGTGGCTTCCGAGCCCCGCTGCGCCCTGTGGCGGCTGCGGGCCCTCCCCGCTGGGCGCTGCGGAGGGGTTTGGGGCGCTGCCGCTCGCTGGGGTCCCCGGGCAGCCCTGGGGGTCCCCGGGTATCCCTGGGGGGCAGCACAGGGCTAGGGGGGAGCAGGCTGGCTGGTCTGGCCCCGGGAGAAGCCGGAGGTGCCCCCCAGCGAAGGGACGAGCCCGCTGGGTGCCCTGGGGTTTTCCACCGCAGGTCCTGGGTGCGGGGCTGGCAGCGTCCCTGTGCTCCGAGGCTGGGGTAAAAGGCTTGGGGTCACATCCTGCGGAGCTGTGGGTGCTCAGCGCACGGTCAGGGAAACACGGCCGGGTGTTGGAATCGGCCAGAACACGCCCAAGTTTCGGCTGTTCTCTGAGAAACGATGTTCGCGTTGGATTCTGCTTTTAAAGGGCATCGGCGCAGACTGAGAAATTCCGTGCTTCTCCGATAAAGCCTGCCGTGAAAAAAGCTCGGCTGTGGCAGAGCTTGGAATAAGGGAGGGGATGCGTTCTGCCACCTGGCCACTGTGCCTTGAGCCCGTTCCAAGGCAGGGCACCAGGCGTGGTGTGTCAGCAAGCCCAGCCCTTCGGTGCGGTTTGGAGCAAACGCGATCGGGACGGGGTTAGCCGGGGCACCTTGGTGCCTTGCTAGCTGGCTGTATGCGTGCGTAATTGAATTCTTCAGCACACAGAGTTAAGCGTTCCTCCGGCCCTGAAGCTGTTTTTTGCCGTTTGAGCTGTGGGCCAGGGGTTGTGGTAAGCGGCAGAGCAGTGGCAAATCCGACCGAGCAGTTCCTTCCTTCCCTGCACTAGCAAAGGGAGCGCGCAGGGGAGCTTTATCCTTCCGGTGCCCTGGCTTGAGCTGCTGATGGGGACGCTGCTGCCTGTGGAAGGTGTTCAGGGGCAGGGACCATTGCCAAAAAAGTGCTGAGCTCTTGCGCCTGTAACCTCAGTGCCTTTTTCCTTATGGCACCACAGACACAAACATGCTGGAACAAAAAAGCGTTTCCAGCTTGCACAGCAGGGTTAGCACCGCTGCCTTTTGCAGGGCTCTGCTCTTTTTATTCCCAGGGATGTTTAATGTGGATGAAGAAATCGGAATCTTTAACACAGTCACTCTTCAGTGTGACATTGCTGTTTTATTGCTGCTGTGGTTTCCTATCGCAGGGCCGTTTGCCCTGAATCCAGCGTATGTATCATTTCCTTCAGTTTGGCTTTCCTTCTGCCATCGTATTTCACTCAAAACTTTTCTGCCTCTCTTCCTCTTTTCCTTGTTTATTGACATTTCTTTTGCCATCAAATCTACTTGTTAAACCAGCTCGTTCTGCTTCTGTGTACAAACCAACTGAACGGTAAAAGTGTTGGAAAAGCTTCTGTGAAATTCTAAGCCATTATTTAGGTTCTGGGTAAAGCAAATGAAAAAAAAGAAATAGAAAGCTGCCTTTAGCTTTCTGTAAGAGATTTTCCTGCGGTCTAGGTCATAATGTG
Source organism: Cygnus atratus (assembly GCF_013377495.2). Classification (NCBI taxonomy): domain Eukaryota; kingdom Metazoa; phylum Chordata; class Aves; order Anseriformes; family Anatidae; genus Cygnus; species Cygnus atratus. Next base: position 4,378,454 of record NC_066388.1, read on the forward strand.
TCCGCTGCTATCTCCCGGCCCCTCTCCGCTCTCCGCCGGGCAGCACCAAGGCGTACCCGTGCTCGGCCTCGGCGGGGCCACCCCGGCAAGGAGCCGCCGCTAACACCGGAGCCTCCTCCCGGGACCCACCGGCACCGCCGGAGGAAGCCGCCGGGGCAGAGCCGTTCCCGAGCTCCCGCCGCTCCAGGAACTCGGCGGCCGCCAGCAGCAGCTGGATGCGGCCCCCGGGGTCGCCGCCGCCGCCGCCTCCTCCTCCTCCCCCCCCCGCTGCCGCCTCCGCCGCCGCCGCCATCGCAAGCTGGGACCCCCCCATGACCCCCCCACGGAGCAGGGCCCCCCCAAAATCCCCCCCCCAGGCCCAAAGCCCCCCCCCCAGGCAGGGAACCCCCCCAGGACCGCCCCCAGGATCCCCCCCCAGGCAGGGGTACCCCCAAGACCTCCCCCCCCCCCCAGAAGCTGGGACCCCCCCCCAAAATCCAAACCTCAGGGCCAGGGCCTATCCCACAGGCCCGAAACCCCCCCAGGCCCCCCCCCCCAAAAAAATCAGGACCCCTCCCAGACAGGGGAACCCCAAAATCCCCCCCCAGAAGGCGGGACCCCCCAAAAAATCCCCCCCAGGTGCCCCCAAGGAAGCACCCCCCACAACCCAAACACCCAAGAGACCCCCCCAAAAGCTGGGGACACCCCAAAACAGAACCCCCCCAAAAGGGCCCCCTGCCCCCCAAAAGGGCCCCCTGCCCCCCAAAAAAGGCCCCCCCCCTTAAGACAAGGCCCCACTGAGGTGCGGGGGGGGCCCACACCCCAAAACCCGGCCCTGCCCCGGGGTGACTCACCCCAGAGAACCAGATAAACGTGGCTGGGGGGGGGCCGGGGGCGTCACCCCCCCAAAAAAATAAAACACACAAAAAAAAAGTCTGGGTGTTTTAGGGGCGACTGCAGTCAACCAGCTCATCCCGAAACCTCCTGCCTCCTCCTGTACCCAAAAAGTGTTTTTTTTTCCCCTGTTTTTTGTGCCCAGGGTTGGCCAAGGTGGGGGGGTGGTTAATTAGCGGAGCCCTAACGAAGCGCAGCGGCTCGGAAATCCCTGGCCTTATCGCGGGGCAGCAGGCAGCCGGCGGGACGGGGCGCGACGGGGAGATTACGGGCCGCTGGCGGCGTCACCGTGCCCGGGGTGTCACCGTCCCTCGGGTGTCACCGTCCCTGGGGTGCCCCAAGTCCCAACGAGGCTGGGATTTAGGAAGGCGTCTACGCTGTGACAGCCCAAAACATTGAGCAGGACCTTCAAAAGACCAAAAATAAAATCCACATTTTTTACAGCAAGGGCTCCAACCCCACAATTTTGATAGCAAAGACTCCAGTCCCTCAGTTTTTTAAAGCAAAGTCTCCAGTCCCACAATTTTGATAGCAAAGTCTCCAACCCCACAACTTTTTAAAGCAAAGGCTCCAACCCCACAATTTTGATAGCAAAGGCTCCAATCCCACATTTTTTTTTTACAGCAAAGTCTCCAATCCCTCAATTTTTAAAAGCCAAGTCTCCAATCCCACAATTTTGATAGTAAAGATCCCAATCCCACATTTTTTTCCAGCAAAGGCCCCAGTCCCGGGCTGGACGCACTCATCTACGTCTTAATTTATTCGATAACCTCGTGTGTTTGCTGGGAATTAGAGGGCTTTTAGGCATCAGGACCCTCCCCGCAGACGTCTTTGCGGTGTCCCCATAGGGTGCAGCAGCAAGGGGGCACCAGCCCCATTTCCCCCTTTTTTTTTTTTAGGGGGAAAAAAGGCAAATATTTCCTGGGGCCTCACGTTGCCCCACCCGCGGTTCCTCTCCGGGATGAGACGAGCCCGAGGCGGGGCCGGCGGCTCCTGGGGCTGTGCTGCCACCTCCTGGGGCTGTGCAACCTGCCTTCGGTCGGGACCCCCCCATTTCCCATCCCCACGTTGCCCATCCCTGAGTGGGGAACACTGAAGAGGGCGAGGGGCAAGCGACACATCTGTTCGCTCATGTCCCCCCATCCTGAGTGAACATGCAGAGAATCGGAAGGAAAATAAAAACCCATAGGCATTGATAAAGAGTTTAATAATAGAGGAATAGAAAATAATAAAAATAATACAAGAAATTCAAAAGACAATCAATAACATTTATTAATGTCAACAATTTTTCCCAGCCTAATGATCTCCTATCACCACCGTGATCACCCGTCCTAGCAATTTCCCATCCCATCATTTCACACTAATGAATTCCCATCGCCGTCATGACTTCCCATCCCACTGATCATTTCCTATCCCAGCAACCTCCCATTGCTGATCCCAAGGCTCAGTTCCCAACTCCCATCCATCCATCCAGCCATCCATCCATCCATCCATCCACCCGCCCATCCACCCATTTTCTCCCGTCCGTGCTGGCCATGCCCACATCCATTCACGGACTGAGCATGGGCAGCGGGAGCGGGCTGCATCCCGCTCGGCATCCCACTGCCAGAACAACTGCAGGCAGAGGCGCTGCTGAGTGAACACCTACACGAGAGTAATTTCAGAAAGAAGGCAATAAAGCAGAGAAAGGACCGGAAAAGAAGAAATAAGTTTTCAATCCCTGCCATTTTGTGTCCCAACAAGCAGTTCCCATGCCCAAACTTGCCCATCCCAGGTATTGCCCAGCCCAACAGCTTCCATCGCAACACTCCCAACACTCATTCGTGACCCCCCCATTTCCCATCCCCCCCGCCGTTGCCCATCCCTGACAGTGAGAAACACTGCCTAGCTCCAGCACTAAAGAAGGGTAAGGGCAAGCGAGAGGGGCAAGGGCTGAAGAGCGCGGCTGAAGCTGGAGCAGGCGCCTGCAGAGGTCTCTGTGCCTGCGTGCTGAGCTCAGCACCACTGGGTGCTGCAGGGGCCGTCGAGGAGCGCAGGCTCACGGGTAGCCGTAATACTTGGCTATGGCCCTGTCTTTCTGCCGCTGCGCGAAGAATTGCACAGGGCCGATCTTCGTCTGCTGGGCCGCCCGCTGCCGCTCCTCCTGGGCCAGCTTCTTCAGGCGCTCCCGCTCAGGACGCTGCTGCGGCGTGATGGGCACCGACGCCTCCTGCTCCTCCAGCGGCGTGGGCGCCGCGTGGCTGCGCGCCCAGGGCCCCACGCAGGGCACGTAGTCCACGCGGGGCCGTGCCGGGGGCTGCAGCGTGCGTGGCTGTGTGGGCAGAGCCCCCCGCTGCGCTTGGCCCCCCGCGGCCGGCAGGCACGGCGCTCTGGGCGCCTGCTCTAGGGCAGCGTCCCCTGTTGACGCCGTGCTGCCTGGTGGTGCCGGCACCACCTTTTCTTTGCCGCCAGCTGGGGACTGGGGGGCAGCGGGCGCAGCGCTGGAGCCTGGCACTGTCGGCGGGGCCCTGGGCATGCTGCTGGGGCCGCCGGAGGTGGGCTGCGGCTGCGCACAGGGCAGCTGGCGCACTGGCCCCAGCGCCTTCGCCCTGGCCCCCAGCGGCTGCAAAGTCTCGCTGGGGGTCTTTGTCCCCAGGTGCTGGCGCTGCAGCATCTTGGCCCTGACGGCTTGGGGACAGAGCCTGTCCTGGGGCCGCACGGCACGGGGCTCCCCGCTCGGAGTCTCCGGCAGCAGCCGTGCTCTGCGGGGAGGCGGCGACGCTGCTCCTTGCCCCCCAGCAGCCCCCGGGCTTCGGGCTCTCTTGCTGCGCGCCCGGGAGTTGTCGGTCGCTGGCTGCTGCCTGCCGCTGCCCTCTTGCCTGCTGCTGCCACGGCGTCCTGGGGCCTTGGACATGCCGGCGTCCCTGGCACGGCGTCCCTGGCAAGGCGTCTTGGGGCCTTCGACACCCTGGCCCAGCAGCATCTTCCTCTCCTTGCCGGGGGGTTTCTCTGTTGCTGGCCTCTTGTGCTGGGAGCTCTCCGCTGTCCCGGGGGTGCTGGTGGGCGCGGGGCGCTTGGCCCCCCGCTTGGTGCCGGTGGACGCAGGGGCAGCCAGGGGGCTCTTGAGGGGACCCAGGGGGCATTTGGGCAGGGGTCTCCTCTGGTCACTGAGGACCTTGGAGTTGGGGTGGTTCTTGAGGGAACTCTGGGGGGGTTTGGGCAGGGGTCTACTAAGGGAACTGAGGACTTGGGTGTCAGGGGACCTCTTGGGGGGACTCAGGGGTGGATTGGGTAGGGGTCTACTACGGGCACTGGGCAGGGGACTGGCTGCAGAGCTGAGGGGGGGGCTCGCTGCCGGCACAACAGGGGACTGCACCGACAGCCCGCCCCCAACCTTCTCGGGGTACACCCCAGGGGTTGAGGGTACCTCACCGAGGGCTCCTGTGGCTTCCAGTCCCTGCGTGCTTGGCTCCTCGATGTCCTCGGAGAGGTCGGGCAGCTGGGAGAGGAAGCGGCTGAGGGCAGGACTGCTGGGGACACCGGGGAAGGCGTCCTGGGGCTCCACGGCCTCGAGCCAGCTGAGCAGCTCCTCCATGCCGGGGATGTCCAGGTCGGCCAGGAGCTGGTCCTGCGCGTGCTGCAGCTGCTGGCTGTCCCCTGCCAGCTCTGGAAAGGCCTCGGCGAAGGCATCAGGGCCCAGCTCGGGCAGCTGCGGGGGCTCCTCAGGCACCTCCGGGGCTGTCGCCGCTGAGGACGAAGCAAGAAAATCCCCCAAGACGGGCGATGTCAGCTTTCCCATGGCTCATGGGTGTGGGGCGACAAGTGGCCGGCTGTGCCAGCGCCAAACTCACCATGGGGCGTCGCCGTCTGGGTGCTGCAGGTTGATGGAGCCAGGAAAGGCTCGGGGGGAGTGGGGTGAGGCAGCGGGGGCCCCTGGTCCTCGCTGAGCCCCACGGCGCGGTCGCAGGGCTCCGGCAGCTGCCCCTGGCTGCTGGTCACGGTGCGGGGCGTGGGGAGCGCCTGCCCCCGGAGCCGAGGCCCCGGGACGAGGGGTGGCGGGGGGCCGGGGTGGGCGGGGGCCTGCAACAGGCAGGTGCCTGCGGGGTGCAGGGGCTCCCCGTGGAGCACGGCCCTGGGCCCCAGCCCCAGCGCATGGTGGGGCACCAGTGTCCCCGTCACCGTGGGCTGTCCCCACTGGCAGACAGGGGCACAGGGAGGAGCGGTGTGGGGGAGCTGCACCAGCTGCAGGTTATGCCCCACGGCGGGGAGCTGCACCAGCTGCAGGTGGTGCCCCTCGGGTGGGAGGTGCCCCCCAGGCGGCAGCTGCACCACGGCTGGGAGCTGCAGCACCTGCCCCTGGACCCCCGGCACCACGTGCCAGACGGTGGCCTGGGGCAGCGCGTAGGGGAGGGTGGGTACCTGGGGGGGCTGCAAGGGCACCGCCATCGCTGCGGGGAAGGAGGGCAGCAGCCAGGCAGCCACCGTTGGCGGCTCAGCTGGGACAACGAAGGGGGAGTTGGGCATCTGCGGCACCGGCGGCAGCCGTCTGGGGAATCTCTCTGTGAGGAAAAAGGGCGCTGGGCTGAGCTCTCGGGCGCTGGGCTCGCCGGCAGGGCCGCAGCCCCGGGAGGAGCGGGAGCCCGCTGCTGTACCTGCCATGGTCGCTGGAGAGTGGGGCGGTTCGTTGGGGAGCCCGGCCAACGGGGGTTCCATCCCAACGGCTGACCAGCCCCTCGCCGCCATCTTGGTGGTGATTGCAGTTTCTCTACCCCAGCGGGCTTCCCAGCGCAATCATTTTCCATCCCCGTGAGCCTTTCCCGTCCCAGTCATCATTTGCCAGGCCCAGGAGGGTTTCGCGCTCCAACACTTTCCCCTCCCAAGGATTTTCCATCCCAAGACTTTTCATCCTCCCGGTGATTTCCCATCCCGACGATTTCACGGCCCAACAGATTCCCATGCAAAATAGTTCCCATCAGCACGAAGCGTTTCTTAATCCAATGAGATCTCATCCCAAAGACTTCCCATCCCTTGGATTTCTTTTCCAAGTATTTCCTACCCCAATGAATCTTACCCACCCCATTCAAGATTTCCCATCCCAATAATTTCCCATCCCAAGAGAGATTTCCCTACCCCGATGCTTTTCCTTTCCAGTGATTTCCTCCCCAAGGAAAATTTCCCATCCCAATGCCTTTCCTCCCCAAGGAAGGTATCTCATCCCAATGCTTTGCCTTCCCACGGAAGCTTTCCCATCCCAAGGAAGATTTCCCATCTCTTTCATTTCCTAGCCCCATGGATTTCCAGCCCAAGGAAGTCTTCCCATCCCAGCAATCATTTCTCATCCCACTCATCATTTCCCATCCCCGTGATTTCCCGTTTTCACCATCCAAAGGACAGCTTAGCCAGCCCACAGCTAGAGAGAGATCCCAACAGGGATTTGTACGATTCTGTTAGATGCAAGGGCATGGACACTCGGCGTGCTAACGATTGCACTTTATTCCAGACCAACACAGGTCACCGGTACCAGCGATTCAAAGATCGATAGCCCAATTTCTTTAAGTGGTATATTCTTTATTGCAGCGCTGGATGCACGGGGGATCTCTCCGCCTGTCGTGCATACCTGAAGTGAAAAGCCATCCCAAATTTATACAGCAGAGTGATGAATATTTTATTAATGCCTATACATATTCATTATCTAACCCCACCTACTCTCCCTTCTCATGCTAATTAGTTTTTTGTGTCCTGCGTCTGCGCAGATCCTCTCATCAATTCTGGGCAGTGGTCGTCGGGCTGTGGGTGGTGGTCTCGGAGAGGAAGGCCATAAGTCTTCCTCACAGCGTACTTTTCACCCTTGGTCAGGATTCTGCTGAGTTTGCTTTCTTCCTAACCGCAAGGACTGGTTTTTGCTAATTATTTCTTTATCTTGTGTTCCAGTGTCCAGTTTGAGATATATTGTCCTCCAATGTCCTGTTTGAAATATATTGTCCATACCTCTGTTTCCTGTCCTGTACATAATGGTCTGTTTTCATTTGATTCCTCCTTTATCTCAACTTCTCTCATCACCAGGAATACTGTGACGAATGAGGTGAATGTGTAGATACCAAGCTCTGTAACAAGGCCATGGGGACGAGAAATGGCGATAAAGCGGAAATCATTTGCGCTAATAACTAATGCACTGGGTGACGCCACTCCAGCGCCGATGACGTCAGTGGCCGGCGGACCGCCGCGGTGCCTTCCGCCAGGGGGCGCGGTGCGGTGGCGGCCTCCTGGTGACGTCACGCCCGCGTGACGTCACGGCGGTGCCCAACGCTCCCTCCACCCCCCTCCCTCCCCCGTTCCCCCCCCCACACACGATCCCCGCGGTCGGGCCGCGGCTGCTCCCCACCCCCCCCGGTCCCCCGGTGCCCAGCGCCGCCCGGAGCTCCCCAAAGCAGCTCCGGCACCGAGCGCCCCCGGTGCCCGCAGGCCGCACAGCCCCCCACAGCTCCCCCATAACCCCCCCCAGCCCCCCCAGAGCGCCCCAGAGCCCCCCACAGCTCCCTCAGAGCCCCCCCACAGCCCCTTCACAGCTCCCCCACAGCCCCCTCACAGCAGCCCCCCCACAGCTCCCCACACTCCCCCACAGCCCCCCGAAAGCCCCCCCACAGCCCCCCCGGCCTGGCCCAGGGTCCCGGGCTCGCATCCTGCCCGCAGCACGGGTCCAGCACCAGGGGCGGGGGGCTGGAGTCGAGGTTCCCCCGCACGTTTTGCGGCTGTCGTCCCCCGGCCCCCCCCCCCCCCCCCCCCGAGAAAAATAAATAAATAAATAAATAAAAGCCCTTTGCGGGGGGTGCTGGAGCAAATGGGAGGGGGGGGCACCGGGCGCTGCCCGCCCACCCCCCCGCGAGGCCCCAGGCAGGGCTCCGGGGGCCGGGCTCAGCCGGGAGAAGCGGCTCGGCCCCGGCAGTCCCACCCCGCGGCGGGGCGGGGGCCGTGCCGAGCCCTGCCCCGGCCGTGCCGAGCCGTGCCGAGCCGTGCCCCGCCGCCGCCCGGGCTCCCCCGGGACTGCCGGTGAGTGCCGGGCCCCCTGCGGTTCCCCCCCCCCGCCCCGGTTCCCCCGGGCGGCTCCGCGGGCCTGGGGCAGCCCCGGGCCGGGCCGAAGCGCCGGGGCCGGGCCTGCGGGGACAGCCCCGGAGGGCGCGGGCCGGGGGTGGGGGGGGGCCCGGTCACGGGAAGGGGGCGCGGGGCCGGTGCCCCCCGTGTGGCTTCCGAGCCCCGCTGCGCCCTGTGGCGGCTGCGGGCCCTCCCCGCTGGGCGCTGCGGAGGGGTTTGGGGCGCTGCCGCTCGCTGGGGTCCCCGGGCAGCCCTGGGGGTCCCCGGGTATCCCTGGGGGGCAGCACAGGGCTAGGGGGGAGCAGGCTGGCTGGTCTGGCCCCGGGAGAAGCCGGAGGTGCCCCCCAGCGAAGGGACGAGCCCGCTGGGTGCCCTGGGGTTTTCCACCGCAGGTCCTGGGTGCGGGGCTGGCAGCGTCCCTGTGCTCCGAGGCTGGGGTAAAAGGCTTGGGGTCACATCCTGCGGAGCTGTGGGTGCTCAGATGTTTAATGTGGATGAAGAAATCGGAATCTTTAACACAGTCACTCTTCAGTGTGACATTGCTGTTTTATTGCTGCTGTGGTTTCCTATCGCAGGGCCGTTTGCCCTGAATCCAGCGTATGTATCATTTCCTTCAGTTTGGCTTTCCTTCTGCCATCGTATTTCACTCAAAACTTTTCTGCCTCTCTTCCTCTTTTCCTTGTTTATTGACATTTCTTTTGCCATCAAATCTACTTGTTAAACCAGCTCGTTCTGCTTCTGTGTACAAACCAACTGAACGGTAAAAGTGTTGGAAAAGCTTCTGTGAAATTCTAAGCCATTATTTAGGTTCTGGGTAAAGCAAATGAAAAAAAGAAATAGAAAGCTGCCTTTAGCTTTCCGTAAGAGATTTTCCTGCGGTCTAGGTCATAATGTGTCCGCTGATATCTATAATCACACGAAAGGGAAAACAAGCTCAATTTTCCGTGTGCTGCCTGACTGCAGGTGTTGTAATAACGCATAGAAAAACAGGAGAGCACGGAAGAGTGCCTGTGTGTAACACGTAAGTGGCCAATGTCATGCTGAGCTTACTTGCCTGGACAGCAACACCCCGATGGTGTTCCAGATTCGTAGGAGTCATGTGCAGCGTGAGCACAGACTCGGCTGCTCTTGCACAAGGATCCGGTCTCGCTGATAGCAGCTCCGAAGCACCGTGGGCAGGACCAGGAAGCGATCTGACAGCCGTGGCATTGCTGCTGCTGCAGGGCTTCAATGCAAGGAGCACAGCTCAGGCCGTGCTGAACTCGAGGTGCGGGGAGATGGACCCGGTCCTCGTCCTGGACACCCAGCCTGTGGGTATAGGGTGTGGGAGAGGGGTGCAGGAAAAACCTTAGGGATGTTTGTGTGCAGGAACAGGCTCTGCACACAAAAACAAAAGTATGAGCAGGAGAAATAAAGTCTGGGGAGGTGGCAAATAAGCATTTTTTTTGGATTTTTGGTGAGGTTTAATAGTTAAAACCGCGGTGCTACAAGGAATTACACGTTGCAGCAAAGTGAGGTGTTGAATGCAGCAGATTCTAAGGAAGAGAGAAAACGCTTCTGTCCCAGTCCTCGAGTGAGCTTATCTGTGGCATCCTTACCTGCACCTCAGGGCTGTCTTTGCCTTCCAGGGAATATCTGTGCGTGCTGGTAGGGCTGCACACGTCCGTACCTGCACCCACCTCCACGCTGTCCCCTGGCGAGGTCACAGCCCCGAGTTTTGAAGGGGACGGGAGTTGAGTCTGTTTGCTCCCAGGGCAGCATCGCTGCTTCTCCTTGTAACCTCAACCAGGCTATCACACTAGCCATAGAAACTTCTTTTAGAGTGGTGCACTACATCCCTCTCTCAGGCAGAGCCTCTGTGGAGCGATGCCCCAGCCCCGTCCTGCTGCACGCCAGCCTTTGTTTGGGCGTTACAAAGCAGGCACCCCAGGGCTGCTGTCATGGCTGTGGGCGTTCGGTGAAGACCTCAGAGAAATTATTTGATTATAATCATGCTTTACAGTCCCAATTACTTAACCAGGGCCATTAACCGGCAAGGGTGGTATGGGTGGCAAGGGTGGTATTAATTATTTGCTAGAAAACTGACACTCCTTCTTTTTATTGTTGCAGTTGTCGAGCTGCCGAGGGACTTGTACAATAACAGATTGACCAAAAGCTAGAGCCATGGTGAGTGTGCTTGTTTTCTGTACCATGATGTGCCAGGCGTTTGCTCGGATCAGATAAATGTGGGGAGTATAGATAGAACAGGAAGAACACAGTCTTTTTATGGGGGGTGAGTTTATCACTTCCCTCTGTTTCCTCATACTAGAGGTCAATGATCCACACGTATGGGCTTTTCCTCTTTGAGAGTTAATGGAAAACCCAATCAGATATTAATTCACAGGGCAAGTATTTGGGTAAACTCTTTGGGCATACTCTTCTTTCCTGGGTCAACCTGCAGGGTTGCCATCTGTACAGTAGTTATTCCAATGCCTTGTTCTCAAAAGCCTGGCTTACGAGAATGTTCAGCGCTGCTTTGCTGTTGGCTCTTCGTGGAAACAGACACCTGTAGGAGACGGGGTCATCCCACAGAGATGGCACCGGACAGGAGACAGGAGGAACCTGTCTGTAAATCACCATTTTGAGCAAAACACTGCACGTCCTGGGCATTACAAAATCACAGAACGGTGGGGGCTGGGGGCACCTCCAGGCCCCTCTGGTGCCACCCGGCTCCAACAGGGCCACCCAGAGCCCTGCACCATGTCCAGACGGGTGCGAAGGCTCCGAGGAGGAGGCTCCGGCACCTCTTGGGGGACCTGTGCCAGGGCTCGGGCACCCGCCCGGCATGGCCGCGCTTCGTGCTGCTCAGGGGGAGCCTCCCGGGCTCCAGTTTGTGCCCAGCGCCGCTGGGCCTGGCACTGGGCACCACCGGAAGGAGCCCGGCTCCGTCCCCTTCGATAGGAACAGATTGTTTTACTATTTACATGGAAAAATGCTACCAATGTTCAGACCCCTGGAGGGTCTGAACAGAGATGTCAGGTGGCCAGCCTTTGTTTAATTGCAAACCAGATACGACGCAGGAGCAATACGGAGATACCTTCTCTGTGTAGTTCCGTCCTTGTGGCTTATTTCTTATGTGCCTGGGAAGTCCCTGTAGAACAGACTGTTTCTCTTTTGGGTGGGATGGGAGCCTGATATAAAATCACTTGTGTGGGTGGAGTTTACTTGCTATTGCTATATTTGCATCTTTTATGTCTTTTTTTTTTTTTTTTTCAATTCAACTGTACTGTATGCATGCATCACTGTAAGTCTGCCTTTGATAACTCCTTTCCTGTGGCTTTAGGCAACAATCAAGGGGGTCTCAAGTTTCAGTGCTGAGCAGGAAGCACAGGCACTAAGGAAGGCTATGAAGGGATTTGGTAAGTTGATCTCCCTCCATGGTTAAACCTTTTTTTCCCCAGCGCTGAGAATGTTTGGCCTGGTGGTTTGTTAGAGGGGAAGTCTAGCTGTTTGCATTGCCCCACTGCACCGCCCACCCCAAAACTCTTTGAAAATGAAAAGAGGCATCCTGTCCCCCTGAAATGCAGCCTCCTCTGGTGGTGTGGATCCTGGCACCCTCTGTGCTCTTAAATACACGGAGTCAGTCTGGTCGGTGGGGATTGTGTCTGAATGGAAACAAAGTCAGGAGTGCAAAGGGATGGAAGGTAATGTCAGAGTGGGGACAGCACTGATGACCACAGTGTGTGCTGAAGGGTGATTTTTTTAATGTTTCGTTGCTGGTAGCCTGCCTGTTTATGTGTGAATTTGTGTGTGGTCTCTCTCAGTGTTGTCTCCAAGCTGCTCATAGGTATTTTACGATGGTAATCCCACAGACTGGGGACCCTGTACCTGTTCTGAGGTGCTACACTGATTTTTCTGATGTGATATGAGAGCACTGAGAGGAGTCGAATGACTTGGTCGTGCTGAGATTTGAACCCAACTTGAAATCCAAGTCTGGCCACAAGAACATCCTTAGGCAGTCTCTTATCTCTCCTGCAGTATGGTACTGCCATGCCGCTGGCCGGGTTGAGGCACTTCTGTACACAGATCTAGTCCCAGTGCTAGAGGAGCAGGCTGCGTAAGGGACAGAAGATGGCACAAGGCCAGGGGACACTTCTGGTGCTCGTGCAAGCAGCCAGGCTAGCTTTCGTTTGTTTCTTTCAGGCACGGATGAAGACGCCATCATCGACATCTTGACCAAACTAAACGTTTCACAACGTCAGCAAGTTCTGATCACCTATAAAAGCACTATCGGCAGGGTAGGTAGTCTGCAGAGATCAGTGACTGTGGTTTTAACTGGGAGATGGGGACAACTTTTAGGTTATGTCGCTTGGGTGAAAAGTGAAAAACAATCAAGTCTCCGTAACAGTACGGTTAGCGGAGCCATTCCCTGGCCAAGTTTATTCTGTTTGTGTTCACTTCAGAGCAACTGTTCATGCAAGGAGGGTTGGAGCCTGAAGAAAAGTGGTGAATGCATTAGTTCCTTCTGTTCTTAAAGGCTGTACCTTCTCCCAACTCCTTTCTCCTCTTTTGGCCCTCCAGGATTTGATTGATGACTTGAAGTCTGAGCTGAGTGGGAATTTTGAAAGGGTGATCATTGGGATGATGACTCCTACCACCATGTACGATGTGCTGGAACTGAAGAGAGCTATGAAGGTGTGGAAATCTTCCTTTTGTATTGCTTAAGTTCTGGTCAAGTTAGTATGATATGGATTAATTAATTTCTTATTAATTATTAACTATTATATGAAGAATCCTGGTTGCACATCAGAAGCAGTTTTGGTATCATCTTGGATCTTGTCTTGGCAATTCCCTAGGGTGCCGGAACAGATGAAGGTTGCCTGATCGAAATTCTGGCTTCTCGCACAAATGAAGAGATTCGGCGCATTAATGAGAACTACAGGCTTCGTAAGTAGTGCACACTGCCAGCCCTTGTCACACTGCCTAAAAGTCAATCTTGTGTGCAAGCATACGCACACAGAGAGGAAGGAGAGGGGTCCGCTAGCCTTTAAGTGTGACAAATTGGCCAGACCAGCTATTACCGTTTGTCCAGAGAGAACCTCTGAAGGAAACTGATGGCAACTGCAAGACTGCTAACAGCCTCAGGAGCTAGAACTTCACTGAAAATTCAATTAGTGTAGATAAAATGGGGTGGGGTGTTATGGATGTATGGATCTATTGCTAGTTGTATACTGTGTGTTCTTAATTTGGGGCTGTAGCACTAATTATGATGGCTGGAGAGCTGTAATGATGAACCCTAAGCGTAGTTCTGTACTTACCTAGCTTATGGCTGGCAAATGTTGAGGACAGCATCCAGGTGGACCTGTTACTAACAGATGCCATCCGTGTGTGTGCTCCTTCTAGAATATGGCTCTTCCCTCGAGGAGGACATTGTTTCTGACACATCTTCCATGTTTCGCAGAGTCCTCGTGTCCCTTGCAACGGTAAGCTCAGTCTAGGGGAAATGCGGGGTGAATCTTCCTGTGGCTGATAGGCATGCCTCTCTCTTCAGTGGTGATGGCTTTTATTTCACTTTTCACCTTGTGCGTCACCTTGCCTGCTTTTCAAACCCAGCTTCTGCAGGGAGAGGAGTCTGTGCATGCATTAATGCAGTGGGCTCTTTTTAAAATGGCCCAGGTGAAGTGGATTGCTGCTCATCTCAGAAGCACAATCACATCTGAGCTGTATTTCACTGCAGTTGTAAGCTACTGTTTACTTTTAAGGACTCCATTATGCTCCTACAGTAACTTTTCTTTTGAATAGGGAATTGCTTCCAGTAGTTGTTGTGGTGAACTGAGTCTTTTGTCCTTGTATGTCTGCAGGGAAACAGAGATGAGGGGATGTATGTGGATGATGCCCTTGCTCACCAAGATGCTCAGGTGTGTAGTAATCTTCTTCTTCCGTGCAAGAACAGTCTGTTCATGTCTACATGATGCATGGTGAATCCCTGCTTTTCCAAGACCTCTATTTTTTTTTTCAAGGCATGAGAGTGAAGCTGAAGCTATGCTAGACAGCAGCACCCTAGGTGGAGACCTGGTCTCTGTTCTCAGTTTTGACCCTTAGAGAAGCCTCTTTGCTGTTCTGTGACTCAGGCTGTGATATGGGGGTAATGGTTCAAGCCTTCTTTGTGAGGCTCTGATGAGAGATCCCTAAACAGGCTGGGTGTTTGGCAGAGGAGATGACAATTCAGTTGAGAGTTGCTGTGCTTCATCATTATTTGTTGGAAAACATCTGTGATCTAGACAGGCCACAGGCCAGCAGTGCTCAAGCACCAAGGAAGTAAAAATCTCATCTTACGCACACCCGGTCTTCCCCATTAGCCTTATTTTGTCTATTTGCATTGTCTTTAAGTGCCTGTATGAAGCGGGGGAGAAGAAGTGGGGAACAGATGAGGTGCAATTTATGTCCATCCTCTGTACACGGAACAGGTGTCACCTGCTAAGAGGTAGGGCCCTCTACAGTGTCCTGGAATATTTTTTTTCCTTCCTTGTTTGAGCATGATGCTTTTGTAGGTGCTTCATATGTGTCCAGTAACTGCGAACTCCTCTGAGACAGCAGGTGTCCTAGAGAGAGCCCAGTTGTATCCATTTCTTTCAGGCTGCTTTGTTCCCTCCTGAGACTAAAAGGGGCTTGAGGAAAAACATAGGTACAACTTGCTGCTGCTCCAGCTTTTAAATTGGAGATAATAAAGTTTGACTCCCATTGGGGCAGAGAGGAAAGAAGCTAAGCTTTTAAAGTGCCATAATTAACTAGCAGGTCTTGAAAATGCTAGCAGCTATGGTGGGCCAATTAGCAACACAGTTAATAATTAAAATGAATTATTTCTGTGTGACAGCCCTGATTTAGCTTACAATGCTGCAGTAATGATACAGTGATCATGCAGAATATGAAGTGCTTGATCTCACAAAGTGATCCTTTGTGGTTTGCATGCTTCATGCCGCAAGGAATTTCTGACTTTGTATCATGGATTCTTCCTCCTAGTTTTTGATGTATACAGAGGGATTGCTAATAAGGACATAACAGACAGCATTAAATCTGAGATGTCAGGAGACCTCGAAGATGCTTTGCTAGCTGTGGGTGAGTGCCCTGCTTTTAAACTTTGTCTGCAAAGTAATTACATAATTAGAGATGTTGCATCTTGCTTTGACTGCTTTACATAGCTACAGGAGGCAGACATGATTTGTTTGTTTTGGTTTTTTTTTTAAGCTTTACAGATACAATCAGGTGAGAAAGTGTTGTGCTTTATCACATAGTTTACTTGGCCAAGTGATGCTTTGGCAGCTGACATTTGCTGTCAGGAGGTATTGAAGCATTAAAGAATATACAGCTGTGCACTAGGCACAGAGAGGTCAGCCCACAGCAGGTTGCTGTCTGTGGATGTCCCTTCCAACCCAAACCATTCTATGATGTCTCTGCATTGCACCTGCTGTTTGTCAGCCTTTAATTGTATCTTCACAGAACAAACACCTCCACCAAGAAAGTGCTGCAAAGGTGTGGAAAACCTCCTCTTCCTGTTTTTATTGACCTTCATTTCTTGTTCTTGTCTCTCTTACAGTAAAGTGCATGCGCAATAAACCTGCATATTTTGCTGAAAGATTGTACAAATCCATGAAGGTAAAGAGCTTTTAGTGTGAGATTTCTTTTTTTTGATGGTTTTTTTTTTTTTTGGCTTGTATTTCCATGCTCAAGTCAGTAGCATCATAGCAATCATTAGATAACCTCTACTGTTAATGGGGAAATAAGTCTGAACTTTTCTGGAAGAGCTCAGACTTTCCTGAAGCTCAAAGCAATATTCTTCCTCAGCAGAAAGCTGCTAGTGGATCACACCTTTAATACAAAAATGCTCTAATTAGCAACAGATTCTGCAGAAGACTGAGCAATAAAACCTTTGTGTCTCTCACTGGTTTATCCAAAACATTTTGTAGTTAGTTGTATGTGGTTGGATTGCTTTTTAGGGCCTGGGAACAGATGACAACACGCTGATCCGAGTGATGGTGTCCCGCTCTGAAATAGATATGCTGGATATCAGAAGGGAATTCCTGACCATGTATGGGAAATCTCTCTACTCCTTCATTAAGGTAAACTTCTTGGTGTTAGAAACAAAGAGCTGGATTTGCTAAGTGGCTTAAAAGAGACAGCTACTTGACACCTAGTGGGTATTTTAGAGCAGCTGAGATTAAGAAGACACTAGAATAATGTACCAAAAATGTTCCTGAATGTTCATTGTCAAAAAGGATACAAACCCTGAAAAAAAAGAAGGGGGGGAAAAATGTATGTGCTGGAAGAATCCAGCCATTCATAGAGCTGTAAAATGAATTATGATCCTTTTTTTCTTTTCTTTCCAGGGAGATTGCTCAGGAGACTACAGGAAAGTTCTGCTCAGACTCTGCGGTGGAGAGGATTAAATGATGCCTGGTATATTGCCTGGATGATGGGAAGCATCATAAGGATTGCGCTCTTTCTATTTTTTTCCCCACATAGCTTATTAATTGCTATGAGTACTGACTTAGGTTAATTAATGATCTGGTTGGATAATGGCAGTTCCATTTAATGCTTACGATAAGCTTTTATGCTCGCAACACCCATTTATATACTACTTGGGCTAGTAAAGCCCATCTTAAACAAATCACTTTAACCAAATCTACATTGTTTTTGCTTCCTGACAAGCTGTCCCTCTGCCTTTGCATTTACCAGCAAAACTTATCAACTGAAGCAAATTTGGACACAGAATGTAGGAAGCTGCAGAGTGAAAAATTAACCTCATCAATACAGGGAGAGTGCAGAATATAGACTTGCTTCAGCTTTTGCAAGATAATTAAAAACCAAAGAAAATTAATCATGTAAAATACAATCATATTTAAATCTTAACTTGTTCTCTGCTAGTGTGGAACCGTAACAGCCTTGTTGTGCTTTATGTATATGTTGCCTATAGATTTGAAGATCGGGAAGCTGACACTGGTGACATCAGAAAGAACTCTTGCTGCCCTAGGCCTGGTTACAGGTCAGCCCTGTAGTCTTGGTCTGTCCTACTTGACTTGGGAGTGTAAATCATCATGTTTATATTTATTACAAGCAGTTCTTTGGATAAAGCAGTAACATTAAGGAATGGCCTGTCCCCAAAGCACATCTTAACAGCACTACCTGATGCCTTATAGTGGGATGCCTTGTACTGGTCTCATTTACTAAATCTCACCGGCGCTGGCTGGTGGGACTCCTGTATAACACTACGGTTAGAAACTCCAGTTTGGGTGCCAGTGTGACATGGAATTCCATACCAGCTGCTGAAATAAACTTTTCTTCCAAGCCCTACACACCTGTCTGCTAAGCTGAGCATTCTTTTCTCTACAAAATGTGTTTCCTGTTTGCTTTTTCACTTTTTTTTTAACTGTTGGTGTATAATGCTCTGTTGAAGGCATCACAGATTGACACTGGAATTTGAGGGCACGATGTCACTATGGTCTATGTGCCATTCTGTCACTTATTTTGTTCCAAGCAGGGCCATGCTTGCCTCCAGCGTGCTCCAGGGCCTTGGACAGGCTTTACCAAGCTCCAGGCAAGCCCCACGTTGCAGCCCCACATCACAGCCTCTAATCTGGTAACTGTGACTTAAGCTGGTGACTTCTGGCATCAGAGGAAGTCTCCTGCCCCATGTAAAGATTTAAAACTACAAAGTAGGTTCACTGCCCTCAATGTTGAAGAGGGGGAAAACGTGCCTCCAAGCAACGAATCCAACCCTAAACCACTTGTGTGGTTTACCATGCAAGGCCAGGAAGAAACAGGAAGTCATAATGAGTGACTCCGTCCTGGTGGGACAGAGACACCCCCCTGTCAGGCTGACATAGACTGGAGAGGTTTGCTCCCTGCCAGGGCCTTCAATCCAGGATGTGGAGGAGCTGCTGAAAGTTGTCTGGGACCTGTTTGCAGATCAGTGTCTGCTTGGGTGAGATGGGATCAACCTCACTAAGCAGGGCAAGGATGTTTTCATCCACAGGATGGCCAACCTCATGAGGAAGGCTTTAAACTAGGAATGAGGTGGGAGGGAGTAACCAGCAGCACTGTGAGGGTTTGATGGACAGGGCTGCTGAGCAAAGGGCTTGGGGTTAAGCGCTAGGGAGGGATCACAAAATCAACGACGAGGATTAAATGGAGTCCTCCAGCACTTGCAGGTTAGCAAGGAAATGCCTACGAGGCACCATTGTGGAGAAATCCCCCAAACCCTTTCTAGGAACCCAACGTGCTGGGGTGCGTCCCTGAAGTGCCTGTACATTGATGCATGTAGTATGAGGAATGAATGTGATGACTTAGAGATGTGCATACAGTTTCAGGGCCACGATCATACTGGGATCACAGAGACGTGGCAGGATGGTTCCCATGACTGGAGTATTGCAATGGAAGGATGCGGGCTGTTTGGGAACAGGCTGGGAAGATGAGGAGGGGGTGCTGCCCTCTGTGTGACAGCTGCTGGAGCACACGGAGCTCTGCCTGAGGATGGATGAGGAGCTGGCCGAGAGTTTATGGCTTAATGGCTTAAAATTAAAGGGAGGACACGGCTAGGTGACATTGTAGTGGGACTCTGCTACAGGCCACCCGACAAGAACAAGAAGATGAAGCCCTCTACAGACAGGTAGGTGCAACCCCACATATGCAGGCCGGGTCCTTGTGGGGGACTTCAACCACCCTGGGGTCTGTTGGGGGGACAGCACAGCAGGACGCCAGCCGTCCAGGTTCCTGGAGCACCGTGGTCACTTCCTCCTGCAAGGGACAGAGGAGCCAACGAGGAGAGGAGCTCTGCTGGGCCTTGTGCTCAGCATCAAGCTGCGGGCTTATGGGGAATGTGAAGGGAATTGTGGAGAATGTGAAGGGAATTGTGGGGAATGTGAACTCCACCCTCTCATGGTGGAGCCATGAGAGAAGGTGGAGTTCAGGATCCCTGAAGCAGAGAGGAGGGTGAAAGGCAAGCTCACAGCTCTGCCTTAGCATTGCTGATCCCTTTCCTGCACACACAGGCAGCGTCCCTGTATTCTTCCCAGGATACACATCCCCGGTTCCTGTGCATTTCCTTCTCACACTCTACTTTGACCAGGAGTTCCTGATTCAGCCATGCTGCTCCCTTGCCTTCTTTGCCTGATTTCTTACACCTGGGAATTGAATGCTCTTGTGCTCTAAGAAAAATGCCCATAAGGACCTACCAGCTCTATTCTGCTCCTGGGGGCAGTTTTCCAGGGGTTACTAACTGCTAATTCTTTAAACTGGAAGTTCACTCCTAAAATACAGGGTCTTGACTTTACACCTGGCCCTTATCTCGCAGGATCGTGAATTCCACCAGGCCGAGTCACTGCAGCCCAGGCTGCCAACAATCCTGACCTCTCCAATTCATCCGTGTTTGTAAGCAGCACGTCCAGTAACACTTCTCCTCTGGTTGGGCTCTCTATCACCTGCATTAAGAAATCAACCTCCATGCACTCCAGCAGTCTCTTGGACTGCTTGCAGCTTGCTGTGCTACTTTTCTGGCAGAAGTCAGGGTGGTTCAAATCCCCCACCAAGATCAGTGTCTGCACGCGTGATGCTTCCTGTAGCTGAAGTAAGAATGCTCGTCAGCAGGCTCCCCTTTATGAAGCAGCCTGTCGTAAACACTGACCATGAGGTTTCCTTTGTTCACCTGGCCTCTAATTTTTACCCACAAGCTCTCAACCTGACCATTGCTGCTTTCCAAAATCAGCTCTGTACAGTCAATCCACTTTTTCACGTACCGGGCACCCGCCTGCCCCTCCTTCCTTGCCTGTCCCTTCTGAACATTTTATAGCCATGCGTTGCAGCACTCCAGTTTTGTGATTCATCCCACCAAGTTTCAGCAATAGCGATTAGATCAGAGCTTTCTAGCTGCAGTGGCTTCTGACACCTCCTGTTCGTTACCCAAGCTACGTGCATTGCTGCAGAGGCTCTTCAGTCAGGCTATCAGCCATGTCACCTTAATAGAGGAGCACGCCCTAATTCCTTTGAGGCAATTCAAAGGAGTTTCACTGTTGGATCCTAATACATTAGCAGCCCCTGCCTCTTCTCTGTTACTCAAAACTCCATCCCCTTCCCCAGCTCTGTCTAGTTTGAAGCTCTCCAGGTAAGTCTAGCCAGCTTGTTGGTGAAGACTCTTTCCCCCCTTGGTCAGGTGAAGCTCATCAGCTCCTAAAAGACCCGGATTCTCAAAGGTGGACCCATGATCATAGAAGCCAAAGCTCTGGTGATGGCACCAGCCACAAAACTGGGCATTGATCTGCATGATGTGCCGACTTCTGCCAGCACCTCTGGCAAGATGGAGATCATTGGGCACCAGCCCTCTGTGCCCAATCTTGTGCCTCTCTTGTGCCCTCTGTGCTCTGAAGTCCTGCTCAATCTTGCCCATGTTTTGCTTTAACGTGTCATTGGTGCCCACACAGAAAAGAAGCAGGGGATAGCAGTATGGGCTTTTAACTAGTAGTGGCAGTCTCTCTGTGACACCCCAGGATCGCGGTTCCTGGCCACCAGCAGACTTGACTGTGTCCGAGGTCAGCAGATGGGTGCTTCAGTGCCTCTCAGCAGGGTCGTCCACTACCAGCACTCACCACTTCCTTTTGCAGCCTTTGTTGTATGCTGCTCGTGCGGTTTATCCCTGCAAATCTTGCTCGTTATTTTTGTCCACTGACAAGGCTTCATATCTGTTGCTGGTTGGTACATACATGGAAGAGGAGTGAGGTGATATCTTGCTCCCATGGGTCACAAGAGGCCATGGTGCCTCCTTCTCCAAGGAGATTGGTGCCACAGGGCCCTAGTATTTCCCCTTGGGAAGCCAGAGAGGTCCCAGTTGACTGGAAGCTGGTAAATGTGGTCCCAATTTTCAAGAAGGGTAAGAAAGAAGATCCTGGCAATTACAGGCCTGTCAGTCTCACTTCAGTGCCTGGCAAAATTATGGAGATTATTCTGGGATTTACTGAAAAACACCTAAAGGACAACGCAGACATTGGTCAGAGCCAACACGGGTTCACTAGGGGAAGGTCATGTCTAACCAACTTAATTTCCTTCTACAACGAGATCACCCGGCTAGTTGACCAAAGGAACTCAGTCGATGTGATTGTTCTGGATTTCAGTAAAGCTTTCAATACTGTCTCTCACAGTATCTTTCTGGACAAAACAACCAGAATACAGTTGAATAAAAGCATAATAAGATGGGAGAACAATTGGCTGATGGGTCGGGCCCAGAGGGTTCTTGTAAATAGGGTTACATCAGGCTGGTGACCTGTCACTGGTGGGGCTTCCGTGGGCTCCATTTTAGCACCAATCCCCTTCAATGTTTGCGGAAATGATTTGGATGTAGGACTTGAAGGATTTTTGAGTAAGTTCATGGATGATACAAAATTGGGTGGAGCTGTTGACTCCATCGAGGGTGGTGAGGCCTTGCAGAGAGATCTGGACAAATTAGAGAGCTGGGCAATCACCAAAGTATGAAGTTCAGCAAGAGCAAGTGCCAGATTCTGCACCTGGGAAGGGGCAACCCTGGCTGTACATACAGACTGGGGGATGAGATGCTGGAGAGCAGCCCCACAGAGAGGGATTTGGGAGTTTTGATTGATAGCAAGCTGAGCATGAGCCAGCAGAGTGCCTTGGTGGCCAGGTGGGCCAACTGAGTCCTGGGGTGCATCAAGAAAGACATTGCCAGTTGGTGAAGTGACTGTCCCACTCTACTCTGCTGGTGCGGCCTCACATCGAGTACTGTGTACAGTTCTGGGTGCCAAAGAAAGATATAAAGCTATTAGAGAGTGTCCAAAGGAGGGCAACAAAGATGGGAAAGGGTCTCCAGGGGTATACATATGAAGAGCAGCTGAAGTCAGTTGGACTGTTCGGCCTGGAGAAGAGGAGACCGAGGGCAGACCTCAGTGAGGTCTACAACTTCCTCCCGAGGAACAGGGGCAGGAGGAGGGACTGGGTGGCCCAAAGGTGCCCTGCAGAGCTCTGCACTGGGACGAGCTGGCTGAGCAGGTCCCCTGGTGACACATGGCGCAGTGCTGGCTCTGCACACATCAAGAGCTTGCAGCAGGGAGGGATCTCTCCCCGAGGCTGGTGAGTAACTGGAGGAGTAACTGTTTGGATTCGGATTTCACTGAAACGCAAGTGCTTCAAATTGTCACTTTAAAGCACACAAAACAACACACCCCAAATGTACCTGAAAGCAGAAGGGGCAGAACTGCCCTCTGCGATGCAGCGGGGACCGATTGTCCCGTATGGCTCCATGTGGCTGCCCGGGGTCCTGTCTGTGGGGCTGTGCTCTGCCCCATCTCTGACACAGTCTGTGACAGCATCACAGTGCTGTCATGCTTGAGGTCAGAGTGGGACCCTTTATGTCACAGTGACAGCTGCCATAACGCCATATCCACTGTCCACACTGCGCAGAAGTGCAGAGGAGGAGAGTGGAGAAGGAGTTTCCTGTTTGGAATCCCCCTCACAAGGATGCAGTTTCCCTTTGTCAAGCTCCCCGCGCTGCGGGTGCTCAGCCTGGATGGTAAGGCCTTCAGGAGCTCTGCCACCGGTGTTATAGGGTGATATCAGTACCCAAAATTGCAGCGGCGGGGAGGGCTGGGGAGGAATTCAGGGGGCCCCAAGTGGTTGTCCCATATGGCTGAGGGGTGACAGTGGCAGGAAATCTGTGGTAACACTTCCTCAGGGAGAGGGTCAGCTCTGGAGATCAGCATTAGAAGAGAAGGGGAGAGAAGGGCAGAGAAGGGAAGGGCAGGGGATCCTGTTGAAGGCCAGCTGACCTCCCTGCATTTCTAGACACCGCCTGAAATGCATGTGTTGGCAATCTGGACTTTCCTTGCAACCAGCCACAGCCTCTGGCTGTTTCCCGCTGGCTCTTCTGGTCTTTCCAGACGGGCAGAAGGGGCCTGGAGCTGGGGGGCCACTTCCCCTTGCAGACGCCAGCTGGTGGGATGCCAGTGCCCAAGTCCCTTCTGCTGCCCCTGGCTGAGCCCAGCCCTCTCTCGGGCTCACCCTGAGGCTGAGAGGCTGAAGGCCACCAAGAGCTCGGCCCTGCAGCTCCCGCGTACACTTGCTCCTGCTGACACCTCTGCCGACCGCTGCGCACGCCAGCTCCGTGCCTGGGCAGGCGCTGAATGGAGGTGGGCTTGCTGGCCCAGAGCCTGACGTGTCTCTCCCTTGCTTTTCAGATGTCATAAGAATTTGGGACAGTGTGTCCCAGTACATGCTCCAGCAGTTTGCACTGGAAAAGGTGAGCTGTTCCTCCTGTTCCTCCTGGCACGTGGATGCTTTCCGCAGTCCTGGCAGCCCCGCTGCCATCGAATGCAGCCGTCCACCCAATTCTCTGAAATGCTCCTGAAGGGCATGGAAGTGGGGCAGCACTGCTGCTGTGACATCCGATGCCAAGAAGGGAATTTGGCTCTGGTAGAAGAGAGGCTTCAAGCCTTCCTGGCACCTCCCAGCCCTCACTGCTGGAAGGCAGAGGCCCAGCAGAAAGCCCGGGACACTTCTCAGGGATCACTCAGCACCCCTCGGGCCTTACAGAGCTCCAAGATGCTTGTTTGGCTTTTACTCTCCTTCTGTGCTATAAGGGGGAAGAGGAGATAGGAGAAAAGAACACGTCTTCTGCTCAGCGGCTCTTCTCCAACTCTTTCTGAAGAGCCCCATCCCACCTCCTCGCACCTCCGGAGCGGAGGAAGCACAGAATGCCAGCGTCTCACTCCGACGAGTCCATTTGTCCTGCTAAAAGCACTTCTCCTGTTCTCTGCTCTCCGCAGGGTGTGGCCGTAGATGTGCTCGGCGTTTTCTACATACTGCGGAAGCACAGCAGCGAGGTGAACAGGGACATGGTTGTGCCCAGGTTTCACCTGTCGGAGAGGGTCGCGAAGGTGCAGGGGCTCAGCTACACCAGCAGCGACATCCCCGGTAGGCCGAGGGCACAAAGCCTTTGCTAAGCCTTGTGGCGCAGTCGGGCTGCTGAGCCGCTGCCCACCTGACGCTGTTCCTCTTTTGCTGTTTTCTAGATGATCTCAAAGTTGTCCCCCTGGACTATTCTCAGTTGTCACAAAAGACATCCATTCCCGAGAAGCTGGTGAAGGAGTGTGTGAACGACATCGTGGTACTCTTCAGCTGGGGTGCCGGACTGGGGGAGGATTACGACCTTGTTTTCAAGGGCATCGGTTCTCTGATGAGCCGAAACAAGATCCTCACGATGAGATACCACCCAGAGTTTCTCCTCACCATTGATGGGACTGGAACTGTCTTAGAATGTCTGCTCTCCGTAAGTTTAACATTTTTTCCAGGGCTCTTTCTGAGGCTCAAGCCAGACACCTCCCTAGCCTGGGATCCCACTCCCAGCAGCTTGGGGACAGAGCACAAGAGCAGGGCGAGTTCTGTTGTGCTGCTGGCAAAAGGGGTGCAGGGGGAGAGTTTCCTTGAGGGAGCTACGCTGAGCAGTGGCAAGGCGTGCTGCCTTTGTGGGCAATGGGATCCCTTCTCGGGCCTCATCTGCCACATCTCTGTCCTTTCGGCAGAACCCATGGACAAAGATTTGCGTGCTGTCAGGCAAAGAACCTGACCCTTTCCACATGCGTCCCGGTGGGATCCGCGTGCTTCCAGCGTGAGTACATGCACTTGTGCAGCCCTTGGTTCCTCAGCTCCTCCTTGGTAGGGCTGTCGCCAGAGCTGCCTGCTCCTGCGGATAGCCAGGAATCCCTCCGTGATGGAAGGATGGCCAGCTTCCTCCACGCGTGCTTTCTGCTTTTGGATGCTGGCTGTCCTCACCTGCTTTAGTTTGGAGGAGGGATTGTGCTCTGCACTGCCAGCATGGATTGGACCTGGAGAGCAATTCAGGCATCCTTTCCCATCGAGATTCATCTCCTCGTTCCGTTTCTTGGTGGGGCGGTGGCAAAAAGCATTTGAAAAGGCAGCTTCTCAAGTGTCCTCTCTCCTGGCTTGTACCTGAGAGGCCTCTCAAGGGTAGTTCAGCTGCTCAAGGGTCTGGTACAAGTCGTGCTGGGGACATTTCCCAGACTTTCCTCAGACTGCAGTGAAGGAAAGGTCTCCTAAAGGCCTTCTTCTTCTTGGAGCAACAGAGAGTGGAGGAGGGACTTGGTGGCCCAAAGGGCGGCTCTGGGGTCCAGTGGGGCCCTGCAGAGCTCTGTGCTGGGACGAGCCCAGCTGAGCAGGTCCCCTGGTGGCACAAGGGGCATAGCTGGCTCTGCACACATCAAGAGCTTGCAGCAGGGAGGGACTGCTGGAGGCCAAGGGGCTCCAGTCTGTGCCACCCAGTGAGAGCCCTCTGAGGTGGTAAATAGTCTGGACACACTGCTTTAGCGATCTGGAGGCCCTGTAGTGACCGCCAGCTATCACTGTCACTGCCTGCTCAGGGGAGGTGGAGCCCTTTCTTCCAGCTCATGTCTTCTTCTTTCTAGGTTTAAGATTAAGCTACCCCCTGGCAGAAAAGCTGAAGAGCTTTCCTCCACTGAGCGAGACAGTGAGAAAGAAAGTAAGGACTGTCCGAGTAAGGACTGAGCAGGTCTGCACCTCCTCTTGTCCATGTGGTCACAAAGACGCTGTTCTGAAGAGGTGTCTTCTTTCCCAGCGGCAGGCAGCCCTCAGGCTAAGCATCTCCCCCACCAAAAGAAACGTCCACTGAGCAGCCTGAAAGCGGCAACGGACAAGAAAGGGCAACAGGACAGTAGAAGGAAGACTCCGGACAAGTGAGGCTCTTGGACAAGCAGATAAGGGCAATGGGACGGTCTGGTAGTCATGGGAGTGAGAGATTTCTCTTGGACATGCCATCTGTATTAGCTCTGAAAGGCTATTAGCACATCTCAGAAGGGCTGGTGTTTGCCAGCCAGACTGTAGGTGTATGGTAGTGTTTTGTGAGACACCGGGATCAGCCTCATTCCTTTTCACCTTCTGTCCATCCAGCAATGAGTTTAGCGTACTGTTAGCCAGCCTGCAGACAAAGTTTGAGGCTGAAAAACAGGCAGTCTTGGCAGAAGACCTGGCAAAGGAGAGAGAGAATGAAGGTAATGCAAGCCCAGACTACCCAAAGCATGCCCGCTGCCCCAAGTTGCAGCTCCTCTGCAGAAGGACACTTCCCCACGCCACCCCATTCCCAAGCAGATCTTGCCGAGTGTTCTTTCACTTGAGCACTGTCACAGGACCGAGGGGCCTCCTAGGAAATGTGACTCCATCAGGGTCGCTGTCACAGAAAGCATCCCAATGGCACCCAGCAGCTCGGCATGCGCCTCTGGTCTGAGCTGCCCCAAGGACATGCCTTTGGCCTGAAGGTCTGAAGGCCTTTCTCGTGTCTCGCTTCAAGGGCGTCCTCCCAAGAAGCCCCTGCTGCCCCGAAGGAGGCTTTCCCCGGTGACACTTCCTGTGATGAAACCAGAGGATGGACGGGGAGAGCAAGCTGCAGGAGACAAGCCCCCTGAGAGGTGAGAGCTTTGGAGAGACGCAGCGGGCACTGGCGTGCCCTGGTCCTGGTGGCAGGGAGATGTTTGTGTTGGCCGTGTCGCCTCCGTCAGCTCGGGAGGGCTCTTTGGACGTGTGCACGTTTCCTGCTGGAGAGCCCGGCACGGCGTGGCTCGGTGACACCCCCGCATCGTGTCAGCTTCAGCTTTGTGCCTGTCTTGTTCCCAGGTCTGAGCCCTGCCAAGCACCACCTGCCACTCCAGAGCTGCTCCAACGCCCCCATGGAAAAGAAGGCATAGGTAAGGAGGGTGAGAAAGAAGGAGAGGTAGCGGATGGGCCCCGGCACAGGCTTGTGGGCTTCCCTCGTGCCTTAGTGTGTGCAGAGGCAGCCAGGGCTCTGTGTGGTTGCTGGGACAGCAAAATGTCTCTCACACGGCTGGGTTTGCCCCAGAGGGTCCATCTTCAGGGCTCACAGTGGAGGAGGACCCTGGCCCAGCACCATGCCCCACGCTGCAGTTACTCTGCTGAGGGATGTCCCCGCTGCGCCCCGTGCCCTAGTGTGACTCGCCAAGCTCTGCGTGAGGGGTGGGCTTGTGCTGGGGGGGCGAAAGGAAGGCGGGCTGTCTGTCCTCACTGCTAATACCTTCTGCCTTGAGGGAAGGTCGAGGCGGGGGGTATATCCTAGAGATTCAGTGCGCTTTCATCTGATGAGCAAGGATGTGCTGGGAAGACTGTCAGATGTCTCCCAGCGGGTGCTAAAACACCATTTCAGCTTGGGAGCTGGTGACTCGCTCCCTCCTGGTGGAGCTGCTCCCGGGCTGCATAAAAAGAGGGCCCTGCGCAGACCGTGCCCCTAGGAGCAAACGTGTCCCAGAGAGCAGTGCAGGCAGGTGGGAATCTCCTCCCCATGCTTGATGCCATCTGCCCCATCAAGTCTCTGTGAGGTCTCCAGCACTCCCTGGCAGGCCCTGCTCCTCAGGAGGTGTCCTAGGGAAAAGAATACCGGACAAAGAAAACCCAGGGGTGAGAGTTGCTCTCTGGACCTGCAGAGTTGGATGAGATAAAGGGTTCTCAGGGGCCTCCACCCCACAACGAAATGTGACTCCAGGGCCATTGGGGTTGCTGTCACAGAAAGCATCCCAATGGCACCCAGCAGCTCGGCATGCGCCTCTGGTCTGAGCTGCCCCAAGGACGTGGCTTTGGCCTGAAGGTCTGAAGGCCTTTTTTGTGTCTCGCTTCAAGGGCGTCCTCCCAAGAAGCCCCTGCTGCCCCGAAGGAGGCTTTCCTCGGTGACACTTCCTGTGCTGAAACCAGAGGATGGACGGGGAGAGCAAGCTGCAGGAGACAAGCCCCCTGAGAGGTGAGAGCTTTGGAGAGATGCAGCGGGCACCGGTGTGCCCTGGTCCTGGTGGCAGGGAGATGTTTGTGTCAGCTACACTGCTGGGCAAAAGGGCATGGAAGTTTTCCTGCAGGAGATAACTGGCAGTGCTGCTTTTCTCCCTACATCCCTGTCTGCTTTCACACTGTCCCTGCTACCCTAAGCACAGCAGCGTGACCACCCAACAGTCTTTCAAGTCACTGTCAGCTGGGCCTTTGCACGAGACCATCATCTCAGATGACGCTGTCTTTCTCTTTGTCCCACTCAGAGAGGGCTTAGTCCTGAGCACCTCTTTCTCTGTCCTTGAGAACACAAGTCCTCAGCTACACAGCTCTGCTCAACAACCACCTTCTGCTGCAGAGGCACGGGCTTGCAAAGTAGATGCAAGTATATTTGGTGGAGTCCCAACACTACCCGCTTTGTATTTTTAGTGTGCTACCAGACATTGAGAGGGACTATTCAAAGGAGGACAAGAGCAAAATGACGCACCGCGTCAGGAGGAAAACTGAAATCCCTGCCTGCAAAGGCCATCAGAGAGTAGGACAGGTACGTGGTCTTGCCCCATGTCACTTCAGCGTTGCATTGAGGAGTGGAGAAGCGCTGATGGTCGTGCCCAAAAGACTGAAGAGAGTCCAAAGGAGGGTCACGGAGATGATCAAAGGGCTGGAGAATCTGCCGTGTGAGGAGAGACTGAGGAACCTGGGTCTTTTCACCCTTGAAAAGTGAAGGCTTGGGAGGACCTCATCACAGTATTCCAGTATTTAAAGGGTGGCTACAAAGCCAACAGAAGCTCTCCTTTCACAAGGGCAAACATGGAGGAGACAAGGGGCAGTGGGTACAAGTTGCACTGAGCGAAGTTTCATCTTGCTAGAAGGTCTTAGGACCAAAGGGGAGCAGTTAGGTGTCCGTGGGAAGAAAGAAGACACTCCCTGTTGTGCCTTGTTCAGAGCAGAGCATTAGGAGCGAGGTGCTCAGTACGAGGCACAGGAGCCCCCCAGCCCTGAAATTAATTCTGTCTGTTGTGTGTCTGTGGCCCCCCAGGAGGTCTGCTACCTGTGCATGCAGCAAGAGGAACGAAGTCTGCGGGCAGCCCTGCTGAAGCAGAAAGAAGAGCAAGAAAGGGCTGAGTGGGCAGAACTGCAGGCCTGGCAGGCCAGGATGGCAGCGCTGCACGCCCAGGTACGGGCAGTGACCTCAGCCACGCAGAGGACCGGCGTTTCTCTCCCCTGGCAGGGCTGCTGAGTTGTTTCCCCAAAACCCGGGGGGCAACTCGCTGCTGTCTCTGAGTCTCCTCTGCTCCTGTCCAGGAGAGAGAATTGGTCAATACCAGACTCAGTGGACAATTTGTCAACTAGCAGACAAAAACAGCCCTCTCCTTCCTGCCTTGAACCTGGGGAGGCTCCGCCAAGGCTGCCAGCCCTGGCATTGGAGCAGCAGCTCTCCCAGGCAAGGGCTATCCCAGCCCCGGGCGGCTGCCTGCAGGGGAGAGCTGGGCGCAGGGCAGCTCTTCGTGCTCGCCTGTTCTGCTGCGGGCGTGATGTACTGGTTTTCCCCTCATAGTACAGTGAGGTTTTTAAGTCTGATTTGTGACCAAAGCCTCTGGACTTCACCAGCCACCCTGACATAAAAAGAAAGAAATTTGTTCCTTTGGCTTCAGTGCTTGAAAGATGAAGCCTTCAATGCTCTTGTGCTTGGAAGAGCAGACTAGGCTGAGTGTCCGGAGAAAGGTTGTGTGATCCCCAGGTGCCTCCTGTGCTGTGCTGTGCAGGGATCGTTCCTTTGCTGGCCCCTCGAGCCAAAATACTCTCCTTTTTTTTCTTTCCCTCATTGTATAACAGAGAGCACGTGCTGCATGGAAGCTGGAGATTGCTAAAATAGCCAAAACGGAGAAAAAAGAATACAACGATAACCTGGTAAGAAGTTTATAAAAAATAAAATGAGGTCCCCAGCAGGTAACTGCTGTGTCTCAGCTGTGCCACTTGGGAAGCGCAGCGAGCCCCTGCTCTGACCTTGGCACCTCCATGGGGATTTGCAGCGGTGATTCTCCAAAATCCCCCAGCACATCTGCAGTGTCCCTGATGCAGTCCCCCACTAGGCTGGTGCTTCTGGGCACACTCATTTGCCCGCTGCTTGATAAGCCTCTCTCTCTCTCCAGAAATCCTACTGGTCCCCTCCTCCATCCTACACCATAAGAAGGGAGTATGACAGACAGCTCCAGGAGAGGAGGGAGGTGTGGGGAAAGGAGCCAAAGCATATACCAGTGAAGACCTCATGGCAATGGTAAGTGTGCACAGCTCCTGCCATGTCCTGGTTCAGTGGCAGCGAGACAGCGTTGGGCCAAGGACCCTGTCCCTGGCACAGCTCAGGGGCTGCATGCAGCATCCTGCATTTCTCCCGGCCTGGGTATGTCCCTGTCTTACCCCTGGCTCCAGGTACCTCTCTACAACTCCAAGTGAATTCTTAGGGCTTCTAACCTGAAGGATGTGGGAACAAATGGGACCATGGGTGTGAGGGGTGGGGCATGCCTAGGGCAGGAGGGGCCTGAGCCAGCAGGTGAGAGCCACGTTGTCCCTCTGTTGCAGCCATCAAGCACTGCCAGCCATCTGGGCAAAGTTTTAGAGGTGGACGGAGCCGGCTGGGGAAGAGCAGAAGAACAGAAAGAGCAAAACCCATTCAGGGCTCACGACAAGAGTGTGCCTGGTTCCTCTGGTGTGTCTGAGCAGGGCTGGTGCCTTGCCTTCCTGCAGGGGGAGGAGGCACCAGCAACACGATCTGGCTGCAGAACGACACCATTGTGAAGGAATCCTGTTGTTTCCAGCTAGCCAAATGGGTCTCCCCAGCCGTCCGAGATTAACCCAAAGAGTCAACTCTTAGTTAAAGCAGCAAGAAATGTAATGGGACACAACTATCAGCTCGAGCCAGGTGCCTCCAAGGAGAGACCCCACCCAACACTTTCCCTGGCTTCTTATACCCGTAGAACCTTCATTTTGTCCGCTATATTCAGTTCTGAATATATATATACGTTTTGTTCCTTCAGATTGGTGGTTCTTTGTTGTAGGACAGGATGGCTTCTGTTACCTCCCAAGGCAAGGTGGCTTCTGTTATCTTGTAGGCTCTGGTCAGCACATCCCCCCCTTCCCCATCAGTGCCACCCAGGCCCCCACACAATGCCACTCACTGGTGCTCAGTCAGCACTACATACCAGGTGATGCAGAGCTCATGCCATGGCCTAAGGCTTCACTAAATTTACTCTACTAATGTGAAACAACAGCCACCTGAATTCACAGAGTCATAGAATGGCTTGGGTTGGAAGGGACCTCAAAGATCATCTAACTCCAACCCCCCTGCCATAGGCAGGGATGCCACCCACTGGATCAGGTTGGCCAAGGCCCCATCCAGCCTGGCCTTGAACACCTCCAGGGATGGGGCAGCCACAGCTGCTCTGGGCAACCCGTTCCAGTGCCTCGCCACCCTTACAGTGAAGAATTTCCTCCTAATGTCTAATCTAAATCTGTTCCCTCTGCGTATAAGACCACTCCCCCTTGTCCTATCATTATCTACCCAAGAAAAGAATCCTTCTCCATCCCTTTTATAAGACCCCTTTAAGTATTGAAAGTCCACAGTGAGGTCTCCCCGGAGCCTTCTCCAGGCTGAGTATGGCCAGCTCTCTCACCCTTTCTTCATAGGAGAGGTGCTCCAACCCTCTCATAATCTTTGTAGCCCTCCTCTAGACTCGAATTCCTTACATACCAGCACCTTGTTTCTCTTACAGTGTCCTCCCTTTGTTTTTATGAGCATCCCTGCATTCTATAATACCTACATTTCAAACGTTCACTCTGCCTCTGTGTTTTTATGTATAATCTCCACACACATGCATAGAGGATTATAGGAAGCAAGCACACCAGGACTAACATTATAATCAATACAAGGATTGGATGTAACATAAGATTTCAAACCCCGGTAGTAGTGGAAGACCATCCCAACAGTACTTCCCTCCAGTGGTATCCACCATCCTTCCTAACCCTCTCCAGAACATGCTGTATTTCCTTTGTATCATGATGGACGGCGATAAAGATTTTCTGTCCATTATCTCATATATGCTCTAATAATTTGTGTAAATCATTGACCATATACGGTCCTTCCCATTTTGGGTCTATCTTGGTTTTCTCTGAAAATATTTTAATTACTACCTCATTCCCTGGCTGTATGTCATGCACCTATAATCCGGGTGGTACCAGCTGATACCATTGTGCATATTTATGTCTGCTCTCAGCTTTGGCAACTACATTATGTATTGAGTTACTCATTCATCTCCGTCCAACAGGCTGGGCTTAGCTGGGATAAAAGTTCCTGGTATAGCCAAACGTCTAACAAAGAGAATTTGGCTGGTGTTAGCCCTTGGGTTCGCCTTGGGCATTCCAGACATCCCATAGGGCTAAGTTCAGGGCTTCTGGCCACCTTAATCCTGTATGGATACATAATTCTGTTATTTTTCTCTTTTAATGTCTGAT
Source organism: Cygnus atratus (assembly GCF_013377495.2). NCBI lineage: Eukaryota > Metazoa > Chordata > Aves > Anseriformes > Anatidae > Cygnus > Cygnus atratus. Next base: position 4,410,731 of record NC_066388.1, read on the forward strand.
TTATTCGCTCCACCATTTTGAGGTGGGCGATAGGGAGTGTGTAGGTCCTGTTTGATCCCTGAGATTTTATAAAGTTGTTTTATGACTGGCCATAAAATGAGTCCCTCTGATTCGATCATTTGTGAGACTTCATATCTTGGAATTACATCATTTAACAGAGCCTTAGCTACCCCATTTTACACTGGCCTTTCTTGCAGGGAAAGCTTCCACCCATCCAGACAATTGATCTGCTATTAGCAGTAATTTTTTTTAACCATTTTCTATTCTGTCTATCTGTAGTCTTTGAAAAGGGAATTAGGCCCACAGCCGCTCCCTAATTCACAGTTGGGTCTCAAAACCTCATTGACAGGTTGGGCAGCTATTGGTTACTCTTTTGGCAGTTGCATATGCTCCTGGTGCTGCCCAAACTTTTTGCACTTGATTAGCAATGAGGGCAATGTTGTGGAGGTGTTCTCTGTTCCTTTGCAATTCAAGTGTGTGCTGTGAAAGTTCACCACCGCTGCTCCATGAGACTGCCCATGAAGACACCCCTATCACAAAACAGACAGAGCAAGCATGGTGTTCCTTGGGAACCATTCCTTGAAAGGGCTTAGTCCTGGAGAGCGTCCCAAGCACAGCAGTGGCTCACTCAGTTGGCAGAGAGAAGCAGAAAAACTCACGTTGGAAACACAACATCACCGTCCAGAGGGACCCGGACAGGCCTAAGAGGTGGGCACACATGGTCCGTGTGAGGTTCAACAAGGCCAAGCGCAAGGTGCTGCACTGGGTCAGGGCAATCCCAGCCATCAGCACAGGCTGGGGGGTGAGTGAATTGAGAGCAGCTCTGCTCAGAGCAGGACTCGGGGGGATCCTTGTGGATGGCAAACTCGACAATACTCCCCTTGTGTCCTGCTCTGGTGAGGCTGCACCTCGAGTACTGTGCTCAGTTTTGGGCCCCTCAGTACAAGAAGGACATCGAGGCCCTGGGGCGTATCCAGAGAAGGGCTACGAAGCTGGTGAAGGGCCTGGGACACAAGTCCTGTGAGGAGCAGCTGAGGGACCTGGGGTTGTTCAGTCTGGAGAAGAGGAGGCTCAGGGGAGACCTCATTGCTCTCTGCAACTGCCTGAAAGGAAGGTGTGGGGAGCTGGGGGTCGGCCTCTTCTTGCAGGTAACTGTGATAGGACCAGAGGGAATGGCCTCAAGTTGTGCCAGGGGAGGTTTAGGTTGGAAATGAGGAGACATTTCTTCTCAGAAAGAGCAGTCAGGCAGTGGAATGGGTTGCCCAGGGAGGTGGTGGTGAAGCCAGGGATAGAAGAATGGGGGCTTGCTTAATCGCATTAATGATTTCTAAATAAAACTATCGTAATTATTAAAGCCAGGAATGGAAGAATGGGGGATTGCTTAATCACATTAAAAATAGATGTTGCTGAATGTCTTTGCTTACTACTGTGCAAATTAACTGAAACAAGGAGACTTGGGGCCCCTCACAAAGGATGGTTCCTGACAAAAATGGGGAACCTGTCTCAAAAATCAGCTGAGACAGACCTTGTAGTTTGGACAAGAGCCAAGGAGCAGCTGAGTCTGCACAAAGGCAGGGGGTCAACTAGTGGTGATGAAGAAGAGTTATCGGCCTTCATCCTCACAACCCCCGGCGACCACCACCAGAAGGCACTGAGCAAGTGCAGACAGGAGGAGTTTATGGAAATGACTTCTTGGAACTAATTATAATACGAAGCGGGGATAGGTTATGCATATGTATAGGCGTATTGGGAAACTTCACGCATATGTAACTCTTTACTGCATATAACCAAGGCAAGTTGCTGCATTGGGGCGCGCATGCCTTTGGGAGCTATCCCGCATGTGCCCGGCGCCGAAATAAACCACATACCTACTTTATAACTCATTTGCTTGGAGTTGTACAGTTTTTCCATGAATCTGGAGTCACTGTCCCTGGGGGTGTTCAAGGAAAGGTCAGACGTGGTGCTTAGGGACATGGTTTAGTGGGTGACGGTGGTAGGGGGACGGTTGGGCCGGATGATCCTGGAGGTCTTTTCCAGCCTTAATGATTCCATGATTTGCCAGCACGTCCGCTTGCGCTCCAGAAGGCCAACCACATCCCGGGCTGCCCCAGGAGGAGCACGGACAGCGGGCTGATGGGGGAAGGCTTTGGGGAAAACCTCATTGCACCCTGCCATGACCTAAAGGGGCCTCTGAGAGAGTGCTAGGGCAAGGGGGGCAGCTTTAAGCTCAGGCAGGGTAGGTCTACATCAGGAATCGGGAAGGAAATCTCTCCTATGCGCGTGGCCGGGCCAGCGGAGCCCCCCTCCCTCGGGGCTCCCCAGCAGCAGGGGGCGCGCCGCGGACTACATCTCCCAGCGTGCCGCGGGGGCGCTGCGCACGCGCCCTGCGCGCGGGGACGCGCTCGCCTGGTGCCCGCAGCGCCCCCTGCCGGCCGCCGCCGGGGGGAGGTCTTGGGCCCGGGCCCGGCCCCGGGGGGGGGTTGGGGGGGGCTCCGGGCTCTGAGCGCCCCTGCAGGGATTTGGGGGCCCTCGGGCCAAGGCCACGTCCTGGGGCTGCTGGGTGCCGCTGGGGTGCTTTCTGCGGCAGCGAAGGAGCCCTTCTGCCAAGACTCCCCCTCCTTCAGCCCCAAACTTCGCTCAGGCAGGGCCCCCCCAGCGCCCAGGACTTTTGAACAGTCCCCAGGGATGGAGACTGCACCGTCTCTGCAGGACGCAGAACAAGGCTTATGAGGAGCGGCGGCGGGAGCCGTGGCTGTTTAGCTTGGAGAAAGGCTCGGGAGAGACCTTAGTGTGAATTACAGTGACCTAAAGGGAGGTCGGGGCGAGGTGGGGATTGGGCTCTGCTCCAGGTGACGCGACGAGGGGAAATGGCCTCAGGTTGCACCAGGAGAGGTTTCGGTCGGATAGGAGGAGAAATTTCTTTACCGAAAGGGTTGTGTGGCATTGGGACGGGCTGCCCGGGGCAGTGGTTGGGTCACCATCCCTGGAGGTCTTCAGGAAACGTGGAGATGCAGAGCTTGGTAGCATGGTTTAGTGGTGGACTTGTCAGTACTGGGTTAAGGCTTGGACTGGATGATCCTAGAGGTCCTCTCCAACCCGACCGATCCCATGGCTCGATGACGCTGCGCTGCTCCTTCATGCCTGCCTGCCCACGTGGCCGTGAGGGAGGAGCGGACAGGAAAAGCCAGAGGACAGAGGAGGAGATGTGCCGTGGGGAGCACACACGGTGATCCCCCCCTGCAGCTGCCTTCAGCACTCGCCCCGGAGTTGGCTCAGGCTGCTCGAGGCCCCAGCTGGAGCTGGCTGCAGCCAGACTGCAGCAGGGAGCTCCCCGGGGCCTGTTTATTTACCAGACTTCCAGTGGCATGACTAGCAGCTTTCTTTTATGAATAGGACGTGGTTTGGAAGTCTGTGCTGTTGTTGGTTTTAATGCGAAGAAGTAGGTCTAGTCTCCCAGGCACGGTGGCATAAAAACCATCCGAAAGAAGAAATGAAAACGTCCGCTAGCTTCAGTGGGCGAGGGATGGAGCCTTGAATTTTGACTGGGTAGAGAGAAGTGGCCTAGGAGCTGGGCGCTGCGGAGCTGGCTGTACAATCACTAGAGGGCTCCCGGGCTCTTCGGCGGCATCGCCGGTATTCACACCCCTGGACGGGAACCGCCGTGGGATTTGCCTGCCTTGTTCCTGCTCTGCAAATAGCCCTTCCCTGCCCCGACTCTGGTGCCACGAGTGGCAGCCGGGTGGTGCCTCACAGGCTGCTGAGGCGGCTCCTGGCTGCCAGCCCCAGCATCCCTGCTGCAAGACTGCTCCTCGCCGCAGGTTTCTGTGGCCAGGGCAGAGAGTTCGTGGTGGCTCCTCTCGTGCTGGGTGGTGCAGGCACAGGATGGAGGCTCCGACCATCCTCTGCTTCCCCTGCGGGCAAAGCAGCAGTCGGTGACACCCCAAGACTTGCCACCGGGCTGCCCCTGGCCCAGGAACAGCGGGGAGGAGAGGGTGAGGTAGAGGCCAGCAAAGAGAAAACCAGCTTTGGGGAGGAGGCTGCCAGGAAGGAGGCTTCTGCCTCCCCTCCTGGAGCAGGGATGGGATCACAGCAGCCCCGTGGCTGGGGACAGCAGCGCTGCCATGAGCGTGTCCAGGATCCCACGGCTGGGGGGTGCCCCCCCTGCTTTCCCCTGGCACAGGGCTGCCATGGGCACCTCCGACACCGGTGTCTGGCAGCTCCCAGCCGGGGCCTGAAGCTTGTCTGGTGTTGGAAGGGGTGGCAGGGGGCCAAAGGAAGAGTTTGGGCAAGGACAGGCACGGGGACAGCGGGGGGGGGCCCAGCAGCAGCCCTTGGGGTGGCCACGCACATGTGGGTGTGGGTGTGCAGGGAGGGGAAGAGAGGAGCCCAATGGAAGGGATCTGGGCAGGTATGGTGGCAAGCAGAGTGTCTTTGCTCAGCGAGGGGAATGGAGGAGATGTAAGCATGCGGGGAGAGCAAGAAGGGATTCAGAGCATCCCAAGAAAGGAGGAGACGTGAGAGCTCCAGGCTGGAGAATAAATGGGATGTGAGCATGAAGGAGCAGGACGCGGGTGCTCAGGGAGGAGAAGGGATGTGAGCAAGCAGGGCGGGCACTGGGGCATGCCCAAGGCTGGGAGGGCGGAGGGGTTGTGAGCTTGCCTGGAGGGCACGGTCTGCTTTGCATGTATGGGAGCGGGCACCAAGTCCAGGAAGACATGGCGAGGGCCGGGAGGCAAATTTAGAGACAGGTCACATGAATGATGGGCCCACACCACAAAGGCGTTTCTTCCCTAGGCTGCTGAGCAGCTGGAGGCGGCTGTTTGGATTTGGGACTTCACTGAGTGCCACATGCTTGGACTGCCATTTTACAACAACCAGAGAAAAAACACCGCGGAGATGTTTGAGAGCAGAAGGGGCAGAACTCAGCGGGGACCGACTGTCCCGTATGGCTCTGGGTGGCTGCCCAGGGTCCTGGCTGCGGGGCCAGGCTCTGCCGGTGCCTTCTCCTGGCAGAAGTCCCGGCACCGAGGGTTACTGCATGCGTCACAGCGGGTGCTGGCCCCGAGCTCCTGGCTGGTGAAGGAGCTGGAGGCGCTCGGGTGGCCGTGCTGGGTCCCCTGGGGGGCAGCTGGCCCTGGCTGGGGAGAGCCTTGGGGAGAGGGTCAGCCCTGGAGATCAGCAGGGGACGGGGAGGGAAGGGCAGGGGGTCCTGCCAGAGGCAGGCTGACATCCCTGGGTCTTTAGAGACCACCTGAAACTCCTGTGCTGGCAATCTGGGCTTTCCTTTTAACCAGCCACGACCTCTGACTGTTCCCCGCTGGCTCTTTTGGTCTTTCCAGATGGGCAGAAGGGGCCTGGAGCCGGGGGCTGCTTCACCAGGACGAGGAGAAAAAGGGTCCCTGAGCCAGTCCAGGTGAAAGCCCGGCTGGGAGCAGCTCTGCAGAGCAGCTCAGCAGCACCGTGACCCCATTCAGTTCTGCTGGGCCACCCCGAGCGCATTTCGGGCACCTCTGCTCCCCGAGCCCGGGCATTTCTGCGAGCCCCTCGCTCCCCAGCTCCTCCTCCCTAATCGCCCTGCGATGTGGGAATGCCCCGTGCCAGGAGGATTTCAGGGGAAAGCTCAGCAAATCACACCCAGCCGACGGACCGTGGCCTTGGAAAAGCAAAAACTACATCAGTGCCTCGAGCTCGGGATTTACAGACTCGCTGCGTTTTACTGGGCAGGGACATGGAGCTGTGATTTCGTACGTGAGACGGGCACGGTCTGGAACGGTGACTCGCAGGTAGCTCCCCAGCAGCTCTCTCTGCTCCAGTGCCTTAAGTGGCATTAATGTCCACGTTCAGGCATCTGTTTTATGTCCCGGGCTGCGCTCCTGGAGCAGGAGCCAGTGCCGCTGCAGGGCTGCGAACCCGGCGTGCTGGGTCTCACGGCCCTGCTGCTCAGGAAGGGGAGCTGTGGGGCAGAGCTGCTGCAGGTCCTGGGTAGCCCCGCACGGCCCTGGCTGGACCCGCAGGCACTGCCCTCCTCTTGCCCTGCTCGGCTGTCCCCGTGCTGCTGCGGAGCCGTCTGTCCTGGGCCATAACCTGGCGACAGAGCTGTGGTACAGCCACCAGTACGGGTGTCGGTACACCGACTTCATGGGTTGTCTTAATTAAACACTACAGATTCTACCATTCCCTATTTTTACCCCCAGCACCAGCGTGGAATTGGATTTAACCCCCGCTGTTAACTCCGTATCAGGGGTCCTGCGGTACCCGGGGAAGGTGAGTGCAGGCAGACGTGCCCGTTGCTCTCCGTTACCCCTTCCCCGACAGGTTCGGCACATTGTGAGCCCGTTAGGGCGACTGGACGCGGCCACAAGCAACGCTGGCACGTTCAGAGGGCGCAGGGGAGGTTGTCCTGGCCCAGCCCTAATGGAGGCAACGTCGGCTAAACCAGCGAGGTGACGTTCATCAATGAAAATCTTGGGGTCAGCAGGGACTGGAGACGATGCTGGACACGGTGCCATGCCCCGACCTCACGGCGCTGTTCCCAAAGCCTTGCTGACCAGGACCCTGCAGCCACACATCCCACGCTGTGGCCCCTGAGCCCTCCATGGTTGCTCCGGGTGCTCAGGAGGTCACATCCCTGCCTCTACACCCTGCTCCACCCCGTGTCCAGGCAGGTCCCCCACGAAGCCACCGCACCTCGTCCCCACCCTCCGAATAAGCTGACGGCAACGTAACGGTTTGGTGGAGGCCCAGAGAGGTGGGAGCGCATCTCCTCCCTCCGCGGGGCCAGGGATAGCCACGAGCCAAGCTGGGAGCAGCTCGATTTTGGGGGGGGACCTTCCTGCCTCAAAACCCAAGCCTGGCCCTCTCCCCCTCTGCAAGGAGCCCCCTCGGTCAGAGCCCTCCGGTACGGCCGCGTCTTGTCCCGGGGAGCCCGGAGCTGGGCCCAGCGCTGGTGACGTGGGCTCAGCGGGGCCGAGCGGAGGGGAAGCATCACCTCGAGCTGCTGCAGCGCTCCTCCCAGGGCAGCCCAGGATGCCGGCGGCCTCCTTTGCCGCGAGGCACATCGCTCACGGTCAGCTTGGTGCCCACCAGGACCCCACGTCCTTCTCCGCAGAGCTGCTTCCCAGCCAGATCCAACCGAAATGACTCTGGGGCTGTTCCTCCCCGGGCGCAGGGCCCGGCGTCCCCCCGCGGAAGGTCAGGAGGTTCCTCACAGCCCATTTCTCCAGGCCGCCGTGGTTCCTCTGGATGGCAGCACAGCCCTCTGGTGCGTCAGCCGCTCCTCCCCATCCTCCGTCATCAGCAAAGCTGCTGAGGGTGCACCTGCCCCACGCCCAGGTCACCAGCGAAGGCGTTGGACAATATTGGCCCCAGCGCCGACCCTGGGGTGGGCCACTAGCGGCTGGCCCACTTTGTGCCACCAACCCCAGCAGTCCGGGCAGTTTTCCTTCCACCTCGCTGCCCGCCTGCCTAACCAGCGCCTCGTCACTTCGTGTATGGGGCTGTTATGGTCAGCAGCGTCAAAACCTTGCTAAAGCGGAGGGGAACAACAGCCACTGCCCTCCTCTTCCACCCAGCCAGCCACCTCGCTGTGCGGGCTGTCAGGTCGGCTAAGCTCGGTGTCCCCGTTGGAAGTCCACGCTGGCCACTCCTCATCAGGTTTGTCTTCGCCTGGAAGAGTTTCCAGGAGGAAATGGGATCGGGAGCCCCGGGTCCTGGCTCCCCACGGCATCGCCCAGAGGATCTCGCCTGTTTCCCCAGCAGACGCCCACCTGGGACGAAGGGGAGACCACGGGGGGACAGGGATGGGGTCAGGGTGCGGGGTCATCCCCTGCCACCACGGGGCGAGGCCAGGAGGGGTGAGGGGACCCCAGCACCCAGCTCCCCTCACCCCCAAGCCCGCCCGGGGCTGCGGCACAGCTCCACGCGCCCGGTGCTGCACGTGGCCGGGGACGCGGGGCCGGCAGGGACACGAGCCGGACTCTGGCCCCATGACGGGGGGTCAGCGGGGCGGGGGCACCCAGGCCACTTCCCCCGGCGGGTGCCACCCGTGGCCCACGTCAGAGGTGGCCCCACGAGGCGACCGCTCAGCCCCGAGCCGCTGACCCCGTGCCCCGGCCACGCACAAGCCAAGTGCCGGACACGGGCGGGCTCCGTGCCAGCCCCCCGGGCGGACACCCCGGCTTCCTGCGCCGCGCTGACCCGCTGCCCCCGGCCGGCTCTGCCCGCTGGGCCGCGGTTCCTGCCGGGCAAGGGTCGCCCGGACAAGGGAAGGGCCGGGCAGCCGTGGGGCAGCGGGCACGGCCTCGAGGGGGGCACCGAGCAACGGGGCTGCGCGCACGCACGTGTCCTCGTGCACGAGGGAGCAGGAGGTGTGCAACAGCGGCGTGCAAGGACGTGCACACACACACAGAGCCCCCCGGGGGGGGGGGGGGGGGGGCGCAGAGCCCAGCACCCCACGGCAAAGCACCGGGTGGGGGCGGTTTGGGTTTGGGTCCGGCCCCGGGCACCCCGGGGGGCTCCTGGGGGCGGCCACAGCCATCACCGGGGGGGGGACACGGCGGACACCGCGCCGAGCCGGCGGTCCCGGGGCGGCCGGGGGCTGGTGCCCGGCAGGACCCGTGCACGGGAGCCTCACGGCGGTGCCGGGCGCAGCTGGGGCAAGCCCGGGGCTGTGCCCGGTGCCGTGCCCGGTGCCGCGCCCGCTACGGGCCGGATCGCGCCGGGGCCCCGGATCGGGCCCGGTACCGGGTCGGGGCCGCGCCGTACCGGGCCCGGGCGGCGCCCACGTGGTGCCGGCGCGCGCTTCCCACGCAGGGGCGCGCCAAACCCGCGGGCGGGCCCGGGCCGTTGAGCGGCCGCCGTCCAATAGCGGCTCGGCCCCGCCCTCCCGGCGACCAGCGGGCGAATGGGAGCGCCGGGAGGCGCCGGGCGTCACGGGGGGGGGCGGGGGGCGCGGCGGTCACGTGGCAGGCGGCGGCTATAAAAGGCGGGCGGGCGGCGGCGCTGGGGGAGGCGGCGGAGCGGGGCCGAGGCGAGCGCGTCTGGATCCCGCGTGCGGTGCCCGCGTCCTGGTGCCCCCCCGGGCCCCATCTCGACCCCTTCGGCGCTGTCGGTGAGCGGGGAGGGGGAGGCGGCGGCTGGCGGGCGGGCGGGTGGGGCCGGAGGGGGCCGGAGGCTTTGGGAGGATCTTGGGGGGTTTCGGGGTGATTTCGGGGGGGGGGTTCGGGGTTTTTCGGGGCGGGAGCGGCCGTTGGGGCCGCGCGGTGCCGCCCGCTCAGCGCCCGCTGTCCGCAGGATGAAGAGCCCGGCCGCCCGCCCGCCCTCGCCATGGAGCCCAGCCCGGCCCTGACCGCCCGCAGCCGCCCCGGCCGCCCCGCAGCCGCCGCAGGCGCCCTATAGCAGCAGCCCCGCGTCCCGCCCGCAGCCTATTTAATTTTGTACCGTTATTTATTGTAGCACCTCCGTACCTCACGCTCTGTTTACATCCCCCCCCCCCCCACTCCCCGTTCCCGAGCCCACCCGGCCGTCCCCAAACCGCTCGCAGCAGCCATGGATTCGGTCCCCACCAGCGTCGCGGCGCTGGCGGAGAGCGGCGCGGTCCCGGCTCCGCTGACGGGCTTCCTCTGGATGCTGGTGCTGGGCTTCGTCATCGCCTTCGTCCTGGCCTTCTCCGTGGGCGCCAACGATGTGGCCAACTCCTTCGGGACCGCGGTTGGCTCAGGCGTGGTGACGCTCCGGCAGGCGTGCGTCTTGGCCAGCATCTTCGAGACGGTGGGCTCCGTCCTCCTGGGGGCCAAGGTCAGCGAGACCATCCGCAAGGGGCTGATCGACGTGGAGATGTACAACTCCACGCAGGAGCTGCTCATGGCCGGCTCCATCAGCGCCATGTTCGGTGAGTGCCCCTGCGCGCCGTGCCGCGCTGCCCCGCGCCGATGGTTCCATTCCCCTTACCAGCCTTGTTCTCGCCCTTCAGGATCGGCCGTGTGGCAGCTTGTGGCTTCGTTCTTGAAGCTTCCCATTTCGGGTACCCATTGTATTGTTGGAGCAACGATTGGCTTCTCCTTGGTGGCCAAAGGGCAGGAAGGTGTCAAGTGGTCTGAGCTGCTAAAAATCGGTAAGTGCGGCGAGGCGATGGCTCCAGACACAGCGCGACCACCTCCGTGTGCGGCACCAGCACGCGCTGCCACCCTGCGTGCCCAGGGCTTCCCCTCCCAGCAGTGCGGTTCTGATCACACCTCTTCTCTCCTAGTGTTGTCCTGGTTCATCTCGCCCCTCCTGTCTGGCATCATGTCTGCTATCCTGTTCTTCCTTGTCCGTAGGTTCATCCTTCGTAAGGTAAGGATGGTCCAGCTGTGTGTTGTGACAGCCCGGGGACTGCTGGGGGCTCCCAGCGTGCCTGTTAGCATGTCTGGGTGGCTTATGTGCATCAGAAGTCATGCAGGTGCATGGGTTTGGATGTGTGCTGGTGGTGAGCCTTGAGTGGGCACCCGTCCAGGAGGAGCTGAAGGGACCTAGGGGAAGATGAGAGCTGCACTTGTTCTGTGAAGTGGAGCCCAGGAGATAAGGAGGCTTCGCTTACCTCCTCCAAAACATCTGGGCTGGCAGTGTCCCCTGCCTGGCTGGAGCAGAACCAGCTGCAGCTTCCAAGTAGCAAAGCAGCCTGGAATTGATAAGATCAGAGCTTCTTGTCAGGATTTTCCTTGGCTCGTGGTGCGAGGGTGAGCCATGCTGCAGATGAAGGCAACGACTGACAAGAGATGGCTTTATTTTGAAGCTGGGAGGGACAGAATTGTCCCTGGTGCTGTGGAAACTGCGCTTTCCCCCCGGGAGAGGCTGGCTGGGCAGCCCACACCTTCAGGTGGTTCTGTATCACCGCGAAGCAGAGCAGTTTCTGCCGGTTTCATTCTTCTGAAGCCGGGCAGGGTTCTTGTGCCTCTCTAGGTGCTGCTGTACGCCGAGAGGCACGACTTGTGGCCGTGCCAACTTGCACTTCCTTCAGCTTGTGTGATCTCCTCTGGCATTAGCCTACAGAGGAACTGCTGCTTCCCGTACGTAGGAGCAGTGTTTCCATCCCAAGCCACCTGCGAGCAGCAGGTCTAAAGCTGCTTCGGGGGGCGCAGGGGCTGTGCTTGGGGCAGCGCACCCTGAGGACGGCACCCAGGGAGCCCTGGTGTCCTCTTCCTGGTCACCCTGTGTGCAGTGCCTGGCCGGGGAGCCAAAGTCCAAGCTTGGGGGTGAAAGCTGAAGCTCCTCAGGCAAATTGTTCCAGGTTCTTCTCTGCCTTAAAACTGTGCCAGGTGGCAGCAGCCTCCTGGTGGGGCCATGAGGCTCCAGGGGCTCTCTGGCGGGGCTTGAGGACAAACTTCCCCTGTCTGAAGGGTGTGGAGGTCCAGGAAAAGGGAATTGGCACCCAAAATGTTGGAAATGGGGGTGGCAGCTTTAATTGTCACCTTTCGGAGGTGACAAACCTCTGTGAAGCACGCGACACTGCCAGTGAGGGACATCCAGCCAGCTGTCCAGGGGAGCCAACTCCAGCATTGTTGTGTAATCAGTTTGTTCTGCGCATTTGAGTTTAATGACTTAAATGAGTTTAGGGCTGGGATCTAACTACTTCTGCTTCAAGAGATGTTAAGATCGTATCGCTGCTGTTTTCTGCCTGGCAACCCTTTAAAACAATCCGGCGTCACTGCTGTCGGAGTAACCTTGCGTAACCGGCCTTTGAGAGCCGTGCTTGCCCCTCGTGCTGCCCGTTGTCCAGCGGCTCTGGCACGGAACCGGCTGCTTGCGGCCCCTCGCCGCGGTCGGCAGCGCTCCGTGCGCTTGCATCAGCACGGGACCCGGATTGCCGGGCAGCGGCGGAGATTAAGTGCTCCTGCTGCTGGGGCGAGGGCCTCTCTGCGCAGGTATGAGGCTGAATAAGCTGCTCGTGGGTGGTGGACTTCCTTGTGCAGCCCGAGTCAGCTGGAGAGAGGCAAAACCTTTGTCTGGCAGATGGCTTTGTCTGAAAGCGCCCGGTCAGGTGAAAAATCCCGGGAGGTTGGAGCCGGAGGAAGGGCTGCAAGAGCCTGCGTGTGTGTGCAGGGGGTGTCGGGGCCCCAAGGTGCCCCCCGGTCGGCGCAAGCGGAGCACAGCGGGGAGGCTTCCTGCAGCTCCTGGTTCTGGCTGGGGGCACATTGCAGGGTCGAAGGCGAGGGGAGCCTCACGATGGGGCTGGGGGTGGCCACTCCTGTGCTGCACAGCCCCAGTGGTGCTGAGCTCTGGGTTCCTGCAGCTCCCGACCTTGTCTTGCAGGCGGACCCCGTCCCCAACGGCTTGCGAGCTCTGCCTGTCTTCTATGCCTGTACCGTGGGGATCAACCTCTTCTCCATCATGTATACCGGCGCGCCCTGTAAGTACACGTCTGAATACTTGAACCTGAATTTTGGAATTCTTTACAAAGCCTCCATTAAATGCACGATTTACCCCTTTTTGCTTTTCAGGGCTGAATTCTCCTAGAAGGCGGCTGGCCTGTGCCGGTTACAGAAGGCGGCAGGCTAGCGTGCGCTGAGTTCTGTACTAGATAGTTCCCAGCCAGAGGCCTGCCCAAACTAAACCCCCCACAGACCTTTCTCCTTAGACTCCCCGGCACTGGCAGATAACGCGACTTCCCCTTCCTTCTCTAACCTGTGCTAAACTCAGGTACCAGCTGCTGCCGGGAGGCTCCTTGGGCTCCCCGCTCTCCGGTAGTGAGGCTAGGAGCAGGGCCGGAGGCCGGGCGTGGAGCCCGCGGCCTCTCTGTTCACCTGGGCCCTAAGAATAAACTAATTATCCCCGAGACTTCCTGGCGAGAAGAGCTGGCGCACTGCAGCTGGCACCTGTACTGAGAAGAGGAGTTCGTGCTGCAGTTTGAAAGCCCTTTGGGAACACCAAATTGAAATGTTTGTCTGGCTGTTGTGTAGGGGGACAGAGCCGGGCAGGACGGGAAAGGCACGGCCCCGTCGCCCGCCCGCTTGGCACGGGCGTAATGAGCGGTGTACCCGCAGAGCCGAAAGGCAGGCTGGTGGGGAAAAATACCAAATCATAACTTCCATCAGTCAGAGTAACCCGGTGTGAGCTGTTTTCAGTCTGAGTGGGTTTCCTGTTGTGGAACAGTGGAAGAGGTCATTGGAGGCTGGAGGCTGACAGGAGGCAGAGCTTTTTGAGGCTTTTGAGGGTTTTCTCTGTAAACAGTGCCTGGAAGGCTCGCGAGGGCCATCAGCTCCCTCCCCTTGGTGTGCCCGGTGCGGTATCCAGCCCGGCAGGCACGGGTGAGGAAGAGGAGGAGGTTGGGAGCCCCAGGGCTGAGAGGCCCCGAGGCTTGCCGAGCAGCAGCGCTGCTCCGGGTCGGTTCACAGCTCGGCCTCCCCAGGTGGATTCGTGTTTAGCCCGAGTGCCTGGTTGGAGGAGGGGGCAAAGCCTCGTGCTGCTCCCTGCGGGGTTTGTAGCCCTTGGCAAGCCAGGTCGTTGGAGGCTGCCCTGGGCTCGCAGGTTAACGGAGCGCATTACGGTGGTGTGGGCGCTGCCGGTGCGTGGGGAGCAGAGGGCTGCTGGCTGCAGCAGGAGGCGCAGGAGCTGAGCCATCACGAGTGCTCCGTCTCCTGACGGGTTGCAGCAGACTGTGAGGCGTAAGCGCCTGCTAAAAGTCACGCTGCGTGTGGGAGTGCTTGGAACTGGGTCACTGAACACCTTAGGTGCCTCTTGGAAGGTTTCAGGCACTCGCGTGGCAGAGAAATCACCTTGGGAGAGGTGCTGGGGGCAGCCCGGCTCTCCGGTGGGAGCAGCCGAGGTCCTGCCTTTGCTCTCCGCCCGGCTTCCCAGCCCGGCGTGCCAGGGGAGGCAGCGCTGCCTGCTGCGGCAGCCTGGCTGCGTTTTTCTGTGACATTGCAGCAAGGCAGGACACGGGGCTGTGCGTGGCGGCAGCCGAGCCGGCTGCGAGTATTCCTGTTGGTGCTCAGGCAGAATGCACACCGGGCGCTAATCGGGTTTGGCTGCGGGAGGGAGGAGGGAGAGTGTCTGAGCATGTGAAAGAGATTAGCTTTTGGTGGGGGAGATTGTACCCTGGTGGGGCTCCACGTGTGCTAAGCTCTTGGTTTCCCTGTGGTCAGCAGTGGATTTCCCATTAAATTGGAAGCTCGCTGGCCGGCCAGCCCGGGCGTTGCAGGTGGAGGAGCTCCGCATGCCCAAGTGCAAAGTCGTACATGGAGGGGGCTGTGGCCCTGGGGTTTTCAAGATCCGTTGTTTTATTTCCTAGTGCTGGGCTTTGACAAACTTCCTCTCTGGGGTATCCTCCTAATTTCGGCGGGGAGTGCTGTTGTCTGTGCTCTCGTCGTCTGGTTCTTTGTATGTCCGAGAATGAAGAAGAAAATCGAACGTAAGTACCCGCTTCTTTGTGATCCTCTGGGGAAGGGCGCGCTTACTAACAAACTTCCTTTCGCAGCGGGGAGACCTCATTAGCCCCGGGGCTGTTATTAGCAGGGATCCTTAGCTGCAGTTATCACTTAAGCTGCTCTGCCAGCCCTGAGTCACCGGGTGCATCTCACCAACCCATGGGCTGGGCCCTGCATGCTCCTCACCACCAGCAGCAGCACCTGGGGGCTGCCGAGACCCCAAAAAACCCTCAGAGCAGTGTTTTGCTGTCTGGCAGCTGCTGGGCAGGGGCAGGGCAATCCCGAGCTGTGCTTGGTGCTGCAGCTTGGGGCAGGAGGCAGTGAGGCTGTCAGCTGGCGTAACCTTTAATCCCGGGCATACCTGGTGATCAATCTTTGGCCCGGCAGCTGCAGATAGCAAGTCAGAGCTGCGTAATCTTATGAAATCCTTTCCCCGTGGCAGAAATGTCTGTTGAAAGGCATCCAGAACAGCAGTCCCGGCACCTTTCTAACAGCGCAGGCAGCTCTGAGCTGTGCGGGGTCTCGCATACGAGCTCTGCGTGCAGTCAGCTTCCTCGTTTGATGTAGGTGAGGGGATAGCGAGTGTCCTTGTCAGGCTGGCGTGGCTGGGGTGTGACTAACAGCTTTATGGCTGCCCTTGAAATGCTTCCAGCTGCTGGAGCTTCGCGCAGCTCCTCCCTGCCTTCAGCTGCTGTGTGCGGGGCTGGGGGCTGGTGGGGGCTTGGTGCCAGGGTGGGCGGCAGTGGTGGTGGAGGTGTCTGGATGTGCCAAGCTCCTTTTTCCAGCCGCTGTTAGCAAAGTTCCCAGCTGGGACAGCCTCAGCTTCCTGGGCTTGGTGAGGCACTGGCTTGGCTCCCCTCGGAGCAGGAAACCAAGCTGCCCGGGGAAGCTGGAGGCTGCTCCTGGCGAGCTGGGCTGTTTGGGTTCGCAGCCCAGCGGCAGGAGCTGGAGCTGGGCCCCTGGCAGTGGGGAGAGGATGGAGAAGTTCAGGGGGGCCCCGGGAGAGAAGCTGGGCCCTGTCTGGGTGCTCCCCTCAGCTTCAGGAGCTGCACTGCCCGGGGGTGCTGGCAGCAGGGGAGGGGGCACAGCCGGGCACAGACTGAGACAAACATGGCTTGTTTGTTGGAAGAGGAATCTCTGCCCTCGGAATAACCAGCAACAGCCCCGTAATGGTGCTCACCACACCCGGTGTGGGTGTGCGGGGGCTAAAAATAGGAGATGAGCTGGCTTGTGACAGTCTGGCTGCTGAGCGTTGGGCAAGGTGTGACTGGTGAGCATTGGGGTGGGAGGGGGCAGCTACCAAAGTTCAGTGCTGGGGAGGTAGAAGCCAATTTGTCTGCCATAAATCTGAGTTGTGAGGGGTGCAGGCTTGCCCTGCAGGCAGCAGGGCAGGTGTGGCTCTGGCAGAGGGCAGGGGCCTTATGGCATCTGCTTCTCTTGGCAGGAGAGATTAAATCAAGTCCTTCTGAAAGCCCCTTGATGGAGAAGAACAGCAGTCTGAAGGAAGACCACGAGGAGCCCAAGGTGCCTCTGGGCGATGGTCCGGGCAATGCCAAGAGCCCCATAGCCGAGGCGGTGTCGCCTGCGCCGCACCGGGTGGCTGTGGAGGAGAGGACGGTGTCCTTCAACCTGGGGGACTTGGAGGAGGCCCCAGAGCGTGAGAGGCTCCCGAGCGTCGACCTGAAGGAGACCAACGTTGACAGTGGTGAGCACTGGAGGGTGGCGGGGGGGGGGTGCTGGAGTCTGTGGGTCCCTGGGCGCTTATTTCCACCCCTTTTCCCTCAGCAGGAGCTGTGCAGCTGCCTAATGGCAACCTCGTTCAGTTCAACCAGGCCGTGAGCCACCACATGAGCTCCAGCGGGCAGTACCAGTACCACACCGTGCACAAGGACTCCGGCCTCTACAAGGAGCTGCTGCATAAACTGCACCTTGCCAAAATGGGGGACTGCATGGGGGACTCGGGGGACAAGCCCCTGCGCCGCAACAACAGTTACACGTCCTACACCATGGCCATCTGCGGCATGCCCCTGGACTCTTTCCGGGCCAGGGAGGGGGAGCCCAAGGGTGAGGAGATGGAGAAGCTGACCTGGCCCGCAGCAGACACCAAGAAGAGGGTGCGCATGGACAGCTACACCAGCTACTGCAACGCAGTGGCGGACACACACCCTGCTGCTGATGTGGATTTGAACGCTGCCCAGGTGGAGATGGGCATCAGCGACAGGAAGGGCAGCAGCAGCTCCCTGGAGGAATGGCATGACCAGGACAAGCCCGAGGTGTCCCTCCTCTTCCAGTTCCTGCAGATCCTCACCGCCTGCTTTGGCTCTTTTGCTCATGGTGGCAATGATGTCAGGTCAGTGGAGCTGGCCGGCCAGCTCACTCCTTCTGCTGGCTCTGTGGGGCGGGTGCTGCCCTGCTCAGCTGGTGTGCTAGCTAAGGGTTGCCTTCCTCTTGCAGCAATGCCATCGGCCCTCTGGTTGCGCTCTACCTCGTCTATCAGACGGGCGACGTGGCTACGAAAGTGGCAACTCCCATCTGGCTGCTGCTGTACGGCGGCGTGGGGATTTGCATCGGTTTGTGGGTGTGGGGACGGAGAGTCATCCAGACGATGGGCAAGGACCTGACTCCTATCACACCGTCAAGGTAAGGCAGGGGTGGAACCGTGACCTGCTCCCAGAGCCCTGCATGAGGCAAGAAGGGCTCTTCTCACATCCCTCTAGTGCTTTACCTGGGACAGGCGTGGTCCCGTAATGCCTCCCTGCCTGCTGACCCCTGCTACAGGGGCTGTGCTCCAGCCTGCTGCCCTGGAGGCGTCGGTCCCAGGCAAGGAGCTGGTCCTGCTGTGCAGTATCTGCCTGGGCACTGTGGGGGGAGCAGCCCCCAGCTATGGCTGGGGCCAAATCGTCCTCATGGTCCGGGGGGCACAGGGGTCCTGGTGCCAGCCCTGTGCTGCATTCCCACACCTTTTGTGTCCACAGTGGCTTCAGCATCGAGCTGGCGTCTGCCCTGACTGTGGTGATCGCCTCCAATGTGGGCCTCCCCATCAGCACCACCCACTGCAAGGTAAGGACGAGCCCGGCCTCCTCTGGATCCTGTTGCTAATGGGGGACGGGCTGCTGCTGAGCCCCCAAAACAGAGCTGTGAGCCTCTGGGGTGAGGGAGCTGGTGGTGGTGAGGGGCTTGTGCCAGATCCCCCTGCTGGGGAAGCGACATGGGGATGGGACTGGGGGCTCTGGGTGTGGACAGGGGGCTGTGGGCTTAGTGTGTGGGGCAGCCCCATGTCGAGGGTTGTGCTGAGACGGGGCCGGCTCCTCGGCAGGTGGGCTCGGTGGTCTCCGTGGGTTGGCTGCGCTCCAGGAAGGCGGTGGACTGGCACCTCTTCCGCAACATCTTCATGGCCTGGTTCGTCACTGTGCCTATCTCGGGCCTCATCAGCGCTGCCATCATGGCCGTCTTCAAGTACGCCATCCTGGGAGTGTGAGGCGTCTGCTGCTGCCCGCGGCCCCGGGCCCCTCGCCGCTCGCGCTGTGCCTGCTTTCTGCTGCCGACTGCGAGGGAGCCGGGCGTGCTTCCCCGGCGCCTCCCGGCGTGCTGTAGGCCTGTCCTCGTCCACAGGGCTCCCCTCCGTTCTGCCTAGTGTTGTCACTGAAGTATCTTTGTGTTTTTTAATGGTTTTGGCGCTAAGTTTTTAGAAGGGGCGTGCAGCTGTGAACCTGTGCCTGCCCTAGGCGTGGCTGTCCCACTGCTCTGTAGCTTTAGATTAGCAGTGAGATGGGAGGCCACTTTATTTTTTTATTTCTCATGACTTAATTCAGATCCCGTTGCAGTGATTCCTCCTCAGAAGGAGGACCGGTTGATGCTGCTGGTCCTCGCCCCGGGCTGGGGGCTGCAGGCTGCGCTGTGCTCAGCTTTGCCTCCATCTGCAGTGGTGACGCTGCCCTGTGTCCCCCTGTGGCTGGGGGGCAGCCCTGGGGCCCCCCCAAACCGCAGCCCTCGCTCACTGCTGCTACCTCGGACTCAATAAAGAATTCCTTCGTATGCCAGTGCTGCGCCTCTCTTTTTTTTTGGGGGGGGGGGGGGCGGTCTTTGGGGCTGGGGGTGCTTTCCCCCCCCCCCATTTCACAGGGCTGTCCCCCCACACCCTGGGTGTGAGCAGGGCCTGTGGCCCTTGATAAGGGCCCTATGTGGCCCCTGCTGTCACGGGACGTGGCGGGGGCTTATCGCAGCCCCGCACCTGGGGCTGACCCCAAATCGTCACTGGTTTCAGTGGGGCTCATGGCCAAGCCTGGCACCAGCCCCCGGGGGGTTGATGCGGGGCCTGGGGGTGTGCGGTGCTCCCTGCTCCCAGCCCCGGGGTTCCAGGCCCACGGTGCTTGGGGCCTGGGGGGTTTTGGGGGGCGCTTCCCCAGGGGTCTCCCCCTATGGGGCGGGGGGGGGAGAGGCCGGGGGCGGTGCGGGGCCGGGCCTTGACCCCCGGTTAATGATTGCCCGGGGGCACCGGGCTGCCCGCAGCCGCCTGGCGCCGTCGGGGCCGCGGCCGTGGGAGGGCGCCGCTGCCTCGGGGCCGGGGGGGAACCGGGGGCCGGGCCGGGGCCGCGGGGCAGGGGCGGGGCGCGGGGCCCCGTTAAAACGGCGGAGGCCGGAGGCGGCCGGAGGCGGCGGTGATGGGCAGCGAGGGCGAGCGGGGCCCGGGGCAGGGCGACCCCCGGGCGCTGCGGAGGGACTGCCAGCACCGGTGGGGCTGGGGGGGGGTACCGGGGGTGTGGGGGGGCTGGAGGGGCTGGGGGAGGATTTGGGGGGGCAAAGCTGGGGGTAGGGGCCGGGGGGGCAGCGGGGGTGGGGGGCCCCATGCACTCGTGGTGAGGCCGTGCAAGGGGCCAGCCAAACGGGGGGGCTCCATGCCCTGCGCCCCCAGCCCCCTGCGGCTCCCTTTCCAGCTGAAAAGCCCTTTTTTCCTACTGAAAACCCCCTTTTTTTTTTCTGATGAAAAGCCCCTTTTCTGCTCTGATAACTCTCCGTGGGGCCCCTTGGCTGGGGAAGGGACCGGGCACCTGCTGCGGGGGTCTGTGCCCCCCCGCTGCGCTCCAAACCCCCCCAGCGCTGAGCCCCGGTCGCCCCCAGGATCTTCGTGAACCGCAGCCTGGCGCTGGAGAAGATCAAGTGCTTCGGCTTCGACATGGACTACACCTTGGCCAGTGCGTGGGGCAAAGAGGGGGGGGCAGAGACAGATTTTGGGGTGTTGCCCCCCCCTCAACCCGCACCCACGCCGCCCCCCTGCCCGCTGCAGTGTACAAGTCCCCCGACTACGAGGAGCTGGCCTTCCAGCTGCTGCTGGAGCACCTCGTCTCCATCGGGTACCCCCACGAGATCCTCGCCTACAAGTACGACCCCACCTTCCCCACCCGGTGAGTGCCGGCGGGCTTCGGGGACAGGACCGGGGGGGACGCGCGTGTGGCAGGGGCGCCGGGACCCCCCCAGTCCTACGCTGCGCTCACGGGGCTCCGTGCCGCAGGGGGCTGGTGTTCGACGCCCTGTACGGGAACCTGCTGAAGGTGGACTCGCACGGGAACCTGCTGGTCTGCGCCCACGGCTTCCGCTTCCTCAAGGGGTGAGTTCTGGGTTCGGGGGGGTCGCAGGGGTCCCTCGGTGTCCAGGCAGTGAGGTTTCGGGTTGCGGTTGGAGGGGCAGGATGCGGCCGGGTGCCCCCCCCCCACAGCGCTCAGCGGCTCCGTGCCCCCTCCCCAGGGTAGAAATCCTCCACTACTACCCCAACAAGTTCATCCAGCGGGACGACATGAAGCGCTTCCACATCCTCAACACCCTCTTCAACCTCACGGGTGAGTGACCCCCCCCACACACACACCCCGAGCCCTCCCCGTGGCGCTGCCCCCACTCACGGCCCCTTTCCCTGGCAGAGACCTACCTCTACGCCTGCCTCGTGGACTTCTTCACCAACTGCTCCAGATACATCAAGTAAGAGGGAAATGGGGGGGTGGGGGCAGGACGTGGCACCCCCCAGTGGCAGTCTGGGTGAGGAGGGAGTCTCAGGGGGTCTCCCGTCACCTTCACACTCCATTTTTCCCCCCAATTGCAGCTGCGACACCGGCTACAAGCACGGGAACCTCTTCATGTCCTTCCGCAGCATGTTCCAGGACGTGCGCGAGGCCATGGACCAAGTCCACCTCTCGGTGGGTGCCGCAGGCAGGGTTCGGGGACCCCATGCGTGGGGGAACCCCACGGCCACGGCTTCACCCCCAGAAAGTTTTTGGGAACAGGGGGGAACGAATGTCTGTATCCTGGCACCGTGCTGAGCCCCTACCACCCATCCCCTCTGCAGGGCTGCCTGAAGGAGAAGACGCTGGAGAACCTGGAGAAATACGTGGTGAAAGACGTGAGTGTCTGTGAGCCCCCCCACCCCAAAGCCAGGCCCCCCTGTGCCCCCCCTCCCGGCCCCCAATGCCCTGACTCTGCCCTCGCCAGCCCCGCGTGCCCCTGCTGCTGAGCCGCATGAAGGAAGTGGGGAAGGTCTTCCTGGCCACCAACAGCGACTACAACTACACCGATGTGAGTAGCAGCACCCTCACGTCTGGGGGGGGGCACAGAGCACAGCCCCCCCCCCCCCCCCAACATGCTGCCCTCCTGAGGGATGGTGGCGGTGACCCCGGCTGTCGTTGCAGGCCATCATGTCCTACCTGTTTGACTTCAGTGACGGGGACAAGGTGAGGCCGTGCTGGGGGTGCTTTTGGCAGCCCCCCCGCCATCCATAACACCCTCTCGTCACCCCTACCCCCACCCCATACCCTGCTCCCCGGCAGGCCGAGACCCCGCAGCGCCCCTGGCGCTCCTACTTCGACCTCATCGTGGTGGACACCCGCAAGCCGCTCTTCTTCGCCGAGGGCACCGTCCTGCGCCAAGTCAACACGGTGGGGACCCGGCCGCCGAGTGCCACCCTCCTGCCGCCGAACCCCTCGCACCGCGTGGGCACAGCCCGGTGGTTTCGGCGCAGGCAACGGCTCCACCACGGGGCCCCCTTTGCCCACAGGACACGGGGAAGCTGCGCATCGGGACGTACACCGGCCCCCTCCAGCACTGCACCGTCTACTCCGGCGGTGAGTGCCCGGCCGGGCTGTGCGGTGGCGCGGGGACACGGCAGCGCCGTGTCCTGACGTGTGGCCGGCGCAGGCTCCTCGGACGTGGTGTGCGACCTGCTGGGCGTGAAGGGCAAAGACATCCTGTACATGGGGGACCACATCTTCGGGGACATCCTCAAGTCCAAGAAGCGGCAGGGCTGGCGCACCTTCCTGGTGGTGCCCGAGCTGGCCCGCGAGCTGCAGGTGTGGACGGAGAAGAGCGGTGAGCAGGGCTTGGCTGGGGCAGCACAGCTACGGAGGGGGCCTGGGACCTCCAACCCCCCTCGGTGACAAAAGCAGACCCGGGGACAGCCGAGCAGGGCAGGATGTGTCCCAGCACCCTGTGGTGGCCGTGCCGGGGCCGGTGCCTGTGCTGAGCTGGACCCTTCGCTATTGCAGAGCTGTTTGAGGAGCTGCGCAGCCTGGACCTCTTCCTGGCAGAGCTGTACCAGTGAGTGGGCACGGGGGGCTGTGGATGGGGCACCACGGTGTGCAGAGACCTGGAGGAGAGATGTGGAGGACCCTCGGGTGAGCTGTGAGACCCCCGCTCAGGGCTTCGCTCCCACCGCAGGCACTTGGACAGTGGCAGCAGCGAGCGCCCGGACATCAGCTCCATCAAGCGTCGGATCCAGGTGACGCCCAGGACCCCCATCCCCAGTTGTGCCCCCGGATCCAGCACCCCAGCGCGGGGCACCGGGTGCCCTGACCGTCCCGCTGTGCCCGCAGAAAGTCACGCACGAGATGGACATGTGCTACGGGAAGATGGGCAGCCTCTTCCGCTGCGGCTCGCGCCAGACCCTCTTCGCCAACCAGCTGATGCGCTACGCGGACCTCTACGCCGCCTCCTTCGTCAACTTCCTCTACTATCCCTTCAGCTATCTCTTCCGGGCGCCCTCCGTCCTGGTACGCAGGTCCTGCCCCCACGCCGTGCCTCAGTTTCCCTCCCTGCCTTGAGGGGGCTCTGGCGGACCCCAGCCCGTCGGGTGCTGGGCGCCAGCACCTCTCGCCACCCCTCTCCCCGCTGCAGATGGCCCACGAGTCGACGGTGGAGCACGGCCCCGTGGACGCCGGGGAGGTGGGCAAGCCCTGGTGCTGCAGCTGGCCCTGCACCGGCACCCTGATGATGGTTGGGTCCTGTGCCCACTGAGCCCCCCCCCCCCCCCTCTGTCTCAGGTCACAGGGGTCCCCCGGGACTCCAGCGGGGAGGAAGAGGAGGAGGAGGAAGAGGATGGCGAGGCCTGAGCCCGCAGCAGCACCGCTGGCTGCCGATCCGGTGGGTGCCAGCCCCCCGAGGGCATTCAGTGAGCCTGGAGGACCAAAGCTGCCTGCAGGACAATCGGTGGCCCCATCCTGTCCCCGCACAGCGGTGCCCTTCTCCTCTCTTCTGTTTTCACCCTTTATTTATAAAAGGTTCTTTAACTCCTGGCTAAGCTTTATTGGTATCGTAGAGTGGAAGAGACATAAAATCAGTTATGAGGAAAACTTTTGCCCCAGAGCTTGGGAGATGGGAGCAAAGCACGACTCCCAAATCCTAATCCAGCAGCTGGGACTGTGTGCAGGCCCCTGGGCAGGGGGCGGCAGCCCCGAGCCAGCCCCCTCGCTGCCAGCAGGGCCACATCCTGCACCAGGACCTCCAGATACGGCACCTCAGCCATCGAGGCTTCCCAATAAAGATGCTGAGAGAAGCCAGCAGCGGCTGTGGTGAGACGGGAAGACGAAGGATGGGGCTCTGCCCTGTGCTTTATGGCGGCAGCACCGTTTCACCCCTTCACAGTAGGGAAACGGGGCCGTGCTGCCAGAAGGGTCCTGAGCGCACCAACAGGGCCCGGCTGCGCCCCCTGGCCTCCCCCAACCCCTGCCACGCATGGAGCTCAGGCCTGGCAAACCCCAAGGACCCCCAAAAGGAGGCAGACCACTGTCTGTGTATGATAGCTGCCTCCATGGGGGGGGGCCCGTGCCCAAGCTGCTGCGATCCCTCGGGCACCCCAGGACCTCCAACCTCTCCTGGGGGCCAGAGCACGGCACGAGTCTGGCACGGTTGGTGCCGCCATGTGCGGCTCCAGATGTCCAGGACAGGGTCTGTGCATGCCTCCTGGCGGGGAGACATCGGCCAGGTGGGGCACTGGAGCAAAGCCCTGGGGACACCACTTCCTGAAGCACCAGGAGGTGCTGGAGCATCACAGGGACCGAACGATGTCCTACAGCACTAACCCCAGGGCGTGCATCGGAGCAGAGCCAAGGGCAGCCCCAAGGGCATGGAGCCCAAGCCTCCCATCCCGGACCTCACGCACTACTCACTAGGCCATGCTGCATCTCTGCTGAAAGTTTTTTAGTATTTGAAAACAGTGGAAAAGGCTAATTACATGCCGCCCCTACGTATTTACATCTGAGAGGAAACAAGAGAAGTGCGTGAAGTAAGTGCATGACAGCAGGAAGCACGGGGGAGCCAGCAGCCTGCACCCCTCGGGGAGCACTTCGGGGCTACAACTTCAAAACCTCCACCTCTGCCACCTCTGGCAAAGCCTTGTTTTTCCGGAAAAAGTACTGCGTCTCCTCATCGTCATCCAGGATTTCATTGAGGGATGACACGACAGGGTCATGGTCCTTCAGCATCACCGGGTAGCAGCTCACTGCCCTCTCTATCCGCAGCGAGCGCCGCACTGGCGTCAGGAATTTCAGCTCCTGGCCTTCTGGCAGCTCCCTTCCCCTGCAGGGAGAAGAGCCGTGAGGTAAAACCCGGCAGGCAGGAGCACTGGCACGGGGAGAAGGTGCTTGCTGGCAGCAGCGGGCAGCTCCGCTCACCTGGGTACGGATGTAACCTGCAGTTTGATGGAGGAAACGGGCAGGCTGGGCAGGGAGCTCCCTGCCATGCTGGGAGTCGATTCCGTGTGCTGCCTCTCTGCCAGGCAAGGCGCTGTGGGCTCCCAGGGCGCGGGCTGCTCAGCCTTCTCCCCTGACAGGAGAGAGGAAAAGGGCAGCACAGTTATAGAGGGGGCAGAGCTGGAGCGGGCTCACAGCACTGCAGCGCTCTGGCCGCAGCCCAGGGCACCTCGCTAGAGGCGTGCTGGGCCGAGGCCTGGCCCTGGCAGAGGAATCCTGCCCCATTTCTGAGATCAGGATTCTGGACTTTCACAACGCTCCGTCACCATCAAAGTCAACAGGGACACAGGGCGCTGAGACAGGCTGCAAACCGTACTGCTTCCCTGCCCGCAGCAGCAGGGAGCCCCAGCCTGCCAGCCGGCCCCTCCATGCACGTTACCTCCTGGTGGTTGGCCTGCAGTCTTCAGAATATCAAGGACAACTTCTCTGAGCTCCTGGAGTGGCTGCAAGAAAAGCCGAACACAGGTCAAGGCAGGCATGACTCAGGAACAAAGAATAGTCCAAAGAGAACAGGAGAAAAGGTTGCTGCTGCTGCACCCTGTGCTGGAGGGAAAGGCTGACGGCTGCAGCAGTGCCCTTCCCTAAGTCAGATCTGCGAGCACGCTGCGGGGCAGACAGACCCCAGCTGGTAAATCCCACCAGACATTGCTGTTACACCGCCCAGGCATGGAGCTGCCATCGCGCTGCTTCCAGCCACAGCCCAGGGCACTCGGCCTCCCAGCCCTCCTCTGGAATACGATCCCAAAATCTGCCCCATGTCTCGATGCGACCCGCTGGCACAGGGCAGGGATTGCAGGAAGCCACCAAGGAGAAGCGCGCCCCACTCACGGTAGCACCGGCGCAGACCGCGGCTTCGTACAGCTCCATCACGTCAAAGGGGCCGCTCCGGGCGAGCAGCTTCACTTTGCAGATCCAGAACTTGGCGCATTTCTCTGCTCGGGGCTCGTGGGACAGAATTGCAGACAACTCCTCTGACTGGACACCCTGAGAAACCAGGACGAGGTGTGAAGAGCAGGCCTACCCATGAGGGCCGGAGCTGCGTGCCGGGAGCTGCCGGCGTGCCTCTGTTCCCCCAGCGCTCCCAGGCAAAAGAGGCAGGGCCTGAGCCTGGATTTTGCTTTTTACAAGTCTCTTGCATGACCGTGGACAGGTAATTTCTCTGCCTCCATTTCCCCCTCAGTAAAATGAGCACTTGCAGGGGGATGTTGAGGGAGAGGCTCGCCAGCACAGGCACTAGCAGGGCCACTAGCCCCCGGTGCTGGGCTAGCAGGTGGCATTGCCAGGGGCAATGTCCACCAGGGACACATCTCGGGGTGGCTCACACAGCCTAGGCAGCTGCCACAGAAATCCTGCTGCAGACCGGTACCGGGACAACAGGGACACACATAGGCCATGTTACCGGGTGTCACTGTTGTCCTTGTCATCGCCCTGCGTGCCTTTGGCCTATCCCCATAACTCCAGGGGTGAATGAAGCATTAGGACTTTTACTTTTCCCAAGACAAGCAAGAATCCTTGCTCTAAACCCATGCGCTGCTGGGAGCACATGGCCCTCATCTCCTGGGATGCTCCATGGGAAGAGGAGCCTGCTAAAGCTGCCCCCTTCCCATCCACACCTCCTCGATGAGCTTCAGGTACTCAGTTAGCAGGTTGTTGATTTTGTCCAAGTGGAGCTGCTCGGGCTTCTCTGCTTTCTCTTCCTCCTTGACAGTGCTCCAGAAGGGCAGCTTCTTTCTCTCTGGCTTTTTTTGGGGCAGCGTCATAGGTGGCCGTTTGTAGGACTTGCCTTTGGATGCCAACCACTGCTCCAGTTGTCTCCTGTTGAAGGACCAAGGGATCGCTGTTACCACCACTTTCTGACCCACCGGGCTATTGCCTGCCTTCCCCTTGGATCTCTCTAGCCAGATTCAGCTGCTCGGGGGGAACTCTATCCTAAAAACTCATCCGAGCCAGGCCGGGCAAGGCAAACCCACCCGAGTTTGTGTGTTTTGAAGATTTTTGAACAGGAGAGCAGCTGCATGCTCTCCTCGGGCAGCCACTACATCCACTGCCGGCTGCGTTACGTGCAGTAGGGGACTGCTGAACCGCCAGGAGGAAAGGGGAGCCCAGAGCAGCACCAAACCCCATCCTGCCCTCCTCCATCCAGCAGCTGGCCAAGGGAGCCCGGCCCTGCAGGTGGAAGCTCGCTCAGCAGCTCTGTGCTCTGCTGTCCCCTGGAGGCGAGGACGGAGCCAGCCCGAGGCGCTACTCACCTCCGATCCTCAGCCGTCTGGGTCTTGGGGACGCGCCCCGCGTGCACCCCACGTGCCTGCAGCAGCTCCGGGTTCAGCCTCTCTCTCCTGCTCTCGGCCGCTTGAGTTTTGGGGCTGTGAGGCCGGCCCACAGCGGCTCTCGCTCGGGACGCTGCCGTGTGGCCGCGCGGCGCCTTCACGTCCTTCCTCTCTGCCCCCCCTTTAACTGCGGGCCTTTGCCCCGACACCGCGGCGCCCAGCTTCACGCTGGAGCTCCTCGTGGACCCCAGGTTTGCGGTCCCCAGGGGCCTGCTGGAGGCTGGAGGCTTTGGTGGAGATCTTTTTGCTTGGGGAGCTCTACTGCAGTGCTGAAGACTTCCCCCCAGAAGCGTGCCAAGTGGCTTTCCTACGGGTTGCCCTGCTGTACTCATTTTTTCATGTTTTACTACTGGTTTTTTGTGTAGCAAATTAGTAGAAACAGCAAGCGACTGAGGGGGTTGCAACGGTCGGGTTTTGCCACTTGGTTTTTGAGATGCACTCTTTGAGCTTGGCAGGGACTTCCTGAATTTGTCCTGAATCAGCGTTTCCTTAGCCTGGCAGCTATTAATTCTGTCCTTTGGGCACTGGATGGTGCTTGACACAGTGCCTGAGGTTTGCCTATGAGCCAAGGCTCTCCTGTTCCCGAGACTGCTTCCATCAGACTGAAAAGCTCTGCTCTGCACAAGGTTTGTAGGTGCTTGTGCTGAGAAGTTCTCTTTGTTGCAGTCTAGCTGTTCCTGCAGGCCCTCGCTCAGTGACGAAGGTGCCCTGGGAACGGGGCGGCCACGTGCGGTCTCCTCAGTCCCTCCTGGGTTTAGGGAACCAGAGGCAGAAGCTGGGAGCCTCCCTCTGGGCTGTGTAGAAGGGTTCACACCCAGGACAAGCCCCAGGGACAGCTTTGTGCTCTTCCCCGGCTGCTCTGGATGTACCATGGCTACTCCCCGGGATGCACTTGAAGATTTCTGCGGGGCAGCGCGGCCACCCAGCCGCGTGGGTTTGGAGGCAAGCTTGCTGTCCCTCTGAGCGTCCTTCGCCACATCTGGGAGAGCATCCCTCTTCTTCCTGTTAGCCTGGAGAGACAAGGCCAAGCTCAGCCCCAAAACCAGCAGGGCCCAGAGGAGGGCTCAGACCCCAGCAGCTCGCTCCTACCCCGGCCCTGCCAGCCCAAGGGGCGGCAGCATCACGGCGGCTGCCAACACAACATCTGCCAGCACCCGGATGAAGGGCAAGTCCCTCGGACTGAGTTCCTCTGCAAAATAATTAGTTGTCTTATCGCCAGCTGTTTAGCAACGCGTTGGCTGCAGCTCGTTGGGGGTCAGGAACTCGCTGTCCTGGTTTGTGGACCCTGTTCTGCCTGGACGTGCTTCAAGCGTGAAATATAAAACCAGACTGAAAAGATTTCTCTTCTACTTACATGTTCTGGTTTAGAAACTGGTTTTAGGAGTGGATCCAGGCGATTAATCCGGTCATTTAAATAGGGCCTGCAGAAAGGCAAACAAGTTATCAGGGTATCCAGCAGCTCTTCCAGAAGAGGTTCAATACTTGAAACACTCGCGGTTGTTTCAGCAACCGGAGCTTATGAGAAGCCTTTCGAAATCAAAAAGCTGCCAAGGAAGCCCCACGTCACATTTCTTTTTCTCCCGTGCGGCAGCGGAAAAGCGGCACAATAGGCTGACACCCGGGGCTGTCACACAGCTCACGACCGCCGCCGCCGAGAAAAGCCATCAAAGCGCTTCCTGCAGCCGAGGGGCTGGGCAGGCAGGATGCGATGGGCTCGGACAGCTCATGCCCCTTGCCCAGCTGGGACCCCATTTCCCCGCCCCACAGCGGCGCCTCGGAGCGCGCCAGCACCCGCTGCGAGCCCCTCAGCAGCCCACCCGCTGGCAGCAAACAGGAGCACGGTCCCCAGCGCCCCGTGGTCCTCAACGGGAGCCCGCTGACAGCAAGGAACAGCGGGGTTCTCCCAGCCTCTGCTCCCACAGCTGGCTCGGGAACTGTAGTGGGTTTACGTGGGAGGGTTTCGGTAGCCCGGGGCCCTAGGGGTGGCTTCTGTGAGAAGGATCTAGAAGCTGCCCCATGTTAGGTAAGGGCCCCGCTGCTGACCAGAGCCGAGCCAGTAAGTGATGTTTGCGCCTCTGTGAGAGCATATTTAAGACAGGGAAAAAAAAAAAACCACTGTGCCACACAGCAGCTGGGAGAGTGAGAGGAGTGAAGAACAGCCTTGCAGGCACCAAGGTCAGTGAAGAAGGAGGGGGAGAGGTGCTCCAGGCGCTGGAGCAGAAGTCCCCTGCAACCTGTGGTGAGGACCAAGGAAGCAGGCTGTCCCCCTGCAGCCCATGGTGTACCATGGCAGAGCAGATTTCCACGCTGCAGCCCATGGAGGAGCCCACAGCGGAGCAGGTGGATCTGCCCTGAAGGAGGCTGCAGCCTGTGGAAGACCCCCGCCGGAGCAGATTCCAGGCTGGAGCTGCAGCCCGTGGAGAGGAGCCCACACAGGAGCAGGGGACCTGGCAGGAGCTGCTGCCTGTGGGGGATCCAGGTTGGAGCCATGTCCTCCTGAGGGATGGACCCCGTGGTACGGACCCTTATCTGGAGCAGCTCTTGAAGAGCTGCTGCCTGTGGGCAGCCCCCGCAGGATCAGTTCGGCAAGGACTGCATCCCGTGGAAGGGACCCCACGGCACAGGGGACGAGAGTGACCGAGAAGGAGCGGTGGAGAAGAAGCGCTATAGACTGACCATAACCCCCGTTCCCCCACGCCACTCGGGAGAGGAGGTGGAAGAGGGTGGACGAGGTGGGGAAGGTGCTTTTGGTTTCTTTCCTTTGTTTCTCACTTCTCTAGCTTGTTAGTAATAAGCAATAAATCTTACTATCTCCCTATGCTGAGTCTGTTTTGCCTGTCACGGTAATTACTGTGCAATCTGCTCATCCTAACCTCAACCCTTGAGCCCTTTTCATCGTATTTTCTCCCCGTTCCTCTTTGAGGAGGGGGAGTGAGAGAGTGGTTGTGGTGGAGCTCGGCCGCCCACCCGAGTAAAACCACCACAGTCCTTTTTGGCACCCAACGTGGGGCTCGAGGAATTTGAGATAAGGATGATAGTCGAGAGAAGTAATGGGCAAAACATGGACTGGATGATTATTATGAATGTAAAAGTCGTGAAGAATTTCAGAAAGCAGTAACTGTGAAGGAATATGTTTGATGTTACTGTGGTGAAGGGACGAGGGGTGGTGTGTTGTGGTGGAGCTTGGCTGCCCACCCGAGCAAAACCACCACAGGAACTCAGCCCAGCTGTCAGGCGAGGCTGGCACCCGTGCAGACACCTCACTGCAACAGAAGAGCCTGGAGAGTTAAGGTACTGTCCTCTGCTCTGCACCAATTGCGTACTGTGCCATTAAGAAAGACCCTGAATTTGGTTTATATTCTATTTGTGGTGTTTTTCAGAGCCTGGCATCAGGGATTGGTTCACTCTTTCTGGTCCCTGGCCCTGCTTCCCTTTGTCTTCTCCCCATGGAGGAATTTTATGGCTCCCTTTGCACCACAACAGCACGAGGAATACCGCAGCAGAGCCTCAACTGCTCAGCACTTCCAATTAAAAGCTCTGCGGAGCGAGGCCTTGCTGCCTGCAAGGGGCTGCTTGTGGCAGCGCAGCAGCACAGCCCGGCTTCTGCGGCACCGAGCCCAGCAGCAAAGGGGCCGCCCGGCCAGGCGGCTCGCTTAAGAGGTCTGGGGGTCACACCTAGCTTCACTATTTGTGTGCTTTTAAGTGCACCAAAAAAAGCCCCTTCCTAACCCTGGCCTGTCCCAGAAGGCTGCCAAAAGCAGCGCTTGAACTCAGACGACCCTTTTTCAAGACCCTGCAGTGCCTTTGCTGCAAGAAGCCGTGCTCAAAACCCGAGATAAGAAGGTTTGGTGGAGGCTCAGAAGATGCCCAGAGGAGACGTTTCCAGCAGGGAATATCAGTGCTGAGACCACGCCTGTGCTCATGCTGCCAGGGAGAGCACAGCAGGGGCGCTGAGGGGCCGGAGCTGTCCCAGGCCACCCTGGCCGGGGGACGAGGCCGTTCCCATGAGGGTGCTGCTGCAGCGAGAAGGCAGAGGCCGGCCGGGAGGCTGCACACCGCGACTTACTTTGTGTTCGGCTGTTTCAGCTTTCCTGTGGCTGCCAGGTACTCCTGGAGCTGCCTCCTGCGCTCGTCTGCAAAGAGATGGTAGGAAATGATCAGGAGATGGTTAGGGCCCGAGGGAACGGCTTGAAGCTGTGATGCAGGAGGTTCACGCTGGATGTCAGGAGAAGGCTCTGCACCCAGGGGGTGGTTGGGCGCTGGAGCAGGCACCCCAGGGCAGGGGTCACAGCGCTGAGGCCTGCTGGAGTTCAACAAGTGTTTGGGCACTGCTCTCAGACACGTGATCTGATTTTTTGGGGGATCCTTTGGGAACCAAGGAGCAGGACTCGACGATCCCTGTGGGTCCCCTCCAACTTGGATACTCTGTGACTCCGTGAAGACACAGCACGCACAGCCCCCAGTACTCGGAGCGCTGTCGAGAACACATTTTTTGCCCCGTGCTCCCCGCAGGGCCGTTCCCAGCAGCTTCCCACAGCGCGGGACCCCAGCCCGCCAGCAGACACCAGAGCTCCGCGGCCCTCACGGGGCTGCTCCAAACCCGGCTGGGCTGCAGGAGAGGGCAGGCGCCGCCGGCCTGGTTTTGCTGTGACGAGTAACGGCGCTCTGCAGGCCTTCCTTACAGCGAGGGCCGGGCACAACCTTCCCTACTGCCCCTCTTTTTCAGGCTCAGCTGCTGGTTCTGCTTTGCAGCAGCTTCTTCGGAGGAGTTTAAGGGTTTCTCTAGGTTTGCCGGGGAGCCCTCGCCCCCTCTGCCAGACCCCGGTGGCCCCCCCAGCCCACACCTTCCATCGCTGCTTGGTGCATGCATCCCCTAAGCATCCCCTGAGCCCCCCTACGAGGCCAAGCCCTCAGCTAACACAGCAAGTTAGGAAAATCATGGGGTACCTTGGAAGGCCACCCCCAACACCCCGCTTTTGGGGAAGGGCTGCAGGGTGGGGGCACCAGGGCCCCCCAAGGAAGCCGCCCCCAGCCCCACACCCTGGGGTCTCTCCCAGCACGGCCCCACCTGGCAGCCCCCGTGCATCCCCCCCCCACGGCTCTGAGGACACCCCAAAACCCCCCCATCCCCTAATACCGCCCCACAACATCCCGCAGAGCCCTGGGGGTGGCACAGCCCCCGGTACCCCAAGCCCCCAGACCTGCGGGGACCCCCTGAGCCCCAGGACCCCCAGCACAGCCCAGCTGCAGTGCCCTAGGGGGGGACCCTGCCCCACGGGGGGGGGGACCCTGCCCCACGGGGGGGGGGACCCTGCCCCACGGGGGGGGGGACCCTGCCCCACGCCCAGCAGCCGCCCCGGGACCCGAAGGTGCCCGAAGATCCCCGAGGGTCCCCGAAGATGCCCCAGAGATGCCCGAAGGCGCCCGAACGCCTCCGAGGACACCCGAAGGCTCCCGAAGATGCCCCCGCAGGTGCCCGAGGACCTCCGAAGGTGCCCGAAGGCCCCCGAGGATACCCGAGGGCTCCCGAAGGTGCCCCAGAGATGCCCGAACGCCTCCGGAGATGCCCGAGGACCCCCGAGGACCCCCGAAGGCCCCCGGCCCTCACCCTGCTCAGCCGCCGCCTGCGCCATGTCCGGACCCCGTCCCGCATCACCCGGCCGCCGCCCCTAACCGCCGCCCGCCCCGCGCTCATTGGCCGCCGCCTCCTTCGAACCACCTAATGAAGAGCGCGGCAGGGGGCGGGCCTCGGGGGGCAGAGGGCGGCGATTGGCCGAGGCGGGAGGCGGGGGGCGGTGACGGGAGGAGGGTGGGGGCCGAGGGGGCGGGGCCGGAAGGGGGTGGGTGGGAGCGGGGACCAATGGCCGTTGTTTGCATTAATTAGCATATATTAGGGGAGGGCGGGGCCGGGGGGCGGGGCGAGGGGGAGGGGCGGGGGCTGGGCGCGGGGCTGGGGCCGGGGTCGGGGCCTGGGGCCAGGATCTGGGGCCTGGGGCCTGGGGCCCGGGTCTGGGGTCTGGGATCTGGGGCCGGGGCCT
The DNA here is from genome assembly GCF_013377495.2 of Cygnus atratus. Lineage (NCBI taxonomy): Eukaryota > Metazoa > Chordata > Aves > Anseriformes > Anatidae > Cygnus > Cygnus atratus. Next base: position 4,443,505 of record NC_066388.1, read on the forward strand.
GGGGCTGGGGCTGGGGCTGGGGCCAGGATCTGGGATCCAGGGCTGGGGCCTGGAGCCAGGATCTGGGGTCTGGGATCTGGGGCCGGGGCCTGGGGCCAGGATCTGGGGTCTGGGATCTGGGGCCGGGGCCTGGAGCCAGGATCTGGGATCTGGGATCTGGGATCTGGGGCCGGGGCCTGGGGCTGGGGCCAGGATCTGGGATCTGGGATCCGGGGCTGGGGCCTGGAGCCAGGATCTGGGGTCTGAGGCCCGGGGCTTGAGGTCTGGGTCTGGGGTCAGGGACCTGGAGCCTGGGCCTGGGCCTGGGGCTGGGCTCAGCACGATAAATCGGTGTAAAAGCACGATAAAACGCGTAAAAGCACAATAAGTAAGTGTAAAACCTCAATAAGTGTAACACCACAATAAGTGTAATAGCACAATAAGTGTAATAGCACAATAAATAAGTGTAAAAGTACAGTAAGTGTAGCGGCACAATAAAAAAGTAAAATTACAATAAATAGAAGCTCAATAAATAAGTGAAACTGCACACAGAGAGTAAAATCACAGTAAGTGTAACAGCACCATAAATAAGTGTAAAAGCGTGATAAAAAGTGTAACAGCACAATAAATAAGTGTAAAGGTGTGATAAAAAGTGTCGTAGCACGATAAGTAAGTGTAACAGCACGGTAAGTGTAACAGCACAATAAATAACTACAAGCTCAATAAATAAGTGTAGCAGCTCAATAAATAAGCCTAACGGGAGCGCGAGGCGGGCCCACGGGGCCCAGGGCTGCTATTTCACCTGAAATAGACGGGCGGCAGGGCGGCGCTGCGGGCTGTACTCGGTACATACGGCGTGGCAACCGGCGACTGGACTGCCGGTTGGGGTCAGGGCGGGCGGCTCAGCGCCCGCTCAGCTTGTAGGTGGCGATGTTGACCTGGTCGGGCTGGTTGGTGACGCCCACGGGCTGCTTGGGCTGCAGCGAGGTGCAGACGAACCAGCCGGGGAAGGCGGCCGACTCGAAGCGCGTGGTGCCCTCGGCCGGGCTGTCCAGGCGGTAGAAGATGAAGCGGGTCAGCTCGGCGCTGTCGATGTCCCTCATGACGTCGGCTTCCTGCGGCGGGGACAAGCCGGGGGTCAGCGGGAGGCGGCGGCGGCGCCGTCCCCGCGGGGCCGGGCTGGGGACGTTGGGGACACTCACCTCCAGCTGCAGCACGGGCTCGGTGCCGCTCATCACGCAGGACATGTAGAGCTTGTAGCCTTTGATGCCCAGCGCCACCGGCATCTGCATGGCCCCGGCGCTGCCCTGCCGGGTGCGGGGCCGGTACAGCGCGATGTTGAGCCTCACTGCGGAGAGAAGGGACGGGTCAGCGGGCGCTCCCCGGGGACAAGGGACAGGGACGGGGACAGGGACGTGGTCCCCTCACCTTTGCGGCTGGCAGAGGGCCCCTGCAGGTGCAGGGCCACCAGCTGGGTGGGCGACTCCAGCACGAAGCACTTGTGGTTGATGTCGAAGATGTCGAAGGACTGGGAGCGGGTGTAGCGGTACACGGGCGCCCCGGCGTAGCTGCTTTCGAGCCGCTGGAAGGTGACGGGTTCTGCGGGGGGCAGACGGTCAGGGGGTGTCGGCAGCGCCCCACAGCCCCCCTGCAGCCACCCCCTCCTCCAAGCACCGCATCCCTACCGAAAATCTCGTCCAGGAAGCCGCCCAGGTCGCTGTCGGCAAAGTCCTTGTGCGACGGCCCCCGCAGCATCTTGGTCGCAGCCACCACCAGGGTGGCGGCCTGGCGGAACCTCCTGGCGGCGTGTCCCTGCGTCACCGTCACCTGGACGTCCACCGCGGTGTGGCTCTGGCTGGGCTTTGCCTCTGAGTCCAGGCGAAGTTTCTGGGGGGAGAAGGGTGCGGGTGAGCGCCCTGCGATGCTGTGCCATGGTGCCATGGTGCCACAGTGCCACGGTGCCACGGGGCCCTCCCGGTGTTACCTTCTGTGGGCAGAGGCAGTCGGGGCCGTACAAGGTCTCCTCGCTGAGGCTGGAAGGACAAAGCAGGGCGGTGAGGTGAGACCAGGGCTGCGTCAGCACCCGGCCCCACTGCCCCCGGGCGCACCGGCACGGCCGCACTCACCTGCCACCCTCCAGCACGTCCAGGTCGGGGACGAATGCCATCTCCATGCCAAACGGGAAACCTGACGGCAAAACCTGAGGGGTGCCGGGGCCCTGCTCCTGCTTGTCCTGCTGGCAGCGGCGCTTGGGTGCACTCTGAGCCCGGCCGCTGCGTGCCGGGTTTTCAAGCACCGCTGGAAGGAAGCGCCGTCAGAGTGGGATTTCCACCTTTCGCAACGCTCAGCTTCGCCCATTTCCGCTCTGCCCCAGCACGCCGGCTGCTGCGGCCCCACCGCCGCCCGCGGGCATCGGCTCCGTGTGTGGGGCACGGCAGGATGATGTTTTGGGGTTGGCGTGGGGCATGGTGGGGCGATGCTTTGGGGTCAGAGTGAGGCACACCAGCAGGGCGATGCTTTGGGGTCAGTGGGGGGCAGGCAAGGCAACGCTTTGGGGTCATTTTGGGGCATGGTGAGGCAATGCTTTGGGGTCAGATTGAGGCACAGCCGCAGGGGGAAGTTTTGGGGTCAGTGTGGGACACAGCAGGGCAGTACTTTGGGGTTGGTGTGGGACACAGCAGGGTGATGTTTTGGTGGCGGTGCGGGGCACAGCAGGGTGATGTTTTGGGGTCGGTGTGGCGCACAGAATGGGGTCAATGCTCTGGGTCTGGCGCTCACGTGCTGGCTGGCAGTGGCCGGGCTGACACACCGGGGACTGCCCCGGCACCCACGATGACGCTCGCTCTCGTCAGGGCTGGGGCAAGGCCGGCCGCCCCAGAAGGGGACGGTGGCGCAAGCGTGGCCGCTCGCCGATTTCCCCACCCGGACCCACAACTTCCTGCTGGCTGCCAGCGGCCGCGGGGACCCCGTGGGTCCCCTCCACCACCCCGTGCAGCCCTCGGTCCCCCCAGGAGGGCACGGAGCACATCTCACTCACGGGGACATCAGCCCCATCCGCCTCGGATGCCATCTCCTTGGGGACGCTGCCTTTGGGGACGCCGCTGCCTTGGGGACGCTTCTCGCCGCAGCCCAGGCGTCTCCCCACTGCCGTGACCCCGTCCCCATCCCCACTGCAGCCCGTGCGTGCCGGCAGGACGTCCCCCGGCCGGCCCGGCTGGCTCCCATGTGGTTGCGCCACGGTGGCCGGGCCGGGGACGTGCGTGGCCCCAGTGTTTTCCTGCGGCCATTTCACTTCCCAGAACAGCGCCGCCGCCTGTGGGACCGTGACTCAGGGCTGTGACCACAGCCCCCCAGCCTGCCCCTGCGCTGCCGGGTGCCCCGGGCCAAGGTGTCCCTGTGGCCTGGTGTCCCTCGTGCCACCATGTCCCCAGTCTGTGGTGGGTGTCCCCCGGGGTGGGTTTCCCCCCATGGGTGGGTGTTCCCCACACCACGATGTCCCCACACCATGCCAGATGTCCCCACGGGTGATGTCCCCCACACCAGGACGTCTGTCCACCACGGTGGATGCCCTCCATGGACAGATGTCCCCACACTACGGTGAATGTCCCCATGGGTGGATGTGCCTTGCACCAGGATGTCCCCATGGCAGGTGTCTCCATGGCGGATGTCCCCACACGATGTCAGATGCCCCCCGTGGGCAGATGTCCCCGTGGCATATATCCCCCACACCATAGCCGATGTCCCCATGATGGATGTCTGTGCACCGTGATGGATGTTGTACACCATGACGGATGTCCCCACGTCATATCAGGTGTCCCCATGGCCAATATCCCCACACCACAGTGGATGTCCCCATGGTGAATGTCCCTATGACGGATGTCCCCACACCACAAAAGACGTTCCCACACCATATCAGGTGTCCCCATGGCCAATGTCCCCACAGTGTCCCCACACCAAGGTGGATGTCCCCATGGCTGATGTCCCTATGGCTGATGTCCCCACACCATGTCAGATGTCCCCACACCATGTCGGGTGTCCCCAAGGATATGTCTCCACACCTTGGTGGATGTCCCCACACCTCGGTGGATGTCCCAACACCACAGTGGATGTCCCCACACCACGTTGGGTGTCCCCATGGCCAGCGTCCCCACACCACAGCGGATATCCCCACGCCATGGTTGATGTCCCCACAGCCGATGTCCCCATGATGGATGTCCCCACACCACAGCAGATGTCCCCACATGACGTCGGGTGTCCCCAGGGCCGATATCCCCACGCCATGGTTGATGTCCCCACAGCCGACGTCCCCATGATGGATGTCCCCGCACCATGTCGGGTGTCCCCATGGCTGATGTCCCCCCACCATGGTACATGTCCCCACACCAACGTCCCCATGCTGGACGTCTGTGCACCATGATGGATGCTGGGCACCATGTCGGATGTCCCCACACCACTTTCGGTGTCCCCGTGGCCAGTGTCCCCACACCAGCGCCCCCACATCAATGTCCCCACCCCACGGCCGATGTCCCCCCCCCGCGTCCCCACGCCCCGCGCACGGCCCCGCCCCCCGGCGGGGGCTCCGTCTCCCCCCACGTGACCCCGCGCGCGCGCTCTCCTCTCCGGGGAGCGGAGGGGGGCCGCGCAGGCGCACCGGGCGAGCCCCGCCGCGGCGGGGCCGCGTGGGCGTGGCCTCGGGGCGGGAGTGGGCGTGGCGACGCGGTGACGCAGAGGCGCGGGGGCGGGGCGGCGCGGGGCGGCAGTCGGCGGTTGGGGGCCGCTGTCAGAGCCGGGGCCGCGAGCGGGGCGGACGGGCGGGCCGGCAGGTACGGGGAGGGCGGGGGGGCGGCGGGGCCGGGCCGGGGGCGGCGGGGCCGGGGCAGGGCCGGGCCGGGCGGGGCCGGCGGGGGAAGGGGGGGGGCGGCGGCGGGGCGGGGGGGGGGGCGGCGGGCGCTCCCCGGTGTCCTTGGCGCCGCCGCCCGGGCGCCTCGGGGCGGGGGGAGGGGGCGTGGCCTCGGCGGGAGGGGGCGGGGTGGAGGGGTGGAGGGGGCGTGGTCGGGGAGGGAGGGGGCGGGGCCGCCGCGGGGAGAGGGGGCGGGGCCGCCCGTGGGATGGGCAGCGCCGCGCGGCCAATGGGGAGGGGCGGGCGCTGGGCGCGGGAGGGGGGGGAGGGCGCTGATTGGGGGGGGGAGGGGGGAGGGGGCGGGGACTCGCCTCCAGCGGGGACGCACGTGGGGCAGCGGCGGGGCCGCACGGGGACCCCCGGAGCCGGAGCCCCCCAGGCCCGGGGTCCCCGAGTCCCCTGGCCCCGGGACCCCCAGCCCTGGAGCCTCCAGCCCCGGGGACCCCAGTCCTAGAGCCCCCCAAGCGCGGTGTCCCCGAGCTCCCCGGCCCCAGGAGCCCCCAGCCCTGGAGGCCCCAGGCCCGGGACCCCGGAGCCCCGCGACCCCCGGAGACCCCGGTCCCGGAGCCTCCAGGCCCAGAGACCCTCAGGCCCGGAGCCCCCAGCCCCGGGGTCCCCGAGCCCCCTGGCCCCGGGACCCCCAGCCCTGGAGCCTCCAGCCCCGGGGACCCCAGTCCTAGAGCCCCCCCCCCGGCCTGGTGGCCCTGAAAGCCCCAAGCTGGAACCCTCCAGCCCCTGGACCCCCAGCTCTGGGGACCCCAGGCCCAGAGCCCCCCAGGCCTGGGACCCCCAATCCCCGGGGACCCCCGGCCCTGGTCCCCCCGGAGCCTCTAGGACCAGGCCGGCTGCATGGAGGGCCCCGTGCCCAGGCCGCCTCTGGTGCCGCCGTGACCCCCGCCGGGGCGCAGAGCCCCTGCCCGCAGCAGCCCCGTTGCACGCCGTGCCGCCGGCCCCGCCGTGCCACCAGCAGGAGCGGTGGCAGCCGGCGCTCTTGGTGTCTTGGGGACAAAAGGGCCGGTGTCGGCATGTGCCCTGCCAGGAGGGTCCGTGTGCCAGCCGCCCGATAAGCGCTGTGCTCAGCACCTTTGCCTCTCCCTCGTGTTCTTCCCGTAGGTTGGGCTGGGCGCGGTGACCAGCAGCTTGACTTCCCTCCAATCAAGCCTTTAATTCCTGCTTATCCTCTAGCTAGCAGTTTTGATTCTAAGGAGGGGGGTGGAAAAAAAGGCATTTCCCAATTAACTGTGTTCTGTGGCAGGTTTCGGTGGCTCTGGCTGCCAGAGGTCACGTTAGCGCCTTAATCCGCTTTGCTTAGCGGTGTGCTCGTGCACGTATCGGCCCGTAACCTGCTCTGAGCATTGTGGTGTTTGCCCTTCCACTGAAAACACGAGGCTGTTGGAGTTTTATCCAGCGTTAGCGGCGAGGGCCCGGCCGAGCAGTGGGTTTTCTTCTCCTAATCCCCCTCGTGTGGAAGCAGGGCAGCCTCGCGGGGGGCTTTGTACCAGGGCACTGCTCCTGCAGCTGCCTCGGGCTGCGTCCCCGCGCTGCTCCCACCTCCCTCGGGCACGACCCGTGCTGGAGAGAGGCTCCCCGGGGCGGTGGGGTCCCGCTGGGTCGGGCTGAACTCTGGCATTACCGCCCGTGCTCTCCCCAGAGGTCACCGAGCCGCTGCTGGGCGGCAGGCCTGAAACTGGACACCGGCGCTGACGCTTTTGTCCCAAAGCTTTTTTTCCCCCCACGTGTGCGCGCGCACCGGCGGGCAGCTCGGCCGGCTCTCCGAAGTATCTCGAAGTAATTTGGCGGCTTAAATGCGAGGAGGGAGAGTCGCCAGCCAGAAAAACACCCGACATTGGTGGCCCTGCTGCGTCTGCCTGCTTAGAGCCGGTCACCCGGCGTGGGGCTCGGGGCCCCTGCCTGGGTGCTGGTGGGTGTGAGAAAGCGGAGGGGAAGGGACGCGCTTCTGCCCCCGAGTAACTGCCTCTGACACAAATTTCTGCCCTTAATTAGCGCCTGCAGTGAATAAAAGGCCAGGAATGCTGCGCGCTGGCATTCCCCACCTGGAAGCGTTGTCCCAGCAATCAGCCCCAAATGGGTCAGGACGCTGCTGCTGCTCTTAACGTTGCATCACCCCAAGTCTTGCGTTTCGAGGGGGGAGGCTTAGCTGCCGCGGTGCTGAGTAGCTAAAACTTGATCCGACACCCCAAATTTTGGCAGCAGGGCTGACAAAATGCTGGTCAGGACGCCTCGCGCCGCCAAACTTCGCTCTCCTGGGACCGAGCGGCGGCTGCGGGATGTGGGAACGGCTCCAGCCCGGCCTCAGGGGTGGCACCAGGCAGGGCAAAGCTCCACGAGGCGATCGTGTTCCAGCACTTTCCCTGGGGCTGCGTTATCAGCAGTGTTTTACAGCGGCAACTCGGTTCGCCCTGCGGACTCGCGCCCGCCCGCTTTGGCCGCGGCCACTCGCCGCTGGGACGGTGACAGCTCGGTGCGCGCAGTGCCGCGCTGCAGCCCGGCCGAGGCCAAAAGCAGAGCGAGTGCCGGGTGAGTAATGCAGCAAAAATGGGCCCGGGAGAGCCGCTCCGGTCCGGCTGCCAGCCTTCGGAATAGGGAAGGGAGCGGAGGAGAAGCTGCTGCGGGGTTTGCGCAATGAGAGCTGCTTTCCTGCGGCTCGCGTGCGGGGCTGGAGAGGTCCCTGCAGGGGACCCTGTGGGGCTGAAGGGAAATGTGGCGTCCAGCACTCAAACCCAGCTGGGCAATGAAACGTTCCCGGCACCCCTCTGGGCGGGGGGGTTGCTTCGGTGCCCGGTTGGGAGGCGTTCGTCCTCCAAACTCCCGGGGCTGGCGGCGCTGCGGCCGGCGTCCTGTTCCCGGTGCTGGGTGCAGGGACCGAAGCCTTCGCTCCCCGCCACCCCCTGTCCTCAGGCTCCTCGCTGGAGTTATTCCCTCTTGGCTTTGTCCCCGCTGCCTCAGGACAGGCACACGGTCGCGGCAGCGCCTCGTTTCTCAGAGGTGCCCCCGTACAGGCGCGAGTCGCGGCGCCCTGTTTGCAAGGCCTCCGTTCTCTGCCTTCGCGGGCTCGGCTGGCAATCCCAAACCCGTACTGCTCCTCCCGCTGCGCTTCTCGGGATGATTCTGGTATCGGGAGCTGAGCACTGCTGCGTCCCGTGCCAGCGAGCTTCTAAAAGCCAAACCCATCCCTTCCTCCAGCCGCCCCTGAGGAGCTGGAGCCTCTCTACGCACCAGCTCTGCTCCTGCGCCGCAGGACCCGGACCTCAGCTGTGTGGGGCGTGGGAGGAATCGGAAACAAACCTGATCCCAAGCTCGGCTCTGCAGGCTAGGTGCCTGCCGGGGGCCACCAGCACAAATTGATTTCTCTGTCATTAGCCCCTGCTCCTGCCGGGGCTGGTGGGGTGAGGGGGCTCTCTGAGCTGCGCTGTCTTAATTTCTTATGTCTTATTTCTGAAACTCTTTTCATTTCTCTTCCAACAGGAACGTGTGTGAGGCTACGGGACAAAAATGTTTAACTTAAGGACTTGTGCAGCAAAGCTGAGGCCGTTGACGGCCTCCCAGACTGTTAAGACAATTTCCCAACACAGGCTGGCAGCACCCAGGACGTTTCAGCGGATCAGGTGCTACAGCGCACCGGTGGCTGCCGAGCCCTTTTTGAGTGGGACTAGTTCAAACTATGTGGAGGAAATGTACTATGCGTGGCTGGAAAACCCCAAAAGTGTACATAAGGTAAGGAGCAACCCCGCCAGGAGTCTGCCTTCGCTTCGCTCTGTGTGTCTTGTGTGAGCGGTGAGGTCAGGTAAGTGCGAGCGGCCCCAGGAGGATTTCAGCCAGAGCCGGACGGCCGCGGATGCTCCCCCCACCTGACACCAGCAGCAGCAGTTCCCCGAGCAAGAGCAGTGAGAGGCTTCTGCCTTCACGAGCGAGCACCCCGAGCTTCTGCGTGCGGCCGGCGTGGAGTTTTCCGCACCGTGGATCACAAGTGGACGCCAGGAACGGCTGCTCCCGGGGACCACCTTGGCTGAGCTCCCGACGCTTTTTGTTTTCCAGCTCTAGTGGTTTATCGGGAGGGTTTGTCCTGAGGTGGGGTGGGAGGGGAGGGTGTTCTTCACGTCTTGGCCGGTTTCCTTCTTGCTGTTTGCTCTGAGCACGGGGGTGTTAGGTCTTAGGGCAGGCTGTGCCACGCTGCCCGGGGCTTCTGCAGAAAGGCCGGGGGCTGCGGGGCCGGAGGGGTTCCCCCCAGCTTCTCCCAAATGCAAGCCTGAAAAACCAGCTCAGATTTCTGCACACGCCGTCCGTCCCCGTCACACATGTCTAGGGTCGTATTTCATGGCTGCGTGTCCGTGCGTGCGTCTGCAGGGCTGCAGGGCTTGCTGCCCATCCTGCCGGAGCACAGCACCCGCTGCCTGCTGCCACGAGGCTCTCCGAAACCCGGCGGCGTTGTTCCCCCTCTCTGTTTCACAAGGGAACTGTTACCGCAGTGACTTAAGTTTCGACATGAGCCACCCAATTTTTAAGAGGGTTTCTTGCACGTCCTGATGGAGAGCACAACGTGCTTCGAGGACGGCTTTACGTGTCATGTCAGGGGCACTGATCCCGTGCACCCAAAGCACACGGCCGGGAGGCTAATTGCTGCTATACAGGTCTTAAGGTAGGCTCCAAGCCAGGTTTTCACGGCCAAAGTTCACTTTATGCGTCCTTCGAGGTACGTGGGTGGCTGAGCCAAGCGATACGGGCTCGGGAAGCACAAAAAGCATTGGGTTGGGTTGTGCCACTTGTCAAATAGGGACTTGAAGGCTGCTAAGGGCACGCTCCTGTCCCTTACGTGGTGCAGCCCGGTGCTCCAGAGGTGGGATATCGGATATAAGCGAGTCCAAGAGCTGCAGTGTGACACTTAAATAAGTGAGGGCCGTATGTGCCCGTCCTGGTGGCGGGCATTGCCGCATCCTTGGACTCTTGGACTCGCAAGCGAGTGCCCTTGGCCAATCTGCAGGCCCTGTCTCAGCCTCTTTGAGGAGATGCTTTGGTAAATGTCAGGACTAAGCTGGGCAGGTGGGTCCAGAGGCCGCTCGGACCTCTGATCCCGTCTGCTCTTTAACATAGCCCTGTGGTTTCGTCCGTTTGTCTGCACGCGGGCAGCAGGCAGCGCTGTGCAGGGGTCCTCGCGCGTGCTCAAGCAAAGAAATGGCAGAATAATTTAGGTTGGAAGGAGCCTCCGGAGCCACCTGTGCCCGGGGCACGGCCAGCTTTGGAGGAAAATCAGCCCCAGGATTAGGAATTAGCCTCAGGACCGGGTTAGGGATACAGACGGCGAGGAGGATGTGCTGCTTTCTGAGCACAGCCGGGCTGGCGCCTGCCGCAGCAGCAAATCCAGATCCGGTTCCCCAAACGGGTGAAGCTGACACCGGAGGCTTGGCGTGAGCTTTGCTGTCGCTCATTGGCAAACCTGGCTGCGGCTGTGGCGGCTGCTGCTGAGGCTCGTCAGGGGCCGGGCAAAGCCCCTCTGGTTCTGGCACCCCTTTGGAGTGCTGCTGCCGTCCCTTGCCAGCAGCCACGCAGCCCTTGCTCCTGCAAGCTGGGAGGGCGTCGTCGCTGGTTTGGCTCGGGATGCGATCAGCAGCATGCTGTACGGTCTCAGAGGCAAGAAAAGGTTGGGGTTTTTGTTTGTTTTTTAAGTGGTCGTATCTTGGTGCTGGGGTTCCCCTCCTCTTCAGCCACAAAGATGAGCGAAGACTTGTTTTTCTTTTTCTTCTCCTGGCTGGCTCTGCCTTCGTAGGAGAGGCTCCCCAAAACCTCACTGATGCTAGAACCTTAAGGACAGGCCCAGGGCATTGTGCCTCGCTCTTTAGGACCAAAAAACCCCGGTGTGCTGGGCGGGGAGGAAGGACCTGTCCCTGTTGTGTGTGTCCTTGCAGAAGCGTGGGCAGAGCGGGCTCCCCGCGCCCCACGGCTCAGCTTCGACACAGGGGGCGGCAGCTCCGAGTGCGGCCCCTGCAGCACCATCCTGCCCCGGGTACCTGCCGAATGCCCTCTGCAGGGCACGAAAATGGCTCGGGGACCTGCTGCCGGCCCCGCATCCATCTCACGGACGGACGGACGGACGGACACGTGCTGCTGCACGGGGGCTCGGGGCAGGGCTGGCCGTGCTGGAGCTGTGCTGGAGGAAGGGAACTGGAGGCTTATCTCGAGGGGAACCTGTACAACCCGCCTGGAAACCTGCTGGGCTGACGTTGTTGAGAGAAGCTGATAGAGGCTGTGCTGCTGCTCCGAGCGCTGCGTCCGGTTTGGGGCCCCCAGTGCAAGGAGCCCTGGGCGTACTGGAAAGGGCCCAGCATGGGGGTGCTGCAGGGCACGGAGCCCCTCTGCTGCCAGGAGAGGCTGCAAGAGCTGGGGCTGGAGAGGAGGAGGCTCCGGGGGATCCCATCCACACCCATCCGTACCCTCGGGGAGGTTAAGAGGGGACGGAGCCGGGCTCCTTCCGGTGGTGCCCAGTGCCAGGCCCAGCAGCGCTGGGCACAAACTGGAGCCCGGGAGGCTCCCCCTGAGCAGCACGAAGCGCGGCCATGCTGGGCGGGTGCCTGAGCCCTGGCACAGGTCCCCCAAGAGGTGCCGGAGCCTCCTCCTCGGAGCCTTCGCACCCGTCTGGACGTGGTGCAGGGCTCTGGGTGGCCCTGTTGGAGCCGGGTGGCACCAGAGGGGCCCAGAGGTGCCCCCAGCCTCCACCACCCCACGCACACCAGCCAGAGGGGTTGTGAACCCCCCGGGGCCTCCTGGAGAGGAGCCATCGGAGGGTGGGGTTTCCAAAAACGCCGGGCTGCTGCAACAGCGCCTGCAGCTTATCTGCTGACAGCAGAAACCGGCCGTGAGTTTCCCCACGCCTGCTGCTCTCGGAGGGGCTGGCGGGGGCGCGGCCGGAGGCCGGGGAAGAGCCGGGATTTCTGTGCTTGGGTCACCAGAAACCTGCCGTGACGGTGCCGGCGTGCCTCCGGGCGCCTGGGCGAGATGAGTTCACTTCCTCCCAGCAGCGTCCGGTAGCCGAGATTGCAAAACACATTCAAATGTGGCTTTAGCGTAAGGAAGGCTTATGTAAAAAGAAGTGGTTCAGGCTTTTTTATTTTTTTTTTTCCTCTTGCTGTCCTTCAGCTGAACTCCAGCTTCCTGTTAGGGAGCTTTGCTGGAGTGCAGCGAGCAAATGAAGCTGAGTCGGGGAAGGAGGAGGAGAGGACAGAGGAAATGAGATCGCTTCTAGCAGCTGTCACGGCGGCTGATGAAGCCTTCCTGGTACTTTTCGGCCTGGTGCTTGGCTCCCGTGGCCGCTCCCCGAGACCCCCAGCAAGCCGTGGGCTTGGGGCAGGAGCCTGGGGAGCTGCAGCCATCCTGGAGAGCAGCCCCGTGTTCAGGCTGAGCTGGTGACGTTACGGGGTATGGCTTTCCCCATCAAGCAGCCTTTAATAGGGACTTCTTATTTCATTGTGTCTTGATTTATACGTTGAGCTGCATTAGGTCAACTAACCCTTTGGCTGCATCCTCCGTGCTTGTGCTCCCAGATAAGTCTGGGCTGCCTGCGTTTGGTGGGGTTCTCGCTTGGAAGTTTGAAACGTTTGGGTTTCATTATAAATCTTCAGAGGTGAGCGCCCTAGGGAATCGCAAGCCCTCGTGTGTTGGGCAGGGACATGGCTCTTGTCCTCCCACTGGCGTTAGGGCGACGTGGGGAGCGCTGCTCTCAGCAAAGGGTGTGCGCCATAAATTCGGTTTGGGCTTTTCTTCCAGCCTTGAGCAAAGCCAGGAGCTCTGAATATGCTTCTTGTTCTCGTTCACGGAACAGCCCAAGCTGGAAGGGACCTCAAAAGATCGTCAGGCCCAGCCCTTCGAGGAAGAGGCCGGTGGGATGAGGCTGACGAGGTGGGGATGGTGCCATGGCCCTGGGGAGGTTGTGCCAGCCATTGATTCCCCTGTGAAAAATTCCTTCTAGCGAGACGAAGCCTTGCTCAGTGCAACTTGCACCCGTTGCCCCGTGTCTTCTCCGTGTCTGTCCTTGTCGAGGGAGAGCTGCCCTTGGCCTTGCAGCTGCCCTTTGCATCCCGGGGGCTGTGATGGGGACCCCAAGCCCTTCTCTCCTCCGGGGTGCGGAGACCTAACTCCTTCCCTATGCCCTCCTAGGGCAGGTTGTCCAGCCCTTCGATCATCGTATGTGCTCTGGTCTCCTCGTCCTGTGTGTGGGACCGGGCGCGTGTCTCCGTTACCTCCTCGGCGCAACGCCGCTCCCTTTGGACCCAGCCCATCACCAGCAGATGCAGCGAGGGTGCTCGCGGTCCCATTGCCCAGGTCCTCTAGGATGGTGCTGAGGAGCACCTTCCCGTGCTGAGGAGCCCGGTATCGATGCTGGGGTGTCCCCCCTGGGGTGGGCTGAGCCAAAGCGTTGATCCCGGCCCCCTGAGCACAGCCTGCAAGCCGGCTGCCGCCCGCCCGCTCCGTGCCCTGGCGGTTTGCCTTGGCGAGGGCTGTGGGGAGCAGTGCTGGAGGCTTTGCCGAAGGGCAGGTAGGCGACACCCACTGCTCTCCCTGTCAGTAGCCACCCGGGCTGTGCCCTGGTCCCTTCCTGAAGGCCACCAGCAGTGGCTTGGCATCGTCAGCTGCTTCTCTTAAGGGCCTGGGCTGGATCCTGCACGGGGCCGTGGGGTGATGCCGGCTGATCCCTCGCAGGGATCTCTCCACCGAGAGCCTCTGCCTTGTCCCCGTGCTTCTGCTTGCCGTGCACGTATCTGAAGAACCCTTTCCTTGTTGTTCCCGATGGCTTTGGCCAGTTTCAGTTCCACCCGAGCCTGCGTCTTCCTGACTGCGTCTCTGTGCGCCCTGAAGGTTCTCCTTGTCCTTGGTGGGTGTTTGGCTGTGTTTCCAGAGCTGCTCTTTTGCTCTCAAGCACACCCAAAAGGCCATTGTCAAGCCAGGGAGGTCTCTTGTCCATGCCTTCCTCCTTTCCCTTGGTAGGGGATGGACTGCTGTTGCACTTCCAGGAGGCTGCTCCGGAGCATTCACAAGCTCCTTTGCCCTCTGTGGATGCTGCCCATGGGATCCCTCACAGCTGGGCTCTGAGCTCTTCTCAAATCCAGGCTCTTCTAAAATCCAGGGTCTTTGTCCTGCTGCTGGTCTTCAGCGTCCTCAGGAGGCTCTTCAACACCACAGCGCTTCGGTCAGCATGGGGAGGTCAGCAGCAGATCCGCCTTGGTGGCAGTGCCTCCAATGCAACCCAGTGCCATCTGGTAGAGCTTTTGGGGTGTCCGTGGCTCCAGGGGGTGATTCCAGCTCCTCCCCTTCCCTTCCTGTCTTTCTGGAGGAGCTCGTAGCTTCTCTGGCCGGGCAGGGCTATTGCCAGAGCAGCCGGTGCTGCCTCGCAGACCAGGAGGTGCAGGTCTGTCACCTGAGGTCCGCAGCAGAAGCAGCAAGGACGTGGCCGGGGATGGGAACGGGGGTGTCCTGCGACGTGCGTGGCGTGCCTCCGCTGAAATCCAGCGAGCCAGACCCGGTGGAATTGGGAAGAGCTGGGTTTTGCTTGGCGAGCTGTGTTCGGGGCTGCGGTTTGGGTCCCGCTGCCCCGCTTGCTGCAGTGAGCCTCGAGGAGGGAGGGGAGGAGTGCGGAGAGCAGCTGCGGCACGAGGAGGGCGAGCAGGAGGTCAGGGGAGAGCACCCCATGGCTTTATCACCGCGGGCACCTTCGGCCAGCAGTTCAGCCAAAGTCCTTACTGCGATATGAGCGTTGATAGCGCTGGCGTTCAGCTGCTCCCGTGCGGGGCGTGAGCTCCTCCAAAGCCACCCCAGCCAGCAGCCACGAGGCGACCCGTGCCGGGGGGACACGTGCGTATTTGCATCTTTCTTGAAAAACACCGAGCTCGAGACCACGTTAGAAACTTGCAAGCTGATGGCTTTATGGCGCGTATCGAGGCCGCAGCCTTGGCCGGGGGCACAGCCCGCAGTAAAAGTAGCCCGAAATCCTCTGTAATTACGTCGGGCAATAAAGCGCTCGGCGAAAGTACCCGAGCTGACTCAGCCGGCGTCGCACCCTGCTCGGGGAGCTCGCGGCCGGACTTGGGCGTCCCGCACGGAGCAGGGTGCGTCCCCGGGGGGTCACGGCTCTGAGCGCCGGAACCCACAGGGTCACGCAGGGACCGCCGGTGCTTTCCGGGGGAAGAGTGGCCGTGAGGAAGACACGTGGGATGCTCGGTTTCCGTCACGTGGATGGGCACTGCTGCCTGATGTCCCTCCTCCTCCCGGTGCCCCCATCGCCCACCGAGCCCCCAGCACTGGGGAAGCGCCAGGGCTGCCCGCCAGGCGGCCGTGCCCCCGCTGCAGTGTTACCTATGCTGATTTTGGGATGCATGCAGGGCCAGCAGCCTTGCAGGAGGCTGTCCCAGGCTGGCTTTAACTCCGGGATAAAGCGAGCGTCTCCGTGCTTCAGTGCATGATTCCTTACACACCTCGATGGCAGGGCCACGCGGCCTGGAAAACCACCGTGCTTCGAGGAGCGACCTCCAGAGACCTTCTGCCTGCGTCCAGCGTGGCTCGACTGCGGGCAGAAACCTTTCCCAGCCTCTTCCCCCCCTCGCTGGTAGCAGATGCTCCCTTTCCCTCGCCCGGCTTTGTCTGGAGGCTGTTTAATGGCCTGGAAAACAGCGGCGAGGCCGATTCCTGCCCGCCCCGCAGCGCCTCGGCCCTATGCAGCCCAAACCGGAGGCAGCGGCTCCAGACGGGGCCACGGGAGGACACGGCCTCCCCGCGGGAGGCTGAGCGCTGCAGGGCCACCCGCTGCCTTCCCTTTGAGCCCGGGGAAGGGCCGTGGAGGCCGGCTCCTCTTTGGTGAGCCTTGGGAGCTTTGGTCGCTCCTGCCGGCATGGTGCTGGCCTGTGTTTACCACTGGAGGGGCTGGGAGGAAGGATGGAGCAGAAGGCAGCCTCTCTTTTCTCATTGTAATTTCATTCGGCAGAAAACAATCGGAGCGCGGTCAGGTGCTCCCTGTGTTTGCTTTTCTTTTCTTTTTTTTCCCTTTTCCTTTGGGGGAAATCAGTTAGATGCGTACCAGCCCCGGCGCCAGATTTTTTCCAGTTTTTATTTATGTTCCGTCAGCGTGACCTGCTTCTAAATTTACTCACCTTGTGCAGCCACGTGCTGGGGCGTCCGCGCGAGTCGCAGCGGCTGGAAATAGCTCCCGGGCATGTGACGGCCAGAGCCAGGAGCTGCTGCTCCCCTGCAAAGGTTAGGCTGCGGCTCAGGTGCCCGGTCACCCTGGTAGCAGGGTGAAAAAGCTCCTTTTCTGCCCCAAACCGGCACTGAAGCTGCGCTGAAGGCTCTTTTTGACCTGGTTTAACCACCCTTGCTGGCGCTTCGGTCGCAGACGTGGTGTGCAGCTCCCTGCCCGTCCCACCTCGCCAGGGCTGAATTTCGGAGCTCTCGGTGAGCAAGCTCCATGTGTCACCGCTGAGGAGGCCGTCCCGAGGCCGGCATTATTCTCCACGGTGGTTTCTGGTGCGACAGAATCCAGGCTTCCAGCTAAATCCGTGACCCTGGCCGTGGAGTTGTGTTTTGTCCAAAAATAGGAAGAGCCAGCGTTATTAATTCACTAGCGCTTCCTCTGCTGGCGTCGTGTCCTCCGTGCAGAGCCCGATGCCTCCAGCACTGGGGCCAACCTGTGCTTAGGTGGGGTGATTTTTCCGAACGCTGCTGCCCTGTGGGAATGGTTGTCCCAAATCCCCTCAGAGTTTGCATTTCAGGTGCAGAGCTGTGTGCCCGGAGAGACCCGCCGGGCTGAAAGCAGCCCACGACCGGCAGCGGGTCTGGCGGTGGCTAGAGCTGGCCTGGTGGCTACGTGCGGGCACGCGGGTCCGGGGCACCACCACCCCACGTCGCCTTTGTCCCTCGATACCCTTCAGTGGCGTGTAGGAAATAGGAAGGGGTGAGATGGGCTGTGCGTGGCTGCCTTTGCTCTTCAGGGTGAGACGGGCTCGGCGTGGGTACCGGCTGGCAGCGCGGCGTACCGGAGGGCAGAGGACGACTGGAGGAGCGGGGACCCCATAGGGTTATGTCCGTGCCTTCCCAAAAGCTGAAAAAGGGCAGCAGAGACAAGTGCCTCTGCTTGCCCTGATAACCTTGTGCTGAAATGTTTGCTTCAAGTCTTCACCAGTACCGTACCTGCTCCTGCAGAGGCTCAGAACGCAGCTTTCTCCTCTTCCCATGTCCACTGCAGCCTCTCCAGACAGACAGACAGCCTTGTCTTTGGCCCAGGACACTTCGGGACTCTTCAGGCGGAGCTGGATAACTAGCAGAAAGTTAAAGCTGCTTTCCCTGCAGTGAGTTCTGCCTAGGGTGCTTCTGTTGGGTTTGTTTTTCCCTTCTGCACCTGGAATTGCTCAGTTGGAAACAGTCCGTGAGGAGAGCCAGTGTGGATCGTGTCGTTGCTTAAAGGCTTCACCTCTTCCCCCAGGCCACGGAGAGCCTCTGCTGCGCAAAGAGCCGGTGGGGAAGCTGTGTTTTATGGATGGTGCTGGCGTCGTTGGCATTGCTAGAGAAATGCCTGAAGGCTCAGAGAGGCTTTTTGATGTTAGCAATTAAGAAAACCACCTCCCCAAACCCTGGAGTCTGTAGAATGACTGGTTTCTACTGCCGCTCTCGCATACTGAGTGCCGTTTGGTCCTGTCCCGTGGTTCCTGCCCTCTGAAAGATGCTGGTGTGACAAATCCATGAGGCTTTTCACAGGGGCAGCGTGCTCAAAGCAAGTGTTGTGGCAAGGAAAGCGATGCTCGTTTTTCTGTAGCCGGCAGAAAAGCCAGCTTTTGGGTCTGGAGAGCTCAGCCCCAGCTCCGTCGGCTGCGTGGGGACGTCGCGTTTGGTTGCTGGAAGGACGGGGAGAGGTGGAGAGGGGACAGCAAAACCCGGGGCTGAGCCGCTCTGTGTCGGAGGCTGCCAGCCCCACAGCTGCCTCGCTGGAGGTCGGTGCCCAACCAGGGCTCCCGGAGGCTCGCGAGCTCCTCGGGCGATGCCGTTGGTGAGCCCAGCCCCGGCTTTGATCCTTTTTTGTCCAAACGCAATCGCAGCTGTGCTTTTTGTCACTTGTCTCTAAAAATCAAAGCACTCGAGGCAGCACCACCTTGTGTGGGTTCTGTACATACGACGTGCAGCACAGCACACTTTCCCCTCTGGCCCTGCACCTCGTCGTTAACGTGCAGTGTTTTCTCCCTAGCAAGGCTACTGAGGCTCCCATGACAGCCCTGTCCTGTAGGATCTTGGTGTGGGTATGGCTCCGTTGTGTGTGCTGAACCTGTCGCCTCTCTTTTTTCCTAGTCATGGGACATCTTCTTCCGCAACGCCAACGCCGGAGCTGCTCCAGGCACCGCTTACCAAAGCCCCCCCCCACTGAGCACCAGCCTTTCTGCACTGTCGCAAGCACAGTTCCTGGTTCAAGCACAGCCCAACGTAGACAAACTGGTGGAAGACCACCTCGCAGTGCAATCTCTCATCAGGGCATACCAGGTAAGAAGGTCGCTTTGTGCAGAGTTTGCCCTTCGCAGCTCCCCCGGCAGCTCGGGCAGCCCTGCCCCTGGTGGCTTCGCGCTCGATGCATGGCGCACGCGGGTTCTGTGTATGCACCGCGGGCTTTTAACATCTGCTGACCTGCTGGGGCAGATGCTCAGCTGATGGCTCTTAGACAATAGGAAGATTAAAGCCATTGTCCCCCAACAGAGCAGTTACGCAGCAGTGTGCTGCCAGCCCAGCGCAGGAGCTGCGGGAGGGGGCCCCGTTCCCACGCCGGGGCTGGGGTGTGAGCGCCGCGCTGCGCTCTGCTTCCGCCTCCTGCCTCGCTCAGAAGTAGCGTGGGACGGCCGTCCTGCTTCCCGTGGCTCAAGTGACAGAACTTCTCAGGTCCCAAAATAGAAGCTCAGGAAGCGTTTCCTTGCGATTTGCAAAGTGGGAGAGGGCTGCGGCGCCACCGGACTGAAGCTCAGACCAACGCTGCCAAAATCAACGTCTCGGGAGAAGCAAGTTCCGAGCAGAAAGGAAACATCCGCTGGCTGAAGGAGCAGCCTGTGCACAAATGACATGGCCAATGTTTTACTCGGGAGGGCACGGAGCTGTGTTTCTACGCCTGTCGTTCTTTCACCTTTGGTTGCAGTCCGGTTTGCCCAGAGTGGGCTTTGCTGGGGGCTGCGGTGGGAAGTTCACAAACCCAGCCGCGGTGGAGGTGACCTTAGCTCTGCCGTGCCCGTGTCACCTGCTGCTGTAAAGAAGCACTCGCTGCAGGTCAGGATCCTCCTCAGGTATCGGAAAAACCCAAGGTACTGGGCCACAGGTTAAGTCCAAAGGTCTGCCCAGCCTGCACCCTGCTGGCCAGAAGAAAGCGCCCCAGCCCGGCTCGCCTCCGCACCCAAGTCCTGCTGGGGCATTGCTCTGCTTTTTTTGGGCACGGTGCAGCCAGGGCTTGTTTGTGAGGACCTGCACCATGCCTCCTGGCCGGTGTTGTGGGAGGTGATCGCCCTGCCGGCTCCTTCCAGCTTTGAACCCCGGGCAAGTGGTTTCTAAGTGCCGTGTGTCGCCTGCTGGCTCAGCAAGCAGGTGGATGCCGCGGTAAATCAAGCGGTGCGTGGTGTGGCTGGAGGCAGCGACTTCCGAGCAGCAATTTGAACCCCAAATCCTCAATCTCTTCTGCATTCCCTCCACTCCTCAAGTCTCTGAAATGGCGGTGCTGGGAAGTGGTTGCTCTTGGCCTGTTTTTTCTAACCCATGTTGAGAAATGTGCCTCCGGTCCTGCACCGGTGCCACCGTACGGCTGCCGCCGTCATGGCTGTGAGCTGCCGTGTGGCGTCTGGAGGGGAAGTTCAGCGTGGTGTGTGGAGGTAGGTGAGAGCAGGAGGCCCTGCCGGTGCTGTGTAACCTCCTAAAACACCAGGCAGTTAATTTCTGAAACTGGATCGAGCTGGAGTGTCTCTGCAGTTAGAGGTGAGCCGTGCCCCTGCTCTGCCGTGGTTCGTGGTAGCACCAGCGCTGGCTTGTTTCTTAATTGTAGCAGTGCTTGCGTGTCCAATTCATCACTCCCTTTGAAATAACCGGTGTGGTCTTGTTCCGAGCTGGGGAAAACAATCTGCCTTTGTGTCCCTGTAACGAAGGCGGCCGTGCCACCCACCTGGCGGGACCTCCGCCGCTGGCTGCTCCCACGGCTGCTGACGAAGCTCCACGTGGCAGCGCCCCGCAGCCTGGTGACCTGGCATGTGGGGAATGAAAAGAAGAGTGGCTCCTGCTGGGAAAAGACCTCCTCCTCATTCCCACACGAATTTGGGCGTTCGCTGCGTGCTGCTGAGCTGATCTCCGCACAGGTCACCGAATGCGCCTCGCCTCGCCCCTGCTCCCAGCCCTGCTCCCAGCCAGGGCACCCGGCCCCAGACGGCCGCCCCATGGACATGGGAGCAGCGTAGTGAGCTCGTGTCCTGCCCTTAAGCTTCAGGATAGTCCTCGTGCTCTGCTGCAAGTCAGATGAGCAAATAAATGCGTCCTGGACAAAGCAGGCCCCGAGCAAGCTTCACGCGTGGCAGCCGGTGCCGGGGGGCGCAGAGAGCCTGTGGGGACCCGTGCTCGGTCAGCTTACAGTTAGTGGCTCGTTTCAGGCTTCCTGGCTGGTAAAACTACAAAAAGCCTTCCCAAAAAGCCTGTTGGGACAGTTAGATATGAGTGACTCTGGTAAATAGCATTAGAGCAGTATGGCTGTTTTGTACAAGCTAATCCTAACACCTTTGCGCACGAGTGATTCCTGTAGCTGGAAACTGTCCTGATGGCGAGGAGCGTTGCGCAGCTTTTGGGGAGCCCACGCTAGGAGCAGAGCTGAGCCTGGATGCTTCAAGACCCGGAGCTGTCAAGAAGCAGGGCTGTGGCTTGAGGTTGAGAGCTCTGCCTGTCGGGGTGAGCTGAGCTTGCACGGGGAGCTGTCTGCCGTCGTGAGCAGCTAAGGGAAAAGTTTCCTCAGACTGTGGCAAAAGAGGTTAGGTCTGAGTCGGAATAAAAAGCAATATCTGCAGCTTCAGGCACCTGCTATGTAGGAGGTAATGCCCTGCTGGGAGGGCAGCAGTAAGTATTGCAAATAAAGGCAGCAAGTATTGAAAACACCGACTGGGCAGCACTGGGAGCGCCGAGGAGGCCGATGAGGATGGGACTTGGGGTTGGAAGAGCTCAGCCACGGCTGCTGAGCACCGGCGTGGGACAAATGCTGGGCCCTGTGCATCTCACTGGAGGGAAAGCAAACGGTGGAGCCCGTCTGTGGTCAGCACCCGGCTGAAGTCTCCAGCAGCACCTTCCCGGCCACAGCTCTTCTGCACCCGAAGCCCCGTCCGCAGCGTTGTGCCCCGGACCCACTGCAGCCCCCTCCGTGACGGCCATGTGCACAGACTGACTGTCCTGCCCTGAAGGAACTCTGAGTTAAGAACTAATTGCCTCTCGTTACTTTCTGTGGCTCCTGATGCAGGCACAAACCCAGCGAGACGCCTCGTGGAGCCGCTGATGCTCCCGTAGTGCCAGAGCCCTTCAGTATTGCTGCCCCTGCTCTTCCTACAGCAGCAGTCTGTGTGCTCCATGTCCTGCGCCTCGGCCTTGCTGCAGACTTCTCGCCCAAAAACAATGCAGTGAGATGCAGTCCCCTAACAGTGCAGGCAGATGTTCCTAAATAATGTTCCTCTGCCTCGCTGGAGTTACCGCTGGCAGTGGCGAGGCTGGTCTCCTCTGTGCTACGCTGTCACGAGAGCCAGTTGGGCATAGATCAGTCAGAATCAGGAAAACTGCCTCTTAATTTGCTCTGAGGCTTAAAAGGAAAGGAGCAGTGTAGAGTTGTTACTGGGAGGTGCTCGGGGTGGAAGTCAGACAAGCTCTGGGAAGTCAGGCAGCCCCGGGGCTCGCGCTCGGGAAGGTCTCTGCTCCGGAGGGGACCCCCCTGCGCCCCAGAAATGGGAGAGGGGTTAGGTGGGTGGCACCCGTACCTGGTGCGGAGTGCTGCGGGGTTCTTCCCCACGCGCAGAGCTACGCTGAGCAGCTTCTCCAGGCTTCGTTTGGAGCCACAAACTGGGCTGTTAGCCATGCCGCGGCAAGGCTTGCAGAGCTGTGGCAGGCGTGCTGTGAGAGCAGCCGGGTCCCTCCTGTCCGGCAGCTCTGCAGAAAACGTAAAGGGGGAAACTGCATGACTTTCTTGAATTTTCTCTTTTAAGGAATGCCTCTTCAGCTAACTTGTTTTAATGACTAATCTGTGTTGTTGCTTCCAGGTCAGGGGCCATCACATTGCAAAGCTTGATCCTCTCGGCATTAGTTGTGTAAATTTTGATGATGCACCAGTAACTGTTTCTCCAAACGTCGGTGAGAATTGCTCTGCAAATTAATTCTAATGTAATTTAACTTTTTTACCCCTCCCCTCTTTTGTTTTTCTCCCTTTCTCCTGTCCCTCTTGGTATCTGTTCTCCTTTCCATTCCTGGCCCATTTCATAGATTCGAGGGCACCATGTAGCACAACTCGACCCACTGGGCATCTTGGATGCGGACCTGGACTCGTCCGTTCCGGCCGATATTATCTCATCCACAGACAAACTGGGTGAGGGCTTGGAGAGCAGTCAGTGCTGCATTGCTTGAGCTCCTCTCTCTTTCACAGCTTCGTAGGTAGAGCGCTTCACCCGTGCGGAGGGAAGCTCTTAGGTTTCCTTCGTGATGATCACTCTAAATTTACTCCTGGAGCGTGCAGCGGCGGAGCAGCTCTGCCCCCCTCTGGCTGTCCCAGCCAGCGTGTGCCGAGCCGAGCCCTGCAGCTCGGGTCCCGTTTCTCCTCCCAGCAGAGCGAATCAACTCGCCTTGCAGCGGGATTAACTCATCCCGTGGGGGAAGCCGTCGCATCTTCTGGAAACGTCAAGCAGCCAAGAGGTTTTGTGTCGGGGAGAGCGCGAGCTCTGGCACCTCGGCACCTCTTGCTGCTCTCGTAGGGCCCTGCCAGCAGGCGCTGGGTGCTGGGGAGCACGGGCTGGCCTCATCCACACCGGGCTGACGCTGCCAAGAGAAGCGTCCTGGCGTGCCCCTGCCGTGATGCCCTGCCTTCCCCTGCTCCCAGCTCGCTGCAGCACCTTTAAATCGGTGCATTGCCCCTTTTTCCCAAGACTGAGCTATGAGAACCTGCCGGTGATCATGACAAGGAAGCTTTGGGACGCGTTCCCGCACAAGTAGGGGGTGGAAATTCCGGTGCCTTGAGTGAAAGACGCACGTGTGCTGCGCAGGAGTGTGTGTGTGGTGCCGAGGACGTGGACCCTAATCTGAAAGCGCTTAACCTCAGCCCTCTGAGTGTGCTTCAGTCGTGATCTCCGCAGCACGCTGCCGTTCTTCCAGCTGGAGCAGGGTGGCGGCAGCTGAGCTCTCTCACCTCGCTGGTGCTTTCCAGGGGTTGTACCCCGGTGCTGCGAGCACTCCTAGAGGCATGCTTCTAACTTAGCGTAGAGCCGCGGTATCGATCACTAACCCGCACAACGCAGCAGCTGATGGGAACACGCGGCGCGTGGGATGGCCGTGGTCACTTGTCCAGAGCTCCTGGCACCCAGCTGGGGTGGCTGGGGCAGGAGGAACCTTCCCCAAAAACAACTTTTGTCCTGCTGGGGTGCAGGAGCGTGCTGCCACGGCCCGGTGACCCAGCCGAGCAGCGTTTTGGTTCCAGGAGCTGCTGTAGCAGAGGCTGGGAACATGTGGTTGTCATTTGTGGCCCGGTCAGAAGTGTGCTGAATTTCTTTTGGGATTGTGTGTATGTCCTGGCTTCAGCTGGGATAGGGTTAATTTTCTTCGTAGTAGCTGGGAGTGGTAGAGAAGGGTTAGGATTTTGTTGTCCCAGCTGGTGGGATAAGGGGAAACTGCTTCACCCCAAGGTCTGACCTGCTGCCAAAGCGGGGCTGAGCCCCAGGAGCCGGTGGCTCGGGCAGGAGCCATGTTGGGGGCTGTGATGGGAAGAGGTGGGGGGATGAGGGCTGCGAGCCCGGCTGCAGGAGGAGGAACAAGTCCCCGTGTCTGCTAGCAGCAGCAGCACCGCGAGGCAGGCTTTTAGGATGAGCAGGCCCTCTAGCTGTCCGTCCAAAGCAGAAACTCAGAGGAAGGTGAGACCAGCCCGAGGCTTTTCCCCAAGTCCTGCCGCGGAGGCGCGCACGCCCGCAGGCGTCTGCACGGATCCGTTTTGTCTCTGGGCTGTAGCTTTTGTCACCGAGTGTCACACCTGCCGAGTGATGCCGAACGCCTTTCTGCTTTCAGGCGAGCTCCGCCTGCTTCCTTTCCCCCCCTCAGCAGGAGCTCAGGCTCAGCTCCTGCCCGCTGTGGCTCAGATCCCCTTGGTGGGTCCAGGCTCTGACGGGAGAGGCTGAGCACGGCCGTCAGGCCTGATCCAGCCGGGGCTGCTCCTGCCCTGCAGCCCTCTCTATGCTAGCAGCAGCACCACAGCGGTGACAAAACCTGGGTGAAGTGATACCAGTCTCATTTTTCCCACTCCCCTGGGGTGCGCGGCCGTGAGCCCTGCGGCATGCCCCCGCTGGGAGTGTTCGGCATCGCTGCTCCGGAGGCATTAGCCAGGAGAGAATCTCAGCCCGAGATCTCTGCGTCTAAGCCAGGCGTTAATTTTAATTTCTTTGTGGCTTTCTTTCTAAGATCTGTCACTGCAGTTCCTGGTGTTGATTTAATTGCCAGGAACGCGCAAATTCATAGGAAATAATGAGTCCAGGGAGCAAGCCGTGCCACTGGTTCCAGCTGCTGGTTCACACTGGGGCTGGATCCCTGCAGCCAGCAGGAGCCCGGGTTCAGGTGGCTGTGTGTAACCAGAGGGGGCTTTTTGTCTTTGTGTAACGATTATTTAGTACTGAATAGGCCTTCTGCTGGTAGCAGTAGTGCCGAGGAAAACCTCACTGACTGATCTCAGAAGAAAACCGGCAAACATAGCTTGCAGGCGATGCTGAGCGCAGCAGAGGGAGCAGGCGCTGGTGCGGAGCTGGGGCAGGCAGGGGCTGTCCCTTGGGGACACGGGGACCAGGGGGCCGGGAGGGAGAGGGGCCGGGAGGGAGAGCTGCACGAACGCCGCCTGGTGAAGCGTGGCCAAGCCCAGCCCAGCAGCAAATTCCACGGGGCTCGACACGGGACTTTTCCCTTAATTGGCAACAGCCTCCCGCGCCGCTGAGCGCCCCGGCGGCCGAGCGCTGCTCTTTTCCCATGTGGGAGCAGCTTGGAGCTGCGCCGTCCTCAAAGTGTATCCCCTGAGCAGGCGGCAGCCCCCTGCCATCGGCCCTCCGGGGGCAGGAGGTGGGCACCGCGGTGCTGCGGTGACCCGCAGGCTCTCGCCAGCCGTGCCGGCTCTCAGCCTCCTGCAGAGCTGTGGTGCAAAGCCCCTCTTCCAAAGGCGAAGCTGGTGGGCAGGTCTGCAACCAGCAAACCGGTGTGCAGTGTGTTGGGGATCCCTGGGCTGCCTCGTTGGGGATCCCTACAGTGCTGCCCCTGGGTGGCGTTTTCCACTCGCAGCCCAAAAACCACTTTGAAGGGGCACGAAGCAGCTGGCTGGAGCAGGTTTTTTCGCTGGCTGGAGCTGAGCTTCCAGCAGGGGCTCTCTGGAGCCCACAGGTTGTAGAGGGCCCGCAGCACCCTGGGGTGGCATCAGCCCCGCCAGGCAGCGAGCAGGAGGTGCAGGGATGTGTAGCGGGGTGGGGACGGTGTCTCCCTGCTGCCACAGCCTGACCCTCACAGGCTTTCAGCAGTCAGGAGGACAAGCAGAGATTTTCTGGATGGTGCCTAGGATCTGGCGTAGCCTGCTTGTTTGCAGGGAAAGCCAATTTCTAAGCAAATCCCGCTGGCTTTTTGCTTTGAAAGAGTATTTCCTAACACTTGGGCTGCAGTTAATTTACAGAGCAGCTAATAACAGGAATGTTTTTTAAACTTGCCCTCGAAACTATCTCGTTTCCTATTTCTGTGCAGAGAAATCCTTAAAGGTCAGCTTTTGTGGTGGGAGCTGTGCTGCTAACAGCTTAAACTGTGGCCGGGCAGTGCTGTAAATCAAAGGAGTTGCATGGCTAATCTCTGAAATTGATCTTTCTTCTCAATTGCCTTTTGTTTAGCAACTTGCTTTTGTCTGTTTTGGAAGCTCTCTTTGGATTAAGCAGTGTGACCTTTGGAGAAAATGCCAGGGTGAGAAAGCCTGCCCGAGGGCACGCGGTGAAGCTGGCGCCCCTGCAGCCAGGCACCCGGGATTAACGGAGTGGTAGGGCTGGAGTGCCAAATTCCTCTTCCCTTTCTTATGTTTTATTTTATTTTTTTAAATATCTCATCTTGGTCTTCTACCGCAGCTGATCCGCCATGGTAAGTGGTGTAGGACAGAACCGACAGGATTACTGCAGGAACTCGAGACGACCCGTCCCAGGGAATACCTTAGCACACTAAAATCCAGTTGTGTGTGGAAGGCGGTGTGTGTCTGAGTGTCTGTCTGCCTGCCTCTCTGTGCAGGGAGCGTTAGGGTTGGTTTAGCCGTGCCCCAAAATCCTCTGGTGCCCACGGAGCTGCTCTGTGTGTTTGGCCAGGACAGGAGCCAGAGTGAGGGCAGGTTCCTCCTCGGGGTCCGCCGTGGTGCAGGGGCTCCTCTGGCACAGAGCTCGTCCCCCAGCTTGGGAAGAGCCCCTGCAGGGAGCTGGGCTGGGAGCAGATGCCTCCAAGCTCTGCTTCCCCCCTGCGTCCCGCAGGAGGTCCCTTTGCACAGACCCACGAGCAGCCCCGTGCCCCCCACCACCCGCGGGGCGCTCCCTGCCCAGCCCTCGGGAGCAGGCACAGCAGTACCTCTCCGTACCCCACCTTGAGACTCACAAAGGAACGCCTCCCGTCCATGTAACTCCCTTCCCCGCTGACCAAAGGGGAAGCATTCCCAAAGCCTTTCTTGTAGCCCCGGGTGAGATTGAGGCCGCCTAACGCAGCCGGGGAGCGGAGCCCCGGTGCTGTCCGCACCGGGTGCCGTGTCCCCATGCTGAGCATGCTCGCAGCCTGCTTGAGCACCATCAGCCTTCTGCCTGCTTGCTGCACCGTTTGTCGTCCCTATTAACGGCCCCACTCGCTCCTACAGCGCAGGGGAGAGGCCCTGGGGGAGTTCCCACATCCCACATGGTGCACGTGTACCGGGAGCGGAGGTGCCCGTGTCCTCCCGGAGCAGAGCACGGCTGCTGTTCTCGTGGCAGTGACCTTGAGAAGCTCCCGGTAGAGACAAGCGGAGCGAAACCATCGGGGAGCAGCCCCCAGCGGGAGGCTGCTCCCTGCCCTTAGACGGGGAGGCTCCCAGCACCCAAATCTCTGCCGGACCTCCCCGCTAGCCGTGATAACGCGCCCGTAACGCAGCGCGCTGGGAAGGCGCCTTCCTGCGGCGCTGTGCCACCGTCTTAGGTTTCGCTGCCCCGAGTGAGGTGTGCGTAAGAGGAGATCTCAAACCATGCAGCTCAACTGCTACCCAGTGTCTGGTGCCCCTCGTTCCCCTCCGTGCTCTTGCCGCCTGCAAGCAGCTCTCTGAAGACTTTCCAGCGGGATTTCTCTGCCATGTAGTGTGTAGTCATCCTCCATCCCAACCCTTCTGCCCCTGGTGGTTTTGACTGTGTTTGAATACTGTATTTTTGACTTGTGCTTTCCATGACTAGTTTTCACGGTTCCAGTTTTTTTACTAACTTTGACTGCGTCTCTCTATCTTCTCCCTGCTGCACCCCCCCTGCCCACCCCAGACCTCGCAGTGTTCAAGGAGCGGCTGAGAGTGTTAACAGTAGGAGGTATGCAAATAATGAGCCTTTAACCCTCGGGAGTGCAGGACTCTCTTTGAATAGGTTATTCTGGGCATGGAGCAGTAAAGCCGGTAACGCGGTCCCCTCCCGTGTCGCACCAGTCCTGACTTTTGTAACCCGTTCATTTTTGATTTGTCTGGCTAAAAGTCTTGAGCTGGCTGCTTGGGTAGTGATGCTTCACCCTGTAGGGATGCCCAAGCTAGAGCCTTGCTGCCCTTTTCCATACTCCGTGTTTGCATGCCTAGCTTGCTAGAGTACATGTTTTATTGTCATCATTAATTTTACGAGGCCTCAATCTCCCTGATGGGTTCAAGCCTAGTACAAATCCAAGCTGCCTTTATGCCCTGTGATACCCACGTGCTGTGTGTGTCACCTGCTCACAGCAGTGGGAAGAGGTGTGTGCAAACCCCTCTTCTGCCTCAAAAGGCTATTTATTCCATTTTGGGGTACTAAAACCGAGCCTCGTGTTTATTTAGTCGTCTCCACAAGGTGCAGCCACGAGGCTTTCGATCCCCTCCTGAACGAGCACGGACCGTGCCCTCTTTTGGCCTGGTGAAAATTTGGCAGCTCGTCCCTCGCCTTCCCCCTGCCCGACGGCGTCGCTGCTCCCGGCCGACGTGTCCCAGCCCTGCGGGGGAGCTGGAGGGCTGCAGCAAAGCAGAAGCAGAGGCAAAACCCCTGGGACCGCTTGTACGGCCTGGTCTGCAGCTGCTGGGCACTGCCTCTGCAGTCAAACACCTGCAGCCTTGTGGCATCCTGAGCCGCGTGCTGCGATAGCCGCTGTGCCCAGACATCGCCTTCGGATTGCTCAGCGTGGTCCAAAGCGAGCGCCAGGTTGAGCCGGTCCTGAGCAAAGAGCAAGGGACGGGCTCCTTAAGATAAAGCCCAAGAAGGGTGAGCTCTGCAGGGCTGTGACGCTGCTCCCGCAGCACGTGGCATCCCCGCAGAGCTCCCAGCAGCGAGACCGCCCTGCTTCTGCCTTGCTGCACCCGTTCAGAAGGACCAGTCGTCCTCCTCCCCCTGCCTCAGTTTCCCCAAAGACAAACATGAGCTTCAGCAGGCGCAGAGGCATGTCTGAGGGCTCGTGAGTGCCACTGCAGGGCCTGGAGTGCCCTGGTGCTGTAACAGCAGCACGCAGGGCTTTATCTTCAGCTTCAAAATCTGGTGTTGAGGTCCTGACCCGATCTGTGCCCTGCTCCTCCTCCTCTCCAGGAGCAGCCCAGCGCCCTGCCAGTCACCAGTGTGCTGTAAGCAGGCGCGTAGCGGGCATGCTGGCACGTGTAATTGTGTTTTATAGAAAGTGCCATCAGTCAGCTGCTGCTCCCAAAGCCAGGCTGCCTGGCCAGGGGCTGCTTTCACAGCAGCACGCAACTGGCCCGCCCCGTGTGGATGGCGCTGGGGAGGCCGCGGCGGCTGCAGCACCCACGGGCTGCTCCTGGAGCCAAGGACTCCCCGGAAAAGAAGGTTCAGAGAGCAGAGCAGTTCCCCTAAAAGAGAGCAGCGGGAGCTGGGCGAGCCTCCGCTCGGGTGCCGGCACCATGAAGGAGACGGGCTGTGGTGGCGCCGAAACCGCCCCGCGGCCACATTGGTGCCGGAGGCGAGCGGCGCTCAGCCCGCGCTCCGCGTCCCCGCGAGGCTGCGGCACCCGCCCGGCCGTGCCGGCTCGGCCAGCCCCGGCCACCCCAAATTGAAGCGAGCAGTGCCCGCCGTGCCAGCCGGCACCGCTCCCGGGTGAGCTATTCAGGAGAGTCCGTCGCAGAGCCCTCGCGCTGACGCCGTTTTCTCTCTCTTGCTTCTCTTCCTCCTCTTTCTCTCCTCGTTTGGGTCCGTCTCTTCTAACCGTTCCGTTCTCTGCTTTGACATTTTTAATTCTGAACGTCTGGTGAAATCCCCGTTTTTGCTCGATGACTCCTGTCACTCCCCCTGTTTCTTTTTTCTCTGCTCTCTTTAAAATTCATGGTGTATTTTGCGTTCTTGGGGCTACAAACTTCCTGATTCTGACCCTGGATTTTAATTACCAATTTACATGCACATATATTGCTTTGTGTTTTGTTCCCTGCATTACCTTCCGTAATAACCTTGTGCTCAATGTCTTTTGTTTAATTACTGCTTGGTTTTTATCCATATAAACCTCCTTCATGCTTATTTTTGGTTTTGTGCTGCTTTTTGTCCCCTCCCCACCTCTCCCAAACACACCCGGTTGCCGTGTGGCTGTGTCCGACACCCCCCCGTCCCCCTCCTTTCCTTCTCTCTCTTGCTTTCGCTTGTCCCACCCATGAAAATCCTGCAGGCTTTTACGGGCTGGATGAATCTGACCTCGACAAGGTCTTCCACTTGCCCACAACCACTTTCATCGGAGGAAACGAGTCGGCTCTTCCGCTCCGGGAAATCATCCGCCGCCTGGAGGTAAGGAGCAGGGCAGGACCCGTTGGCGGCCCGCGTCGGGCTCGGCACAGCAATGGCTTTCTGAAAGTCATTTTTTGAAAGTCTCACCCCGGGGAGAGGCTCCTCTGCCTCCTCCCGCCGCTGTTCCTGGTTAGCACGTACCGCGCCGCTCTGCAGAGGAGGTGCGGAGCCCTCCCAGCCGTCCGCATCCTGCCTGTGGCTGTGCGTGCCAGTGCTATTCCCCTGGTACCGCCTCGAGCGCTGCTGCAGCATCCCCGTCTGCAGGCTCTGCAGTCCCGCTCCTCTCCTGGCCGCCTGTTCGAACAGACACGTTTCGAGCTTTTCAGGCTGGGCTCAGTGCTCGCCCCGCTCGTAGCAGCAGCCCCACGGTAGCCCGGCCGGCTGTGGTCGGCTCCGGCTTCATCCTGCACTGGGGCAGCGCGCTTGGGCTGCCGCGGGCTGAGCGAGCCCCAGACAGCTTAATGCTGCCTGCACTTTGAAGCCCGTCTGGTGCAGCTGGATTTGTTTTCTGCTGCTCCAGCGTAACGCAGCAGACGGTGCTGGGGGCTCCAGCCACAGCCCCGCTGCCCTTTGGGGAGCTCTGACATGGGGCTGCAGCTTGCAGCTCCGGCAGCGGGCACCGTTCCTCTGCCAGGCGTTGTGATGTGCTCTGCCTAGTCTGAGTGCGGGTGGCTCCCGGTCAGGCTGCAGTCTCTGCCGAGACAGGTTGACCTTGGAGAAGCAGAGCTGTGTAAACATCTTAGATAAGCTGCAAGGAGAGCGGGCTCCGTAATTCTGGGAGGTTGTTTTTCAGATTCTCGCCCTGCCACAAAGAGTGGGGTCTGAAAAGGCTCCGAGTCCCTGGGTGAGGTGCTCTCCCTAACCTGTCAGCCCGCCCTTCCCCAGGGGAGTCCCCAAACTCTCACAGACAGGCAGAGAAGTACCCCAGGGTCCGGGGCTGGGTCCCTCGGGGGGAGCAAACGGGTCGGATTTGTACAGGAGCACCCACTGCCCCGCTCGTGAGGATGTTCCACGCCGCATCCCGTGGCAGAACCAGTGAGGATGGGGAAGGCAGCCCCAGGCTGCAGGTGCTGGGTCTGGTCCCTGCTGCCTGCTTTGGGCAGCGCTGGTGGTGCAGGACGGTTCTTTGTCTTGCTGAGAGGCTGAAGGGGGGGGATGATGGAGCGCCGAGCTGCGCGGGTCAATAAGGTCCCGCACGTGCTGACTTGGAGGGGGGTGAGGAGGTGTCGGAGCCCCTGCGGGCATTTCAGTGGCCTTCCTGTCCTCGCGGGGCAGATGGCGTACTGCCAGCACATCGGCGTGGAGTTCATGTTCATCAACGACCTGGAGCAGTGCCAGTGGATTCGGCAGAAGTTCGAGACCCCGGGGATCATGCAGTTCACCAACGAAGAGAAGCGCACGCTGCTGGCCAGGCTGGTCCGCTCCACCAGGTACCGCGCCTCGCGCTGTGACACCCCTACCCCGCGCCTCCCGGCTCGAGGGGGCCCGGATTCCTGGATTCCTCGTCAGCCTGCTTGGTTTCACGGGCAGCACTCGTGGCAAGGACGCCTGGCCGCCCGCCGAGGCACGCTGCAGGCCAGCTGTGCCTCCTGGCTGCCCTCCGGGAGCATGCCGAGCCGAGCCGCGCCGCGCCGGCTGCAGCCTCCCTGGGCAGGGTCGGCACCTTCCCCTTTGTTCCCCGGCTGCACGGGGGTTGTCAGGGGGGTTGTTTGCTCCCGGCCGCCGGGCAGCTGCCGTAGCCTGACGGCCACCGCCTCAGTCACCTCCCCTTGACATCATTTGTCGCGGTCCCGCTGGGCCGGGTTAGCAAAGACGATCAGCGGGGTGCCGCAGGCGAGCTGGGCTGGCAGGGCTCGCTCAGGTGCTGCTGGCACGGAGCCCGAAAGCACGGATGATGCTGGCAGAAGAGGTCCAAAAATAAGATGCCGTGCAGCGGGCTTAAGCGCAGCGCTGAGTCGGTGTTTGTGCGGGGTGGGGGAGCTCTGCGGGGGGGACCTGGGGTGAGCGGGGGGCTGTCGGGCTGCTGCGTGGTGCCTGCTGGAGCATCACCTCGTGCTGCGGCTCCCGTAAGGTCCCTGTCTCCTCTCTGGTCCTGCTGTCAGTGGGAGGCCTGGGAGTGATCGCTCTCTCACCTTGCCTTCCAGGTTTGAGGAGTTCCTCCATCGGAAATGGTCCTCGGAGAAGCGTTTTGGTCTGGAGGGCTGTGAAGTGCTGATCCCAGCCTTAAAGACCATTATCGATAAGTCGAGTGAGAAGGGAGTGGATTATGTTATCATGGGGATGCCCCACAGGTAACCTGTCCCTGTGCGCCGCGGTGCTCTGGGGACGGGGACGGGGACGGGGATGGGGACGGGGATGGGGACGGGGACGGGGACGGGGACGGGGATGGGGATGGGGATGGGGATGGGGATGGGGATGGGGATGCTCCCGGGGTTCAGTGCTGCAGGACCAGGCTGGTTCTGGGCTGAGCCATCAGCCAACTGCTTGACTTAAGGGCTCAGGCCTCATCAGCTCTCCACTGATCCCAGTGTCACTGGCTTCAGCTTATTTTTAATTCTTCTGGAGAGTGGTGAGAGGCGCAGTGCCTCGAGCAGCAGAGAACTTGCCTTAAATCATAAGAAATGCACTCAGCACAAGGTGTGGGGCTGTCCCAGGTGCTGCTCTGCAGAGGCTGGGAGCAGCGCTGCAGAACCCGCCGTGGCTGCTCCGGGGCTTTGGCAGAAGGGGCTCAATGTCAGCAGAGTTTGAATCCAAGAGCAGGATTCGGCCTCGCTGTTCTGGGACAGCTCTCAGGATGCAGCAGGGGTGAAAATGCAGAGCCCTGTCCCCTGGCTGCCCCCTGCAGCCATCCCGAGCAGCTCGGTGTGACGGGGACAGTACGGGGCTGTGCTCGCGCCGTGCTCCTCGGCTGTCTGCTGGTTGCTGACGGCGGCGTTGCTTTCGCAGAGGGCGTCTGAATGTTCTCGCCAATGTGATCAGGAAGGAGCTGGAGCAGATCTTCTGTCAGTTCGACTCCAAGCTGGAGGCTGCTGACGAGGTGAGTCTCCTCCTCTGCGCCGTTTCCGTAGCAATTTGTAGTCTGTCCCCGTTCAGCCCCTGGAGGCCGTGGCAGCGCAGCGCGAGCTGGATCACAGGCGGCTGGCAGCTCGTTCCGTGGTGCAGAGATTTCTCCAGCGTGCCCCAGGGCACCGCACGCCCCTGCAACCGAACCCTCAGTGCGTGACCGAACCCTCGGTGCATGACCGTCGGCGCCTGTCCCGGCCTCTGTGGCAGAGTCTGCTCCGTCTCTAGTGGAGGCCGGGCTGGTAACAGCCTCTGCTGGGTGTAAAACAGCTTTGGGTAAATGAGAAGGTGCAAGGAAGGTGAGCAGCAGCAGCACGGTGTGCCTGCCCCGGCTGCTGCGGTCACGCCGACTGGCCCGGCTGCAGGGGGCTGCACCGGCGGGGCTGGAGGCAGGAGTCGGCTCGGGGCTGTGCCGCAGCCCCCTGGGACCCGTGCGGGACCCGCGGCCTCTCCAGAGGCCCTGAGGCTCCCTCCATGGTGCTGTCACTGTGTTGCACCTATGCCCCAAAGCTGCCGGCACATTCAGCCGGGATGGTTTGGCATTTGGAAAGCTTCATCCTGCCCTGCCCCTCAGGTGGGCTTCCAGGGTGCCCCGCGTGCCTCAGGAGCTCCTCTTGGAGAAGAAGCAAGCGGCAGCCGCTTGCCCCAGCGCTCTTGCCTGGTGCCTTGCCCAAACCCACCTCGCTTGCTTCTTCCCTGGCCCCTGGGGACTGCCCAAAACCGGGCTCGATGCCTGCCTGATGTTTGTGTGTATCTTGGTGCCTACAGCAGGCTGCTGCTGTGCCGGGTGCCAGGCCAGCTCCAGGCAGGGCAGCAGACGTGGTTTCTGGCAGCAGATCTGGTTTCTGGCAGCAAGGAGCCCTCTTTCTGCAGTCCCCAGGGCCATGCCACCCTGCCCCATCCACAAGCAGCCCCCGTTGCGTGGCAGTGACTCTCCTCTCCCTCCCCCAGGGCTCCGGTGACGTGAAGTACCACCTGGGGATGTACCACCGGAGGATCAACCGCGTCACCGACAGGAACATCACCCTTTCCCTGGTGGCAAACCCCTCTCACTTGGAGGCAGCCGACCCCGTTGTTCAAGGCAAGACTAAAGCGGAGCAGTTTTACTGCGGGGACACGGAAGGGAAGAAGGTAAATGGTGCCGACCCAGCTCCCTCGATGTGATTTGGCACAGACTGGGTGGGCTTGGTGGGGATCTGGTGGATCTGCACGCAGAGCAAAGCCAGGCAAAGAAGCCCGGCTGATGTTCGTTTGCCTGGATGCCCCTTCCCCTGCTGCGCCCCCATCTTTCCCCTTCTCTTTGGTGATAGCTTCAGCAGGGGGTCGACCTCCCCGGGCTCCCATCGCTGCCTCCCCTCTCAGGGTGGAGGCCAGGCTCCTGGGAGGAGCAGCAGCAGAGATCTGTAGTCGGAAGGCAGGGCGTGAGCGGTGTTCCCGTTCCCGAAGGCCCCCGAGCATCAGAGCCTGGAGGCCTCAGAAGCAGCAGCTTCAGGCTGGGGGATCTAAATGTGGCTGGGTGCTCCCAGTCCTCAGGGTGGGCGAGCTGGGGCCGGGAGGGGACCCCCCTGGTGGGGACAGCGGTGTGACACGCGCCCAGATGCGAGGGCAGGCCAGCAGTGGGCTGCAGGGGGATTTATTTGGGAACGCTTTCACTGCCTGATTCATCGCAAACCTGTCTCTAACACTCCAGAAGAAGTGGAAGGGTGAGATCAAAAGTACTTCCCTTCCTCCCACGCTGTGAGGGATGGAATATAAATAGACGAGCTCTGTCCTCGTCTGACAGGCAGCGTCCTCAGCCAGCCCCCGGGTAAAATATCAAAATAAGAACTGGAGCCGCAGCGAGGTCCCTGCCCGGCCCGGCTCAGCAGCGAGCGCAGGATCTCCTGCAGGAATGCCCTCTGTCTTGGGTGAAAGCATGCACAAAAGGTGCATTTTTCTTGGCTTGTCCCAGAAAAAGGCCTTGTTTAGGGGTGTTTGTGCCTGGGGACCGGACTCGCCTCCCAGCCAATGCCCTCTGGCCACCAGCACATCCCAAATGCTGCCCCCTCGAGCGTGCGGCCCCTGTGTGGGGCGTTGAGGCAGGACAGCCGGTGGCCCCAGCCTTCCCCTGAAATTGTACCTGACACCCCTCCGATCCTCTGAGAAGGCCTCGGACACGCTCACGAGCTGCTCAGAGACCTTCCTGGGAAGCCTGAGGCTCGGGGGATGAGCCCTGGGCCCCTTCCTGGCAGCCACCACTGCCCACGCCTCAGCCCCACGTCGCCCCGCAGGTGATGTCCATCCTCCTGCACGGAGACGCGGCCTTCGCCGGGCAGGGAATCGTGTACGAGACGTTCCACCTGAGCGACCTGCCCTCCTACACCACGCACGGCACCGTGCACGTCGTGGTGAACAACCAGGTAAGGAGCAGATCCCCTGCTGCACGGCGGGCACGGCCCTCGCCCAGGGTTTTAATCCTGGCTTTGCTCCCCGGCCAGGCCAGGCCGCGGTGCCAGGGCAGCAGGAGGTGCCCGGGGCCGTGCTCCCCGGTGCCAGCTGAGGACGGGGCTGGGGGAAGCCCTGGCTCAGCAGCAGCTGCCGAGCTTGGCCTGGCACCGCCTGCGTTCACCTGGCGCTGCCCGAGCCGATGAAACGCGCCTGGCTCGGGGCCCGGGGGCTTCCCTCGCGAGCGGCGATCTGCTCGAGGGAACGAGGCTTTCCAAATCCTCACCGCTCCGTCCCCTGTCCCCGCTGGCCTGCTGCAGATCGGGTTCACCACGGACCCCCGCATGGCCCGCTCCTCGCCGTACCCCACGGATGTGGCCCGCGTGGTGAACGCGCCCATCTTCCACGTCAACGCCGACGACCCGGAGGCCGTGGTGTACGTGTGTAACGTGGCAGCGGAGTGGCGGAGCACGTTCCATAAGGACGTGGTCGTGGATTTGGTAAGAAATGAGGAACGTGGCGCGAGGCTCTCCCGTAAAGCTGTCACTGCTGCGGAGTTCCTGGATGCTCACTAAATGCCTCTCGGGGTGTGGGTTCTGGAAGCTGGGGTTTCTCTTGGGGGCTTTTCCAGCCTTTTTGACCTGGTCATTTTGAGGGGAGGGAAAGAGAGGATGAAAGCAAGGTAATGAAGAAGCACCTGGAGAGGAAAAGCTGTCTCTGACTGTGCGGGGCCTGCCCTCCTGTCTCCCTGCGTTAAGGAGGACAGAGCCGGTCCCTGCTGGGCTGGTTTCGACTCTTCCCAGCACAGAGCCAGGTAACCGGCTGCCTCCTGAGCCGCACGTTGCAGGCAGCTGCTTTCAAAGGCTCTTTCCCTCCCGGCAGGTGTGTTACAGGCGCAACGGGCACAATGAGATGGATGAGCCCATGTTCACGCAGCCTCTGATGTACAAACAGATCCGGAAGCAGAAGCCGGTGCTGCAGAAATACGCGGAGCTGTTAATTTCACAGGGGGTGGTAAATCAGCCGGAGTACGAGGTACTGTCACCGGGGGCCCGGACGGAGAACCGCAGGCGGCAGCTCCCCAGGGCTGGGCAGCACCGCGGGCTGAAGGATGGGGGGCAGGAGGAGCTGGCAGCACGCAGCCCCTGCGTGACAGCAGAGGGTGCTTCTGTCTTTGCGGCGGAAAGGTTTCTTGGTCCGGGGGGACACGGAGAGGACTGGGGCATCCCAACGCCACGTGGGGACCTGCTGCAGCGCCTGGCTAGCTCGGGAGGCAGGGGACAGTTGGGCGTCCAAGCAGACCCTAGACCTGCCCCAGCTGCTGCGCTGTCCTGCGTGAAGCCAGGAGCACCAGAGCCCCTTGAAGCCCCTTTTTTGGTTCAGACCTGAGGGTGACAGACCTTTGGGGCCCATTTCTGCTCGCGCTCGTCACCTAAAGGTGGCAGAGCTGTGCTACGCTTGGGCGAGCGCCCGCAGCAGCTGGGTCAGGAGCAGAGGCTTGTCCTTGGACTGTGCCAGCCCCGAGCAGTGCAGGAACATCTCGTTCACCGATTGCCCCTTGGTCGCTGCAGCACAGCCCGTGTGGTGCCGGGAGGTGGTGGCAGGACCTGCGGGAGCGCTGTGCCTCGTGTGCTCTGCAGCAGGCTCCCTGCACGGCTCCGCCTGGCCCCGGGAACTCTCAGCCCTGCTTTGCAGCACCACGAGCTGAATGCGAGCTGTCGGTTCAGCAGAGATGTTCCCGGGGGCATGGGGCTCTCCTGCAGCAGTTCTGTGCTCCGAGGCTGAGCTGCAGGGCCTGGGGGTCCACCAGTTGCGGGGGATTTATTGTGCCCTGCTTCAGGGACCAGCCGTGCCCCCCAGAACCCTTGCAAGCTTGTGCTGAGGCCCCCAGGCTCAGCACCCTTGTTCAGAGCCTCCTCCCCAACGCTTTTTCGCCTTGTCGTTCTGCCTCTCAGGAGGAAATTGCCAAGTATGATAAGATATGCGAGGAGGCCCATGCAAGATCCAAGGATGAGAAGATATTGCACATCAAGCACTGGCTGGACTCACCCTGGCCTGGTAAGTCGCTAGCAACTTTTTGGAGGTCCCTGGCAAGTAGCCTGGCTCCTCTACAGCCAGCTGGGGCTCCTGGTGCCGTGACAGCTGTGTGTTAGTAAACGTGCCCTGGTGGGGCGACGGGAGGGTGCTCTCTGCTGCCGGCATCCTTGCTGCTCTTGGGGGTGCTCGTGAGCAGAGCTCTCTGCGTGGAGCCGGGCACGGCCCCGCAGCGCTGTGGATCGCTCCCCCTGCCGCAGGTTTCTTCACTCTGGACGGCCAGCCCCGCAGCATGACCTGCCCTTCCACCGGCCTGAACGAGGAGGACTTGACGCACATCGGCCAAGTGGCCAGCTCCGTGCCGGTGGAGGATTTCACTATCCACGGAGGTAGGAGCGTGCTGCAGCTGTGCTGGGCTGTGCGCTTCCAGAGGAGATGTGGGTGGGGGCTGGAACAACGCCTGGAAGGAGGGGGGCTGTTACAGCACTGAGACTTGCTTATTTGCGGCACCGTGAATCAGTTCACAAGGGAGCTGTGGTTAAGGGACCGAGGAGCAGCTCTTCCTCGGAGCTGATCCTTCCCCGCAGTCCTGCTTCCTCGTCCCTGTGCCTCCCTCCAGCACAGGCACGTCCTCTGCCCGAGGCGTTTGCAGTTTCCCAGTCCGCGGGCGGGCTGTGGGACAGGCGCCTTGTCACCGAGCGCCCTCCTGCATCTTGTGTCCCCGCAGGTTTGAGCCGTATTCTGAAAACCCGCGGGGAGATGGTGAAGAACAGGACTGTGGACTGGGCCCTGGCAGAGTACATGGCGTTCGGCTCCCTCCTCAAAGAGGGCATCCACATCCGCCTGAGTGGCCAGGACGTCGAGAGGGGGACGTTCAGGTAAAGCAGCGCCGGCTGGCTCCGCTCAGCCCCACCAGGCGATCACAGCCTTCTGGAAGCGATCCGAAGTGACGCGGTCTTTGCCCTGTTTTTTTGTTTTTGTGGGTGTTTTTTTTTGGC
Organism: Cygnus atratus; assembly: GCF_013377495.2. Taxonomy (NCBI): domain Eukaryota; kingdom Metazoa; phylum Chordata; class Aves; order Anseriformes; family Anatidae; genus Cygnus; species Cygnus atratus. The sequence goes on from NC_066388.1 coordinate 4,482,135, forward strand.
CATTCTGGGCCCTCGTTGGCAAAAGGAGTTCAGGAGAGCATATCGAGCAGCTGGTGCCATGAGCCAGGAAGGGGAAATTGGCTGGCATAGAGCCCCGATGAGGCAGCAGCTTGTGTTTGGCGGGGTGATGACGGAGATGTGCTTTCCTCTCTTCCAGCCATCGCCACCACGTCCTGCACGACCAGAACGTGGACAAGAGGACATGCATCCCCATGAACCACCTGTGGCCCAACCAGGCCCCCTACACCGTGTGCAACAGCTCCCTGTCTGAGTACGGCGTCCTCGGTGAGCGGGGGGCTCTGCGCCCACCCTGGGATGAGGTGGCATGGGGGCTCTGGGAAGAAAATCGCCTCCTCCTCCTCCTCCTCCTCCTCTTCCTCCCGCAGGCTTCGAGCTGGGCTTTGCCATGGCCAGCCCCAACGCCCTGGTGCTTTGGGAGGCCCAGTTCGGGGACTTCCACAACACCGCCCAGTGCATAATCGACCAGTTCATCTGTCCTGGGCAGGCCAAGTGGGTGAGGCAGAACGGCATCGTCCTGCTGCTTCCCCACGGCATGGAGGGCATGGTGAGGACCTGGGCACCCCGAGGTGCTGGGTACGAGGCAGGGCGGAGGGCGAGGGCGCTGCATGCTCTGCAGCACCCGGTGCGGCTGCCTGCCCTCTGCGGTGGCCAGGGCCAGGCAGCGGGGACTCAGCTGCTCATGCCCTGCATTCACTCCCTCCATTTCCCTTGGCCTGCAGGGTCCCGAGCACTCGTCCGCCCGCCCGGAGCGATTCTTGCAGATGTGCAACGACGATCCCGACGTCTTCCCTGTGAGTGGCAGCCGTGCCGAGCTCAGCCCAGCCCTCCTGCTCGCCCCTCATGGGGCCCTCGCTGTGCCCTGGATCTGCCTTAACACTCATGGGAGGGAGCAGCCCCCGGGGGGGCTCTGGGTGGCAATTTGGTTGGGGCTCCCTGCGCTGCAGCTGGCAGCATTTGGCAGAGGGGCTGCACCCGGTGCCAAGGCTTGCAGCCATGCTGCCTCTGTGCCTGCTGTGTCCCCAAAAGTGCTGTGATACGTTGGGGAGGGAGTTCCTGGCTGCCCCAGGGCACAAATATGCAGCCTGCCCAGGTGCTGCGGGCTCTGCGTGCTGTGGGGGGAGTGGGACGGGGCAGAAGGGGGGCGAGAGGAGAGGCAGGGGCTGCGTGCCGCCGGCCTTCCAGCCGGCTGGAGCGCTGGGGCTAAGAGGCACTCGTGTTTCTGGAAACCCTCCGAACTGTGCTTGTCGAGGCAGAAACTGGACGACTTTGACGTGCGCCAGCTGTACGACTGCAACTGGATCGTCGTGAACTGCTCCACTCCAGCCAACTTCTTCCACGTCCTCCGGCGCCAGATCCTCCTGCCCTTCCGCAAGCCGGTCAGTACCAGCAGGCCTGCACCCAGCCGAGCCCGCCTGCTCTTTCTGCTCCGCTTCACCCGGCTGGAAGCCAGGGCAGGGCGGCCCCGGGTCCGTGCCGAGCCTGGGGACGGGGCTCGGGGCAGCAAACGTGGGCAGAGCGCGGCTAGCAGCGAGGCAGAGCCGGGAGCACAACGCGGGTAACGCAGGAAGCGCTGGGAGCTGCTGGCGGGGCTGCTCCCCGCAGAGGGGTGAGCTCCCGGTTTAAAATCCCCGCTGTCCTCGGGAGGACGGAGCAGCCCGTCTGCTCTCGTGCCCTGCGTGTCACCGCGTACCCACGGCCGGGCGAGCAGGCAGCCTGCGTGCAGGCCAGCAAGGAGCAAGGACCTCGTGGTGCTGGGGTTGCCCCGGTACAGGACGTGCTGCGAGCCGGTCCCCGCAGGCTGGGGCGGCCGCGAGCCCTTCCAGCGCTCGGTGGGCAGGGCAGAGACGTCAGGGCCGGGGGCACTGACAAATAATCCAGTCCAGCCTTCACCTCCCAGCACTGCGGCTGCGGCCGCGCGGGGGAGGCAGGTCCCTGGCAGCGCTGCAGCCTCTTCCCAGGGGAAATCCAGGCTGGGAAAGCAGGTGGGGGGAGGCAGCGCTGAGCCTCCTGCAGCGCGGCAGCGAGCGAGGAGCAAATCTCTGCTGGCAGCTCCCGGTCAGAGGCAGGGGAAGGCGGGCAGGACGGGCAGGCTCTGCTGTTTGTTGGCAGGGGAGGCGGTTCTGGCGCGGCTGACTGCCTCGCTCTGCCTCTTCTCCTTCCCCTGCAGCTGATAATCTTCACTCCAAAGTCGCTGCTGCGCCACCCCGAAGCTCGCTCCAGCTTCGATGACATGCTGCCAGGTACGAGGAGAGCGGAGCTGTTTGTCTGCCCGCATGGCGCGCTGCGGGATGAAGGGTGAAGGGCAGGCGCTGGCTTGGTGTAAAGTCCGCCTGGCAGCAGCCTCCCCCCGCGGCTCCCGGCCAGCTTTTCTGCTTGAGGCCGAGCAGGGCTCACGCCAGCAGAGGCTGGGGTCCGCCGTGCCCGCTCCTTGCTCCGCAGGGCAGGGGCAGCGCCCACTGGAGCCGAGCTCAGGGTGTGCCGGGCTGCGGCCGTGCTCTGAGCTAATTGGAGCCTCCCGTCATTAACGCCGTCATTAACGCCGTGTCTGGCGCCCCGGGGCGAGCTGCTGGCTCCGCCGGTTCCTCGGTTCCTCGCATGCGGCTGCAGCAGCTCACGAGGCTTTCCAGCACCTCCCGAGCCCGTCGGAGCAGCGGGGCTCTCTGTGTAGCGAGGAAGACCCCCGGCTCAGCTTCCCGAGCCACCACCTCCACCCGGCTTAATCCCTGCCCTCACATCCCTGGGGACGTGGCGAAATAGGGCCGGGGGTGGGATACGGCCGGCTTTCGCCACCTTTCTGCAGGCGTGAGCCGTGTTGGGTCCCACACTGAGGTCCTGCCCTGCAGTCTCACGTTGACCCCAAGCCTCCACAGCCTCCCTGACCACGCTCCCCCCCCCCCCCGGCACCCGGAGCCGCTTTTCCCAGCCCTGGAGATAAGCGGCCGCCGGGCGGCTCCTCCCCGCATTCCTGCCTCAATCTCCCTTCTCCTTTCTGGTTGAGCCACCTGGCTTCGCGGACTTCCCGGGGCCTCCCTTAACCAGCTGCACCCTGCCGGTGCCGGCGCGGGGGCTGCGGCCCCCCCACGGCATCGCGGCGCCGCCCTCCTGGCGCAGCCGGTGCCGGCGCGCTGCCCGTGCCGCTGACGGTGGCGTTGTGTCCTCGCAGGCACCCATTTCCTCCGCGTCATCCCCGACAGCGGCCCCGCAGCCCAGAACCCCGGGAACGTCAAGCGGGTGCTGTTCTGCACCGGCAAGGTGTACTACGACCTGACGCGGGAGCGCAAGGCCCGGCAGATGGAGGCCGACGTGGCCATCACCAGGGTGGAGCAGGTGAGCCCCCCCCGGCCTCCCCGGGGACCGCAGCCGCGCTCTGCCCAAGGAGCGAGGTCCGGAGGCCTCCGGGCTGGGGCATGAGCAGCAGGAGGAGGTGGGAGGCTGGGGCCTGGCTGTGCCGGTGGTCCCGGCTGCGGCCCCCTCCTCATTTCTCCCTCTGCCCCTCCGCAGCTGTCCCCGTTCCCCTTCGACCTCCTGCAGAAGGAGGCGCAGAAGTACCCCAACGCCGAGCTGGTGTGGTGCCAGGAGGAGCACAAGAACCAGGGCTACTACGACTACGTCAAGCCCCGGCTGCGCACCACCATCAACCGCGCCAAGCCCGTGTGGTAAGGAGCGGGGCCGGGGCCTCGCCGCGGGGCCGTGCCAGGGGGGCTGCCCGCAGTCCCCTGACCCCGCCGCCGCCTCCTCCGCAGGTACGCGGGGAGGGAGCCGGCCGCTGCCCCCGCCACGGGCAACAAGAAGACGCACCTGACGGAGCTGCAGCGCCTGCTGGACACAGCCTTCAACCTGGACGCCTTCAAGGACCTGGCCTGAGCCCCCCGCGCGGCCGCAGCAGCATGCTCCCGGCGCTGTCTGTCCGTCTGTCTCTCACTCGCCTCCCGTCTCCGTCCTTAACTACAGACCTTGGAAACTAAACGCCCGGCGCCTCCGCTCCTTGTCCGTCCGCCGCGCCGGGGGGAGAGGGGCTGCGCCCCCCCCCCCCCCACGGCCCTGGGGAGTGCTGGGGGGGGATTTGGGGGCTCCGTCCTCACAGAGCCCCCCAGGGCTGGGGGTCGGGTTCTGGCTGTGGGGTGCGCGGCACAACAGCGGTTCCCTCCCTGTCCCAGTTCCTCCCAGTCCCTCCCAGTGGCGGGCTGCCCGGAGAGCTGGGGGAGGACGGGGTGACCCCTGGGGACCCCGCACGCGCCGGGGCTGCCCCCCCCCAAATAAACGCCGAGCTCCTGGGGCCGACCCCACTCGTCCCCGTCACTCGTGTCCCCACGGGGCGCGGCGTGCCCCTCGCCCACCCGCGTGCTGGCGGCCTCCGTCCTCCACCAGCAGCCCCTCGCCCGCCGTGCTGGGGCCGTGCCCGCCCCCCACGCGTGTCACGCCCCCACCCCCACGCGTGTCACGCCCCCACCCCGCGCCCCCCCCACGCCCCCTCCCGCAGCTCGCTGCGCCCCCGCGCAGCGCCACGCGCCGCGTGTCCCCCCCCCCGCCCCCCCGCCCCACGCCGAACACGCGTGGGTTCGGTGCCCCCCCCCCCCCCCCATCGCTCCCTCGCTCGGCGCTCGGCTGCCCACGGCTGGCGGGGGCGGGGCGGCGCGGGGCGGGGCCGCGCATCCCGATGCGCTCGCGGCCCCATTGTGCGCGGCGCGCGGCGGCGCGGGCACGGCGCGGGCTCGGCTCGGCCCGGCCCGGTTCGGCTCGGCCCCGCCCCGCCCCGCCGCGGCTCCGCGCCCCCCCCCCCCCCCCCCCGCCCTCCCACCCCTCCCCCACCCCCCTTCTCCCTCCCTTCCCCTCTCTCCCCCCCCCCACCCCCCCTCCCTCCCCCGCCGCCGCGCCATGGAGCCGGGGCCGCGCGCGGGCTGAAAATCCCGCGCAGCTTCCGCGCAGCCGCGCGCGCACGGCGCCGCCAGGGCCATCTTGGGCCGCTCGGCACGGTGAGTGCGGGGGGCACCGGGGGGGCACCGGGGGGGCACCGGGGGGACGGGGGGGGGGCCTCCCGTGGGGGGAAGCGCGCAGCTTTGCGCTGCCCGGGGCGCGGCTGAAAATCGCAACTCCCTCCCCCCCCCCCCACCGTGGGGCAGCGGGGGGGCGGTTGCCGTGGTAACTGCGCCGCGGGTGGGGGGGAAAAAACGTGGGGGGGTGGGGGGACGACCCGGCGCGGCGCTGTCACGGCCCGCGGGGACCTGTCACGGCGCCACCGTGGGCCCGCGGCCGTGGGCAGCCCCCGCGGGGGGCTCCCGGCCCACGCAGGGCCCGGGCACGGCGCTGTCACGGGGCGAGGACGCGCGGGGGGGGGCCGAATGTGGCCCCGCCGTTGTCCCCCCCCCCCCCCTCCAGGCCCCAGCTGTGGGGACCCCCCCGCGCCGTGTCCCCGCGCTCTGGGGTCTGTGGGGCCGCCACCGCCTCGCAGAGAGACCCGCGGGACCGGGCAGCGAACAGCGGGTGCCCGGCGGGGGGACGGGGGGCGCCGGGGGGCTGTCACCCCCCCCCAAAATGTCACCGCGCCGCCCCCGTCCCTGCCACCTTCGCATGGGGACAGGGGGGAAGCGAAAGCGCCAGGGTGACCTCGGCCGGGCCGTGCTGGAAATACCCCGGGCAGCGCCGGCGTTTCCCTGGCGAGGGTGGGGGGCGAGGCGGGGGGCACGTCTGCTGTCACCGTCATCATCGTCACCGTCACCATCGTCATCGTCGTCATCCCCCCCAGCTCTGCCCCGGCCGCCATGGAAAGTCCCTGCGGTTTCCCTGACCCCTTGGCGCTGGGGGGGCGCAGGGAAAAGCCGGGGGCACCCACGTCCCGTCCCCCAGCACCCAGCGCGGGGGCTGCTCCCGCGGGGATTTCAGGGGGACGCCCCCGGAGAGGAGACAGCACGGGGCGAGGGGACCGGGGCTCCCCGTCCCCAGGAGGTGCCCCCCCCCACCAGGACATCCCAGGGGGTTTTGGGGGCCCCGCGCCCCCCAGCAGCCCCACGGCCGGCAGCGGGGGCAGGCGCGTGCCGGCGCGGTCCCCGTGCCAGGCCGGGCAGGACGCCAAGTCCCTGTGCCGGGAGGCCGGGGGGAGGCCGTGCCCGCCAGGGAGGCTCCGCGCCTCCCGGCACCGCCGCCCGGCATCGGGGACCCCGAGGACCTGGGGTAAGGGAGGTGGGGGGGGGGCACTGTCCCCCAGGGTCCCCCCCACCCCTTTTCCTTGTGCCGTACCCACGGCTCCCTTCCCTGCCCCCCGACCCGCGGTTTCCTGTGCCTCCCGCAGCCCCGGTGCCGGTGACGCCGTCCCGCAGCCGGCGCAGCGCCCGCCGCAGCCTCGGAAGAGCCAGCCCGCGCCCGCCCGCGGCCGATGAACCCCATGAACCCCATGAAACCGTCGCTGCCGCCCACGCCGCACGGGTGAGCGTGGGTCGGTGCCGGGCCGTGACGCCCCCCCCCCCCCCACCCCCTTCCCCCTTCGTCCCCGGCCCCCGGTGCCACCCGGGCGCGTGGCCTCCTCCGTGTCCTTCCTTCGTCTTAATTAAGTTGTTTTTCTTTCTAGTGATGGTTCATTTGCATACGAGGCTGTTCCTTGGCAACCGAGCACCAATCAGCCGGCGGGATCCCTCTCCGTGGTAACCACCGTGTGGGGTGTCAGCAACACCTCCCAGAGCCAGGTACCGGCGGCATCCTGCCCCCGGCCCCGGGCACCCCCGGGACCCCCGCGCCGCCGCCCCCGGGGGCCTGACGTGGTTCCCCACCCACCCGCCTCTTCCTCCGCGCCCCCCAGGTTTTCGGCAGCCCCATGGGCCCCGGGGGGAGCAGCTCCAGCACCCCGCTGCTGCCCGGCATGGCCGGCACCGGCTCGGGCATGAGCTCGCCGCAGTTCCTGGCACAGCAGCCCTTCGCCGAGGGCGCCCCCGGCAAGAGCTACGTGCAGCAGAGCGTCTACGGCCGCGGCTCCTACCCCGGGGGGCCGGGCTTCGCCCCCAGGTAAGGCCGGCTCCGCGCCGGGGCACGCTGCCGCCGACCGCCGCAGCGCTCCTTCCCCGCTCCCTGTCCTCCGCAGCTACGCGGGCAGCCCCAGCGGCCCCGGCGGGATGGGGCTCCCCTCGCACGCCGGCCGGCCCCCCGCCGACTTCACCCAGGCGGCCGCCGCCGCTGCCGTGGCCGCCGCCGCCGCCACTGCCACCGCCACGGCCACGGCCACGGTGGCGGCGCTGCAGGAGAAGCAGAGCCAGGAGCTGAGCCAGTACGGGGCGGTAAGAGCCTGGCGGCGGGGGCGGGCGGTGGCGGCGGCAGTGCCAGGGTGACCGCTGTCTCCCTGCCGCAGATGGGAGCGGGGCAGCCCTTCAGCAGCCAGTTCCTGCCCCACGCGGCGCCCCGCGGCCCCGCCGTGCCTGCCGGCATGAGCCCGGCCGGCATGGCGGGCGTCATGGGCCCCTCGGGCATGGCCCCCATGAGCATGAGCCCCGCACGGGCGCCCGGCATGAGCGCCCTGTACAGCGGCCAGCGGATGCCGCAGCACGCCTACCCTGGCCCCCCCCAGAGCCAGCAGCTCCCACGCCAGGGCGTCAAGCGGGCGTACTCCAGCGAGGTGAGTATGGGAAAGGGGTGCCCGTGCCCACCCCGGTGTGGCGGGACCGTCCCCGGTGCTGACGGTGCGCCCACAGGGATACCCGGCGCAGCAGTACCTGCAGGGTGGGCAGTACCCTGCTGCCGGCACCCAGTATGCCCCCAGCGCCCCCCAGCCCTCCGCTCCGTCCCCGTCCTACCCCGGGCACAGGATTCAGCCGGGTATGGGCCAGTACCTCTCCGCCTCGGGCAGCGCTGGGCCCTACTACAAGGTACGGAAGGGGACGGTGGGCACGGGGACAAGGGCTGGGGGGGACGGGATGTGGGACGCGGGTGCCATCCCCGGGGGACGTCGCTCTCCCCGCAGCCAGCTGAGCAGTTCAACGGGCAGGGCGCCAGCTTCGGCACCTACAGCCAGGCGGCCATCAACGGGGTGAGTCCTCACGGCGTGGGTGTCCCGGGACGGTGCCCGGTGCCAGCGGTGACACCGGTCACTGATGGTGGTGGTGCTCCCGGCAGCCGGGCCGGTCGATGCCGGGGTACCCCAGCTCGCCCCTGCCCGGGAACCCCACGCCGCCCATGACGCCGGGGAGCAGCATGGCGCCCTACATGTCCCCGGGCCAGGACGTCAAGTCGCCCTTCCTGCCTGACATGAAGCCCGGCATCGCCGCCCTGCACCCCTCGCCCTCGGGTAGGGGCTGGGCCCACCGCCCGCTGCAGGAGGGCATTGCCCCTTTAAGGGCTGGGTGCTGCAGGGAGGGGCCTGGGGAGTGGGCGGGGCTTTTGCATAAAGGGGGGCGTGGCCAACGGGAGGGGTTGCGGCAGTTGGGGGGGGGCCTCGCAGGCACTGCCCATTAATGGGGCAGGGGGAGGGGCCATGGGGAGTGGGAGGGGCTTTGTGGGGGTGGTGGCTCTGGGGGAGGGGCTCCTGGGGTGGGAGGGGCTTCCGCATGGGGGCGTGGTACCCTGCAGTGGGAGGGGCTTCTGCGGCAGGGGCGGGGCCTCGTCGGGTGGGAGGGGCTTCAGGCAGAGGGGTTCTTAAATGGGGGGGAACCCAACTGCGGCCCCATTGCGTCCCCCCGACCCTCCACTGCCACCGTATTGCACCCCCTGACCCCATAAACCCTGCCCCATTGCACCCCCTGACCCCCAACCCTACCCCATTGCACCCCCCTGACCCCTCACAACCACCCCATTGCACCCCCTGAACCCCCGCTGGTGCCCTATTACATCCCCTGACCCCACCCTATTGCATCCCCTCTGACCCCACCACCACCCCATTGCACCCCCCGCCGCCCCGCAGGGCCCCCCCCCGGCGAGGAGCTGCGCCTCACCTTCCCGGTGCGCGACGGCGTGGTGCTGGAGCCCTTCCGCCTGCAGCACAACCTGGCCGTCAGCAACCACGTCTTCCAGCTGCGCGACTCCGTCTACAAGACGCTCATGATGAGGTCGGGGCGGGGGGCGTGGGGGCAGGGAGTGGGGGGGGGGGGGGGCACGGCGCACCCCGACACGGTGCCACGGGGGGTGGCATGGGGCCGCGAGGTGTCAGGGTGCAGTGCGGTGACGTACGGCGCAGCACAGCACTCTGCGGCACTGCGCGCCGTAGTGCTGCTCGGTGCTCCGTGGCACTGCGTGCCCTAGTGCTGCTCGGTGCTGCGCAGCACCGCGCGCCATAGTGCTGCTTGGTGTTCTGGGGCACTGCGCGCCATAGTACTGCTCGGCACTATGCAGCACTGCACACCGTGGCGCTGCGCGGTGCTCCGCGGTTCTACGCGCCGTAGTGCCGCGTGGTGCGGCGCAGCCCCGCGCCCACCCGTGCCCCGCGCCCACCCGTGCCGCCCCCCAGGCCCGACCTGGAGCTGCAGTTCAAGTGCTACCACCACGAGGACCGGCAGATGAACACCAACTGGCCGGCCTCCGTGCAGGTCAGCGTCAACGCCACGCCGCTCACCATCGAGCGCGGCGACAACAAGACGTCGCACAAGCCGCTCTACCTGAAGCACGTCTGCCAGCCCGGCCGCAACACCATCCAGATCACCGTCACCGCCTGCTGCTGCGTGAGTGGGGGCGGCCGGGGCGGGCGGGGGCGCGGGGCCGCCCCTCACGCCGCTCCCCCTGCTGTCGCCCCCCCCCGCAGTCGCACCTCTTCGTGCTGCAGCTGGTGCACCGGCCCTCGGTGCGCTCGGTGCTGCAGGGCCTCATCAAGAAGCGCCTGCTGCCCGCCGAGCACTGCATCACCAAAAGTGAGTGCCGGGGAAGGGGGGGGGGGCACCCCCCTCCTCACCACCACCGCCACCAACCCCCCCCTCCCCGGCCTCAGTCAAGCGCAACTTCAGCAGCGGGACCATCCCGGGCACGCCGGGGCCCAACGGCGAGGATGGCGTGGAGCAGACGGCCATCAAGGTGTCCCTCAAGTGCCCCATCACCTTCCGACGCATCCAGCTCCCCGCCAGGGGCCACGACTGCCGGCACATACAGGTGGGTGCCGCGGGGACCCCCGTGTCCCCCCCCCCCGCCACTGTGTCCCCTCTCCACGGAGCTCAGCCCCGTCTCTCCCCCGCAGTGCTTCGACCTGGAGTCCTACCTGCAGCTCAACTGCGAGCGGGGCACGTGGCGCTGCCCTGTCTGCAAGTGAGTGCGGCCCGCTGGGGTCCCGTGTCCCTCGTGTCCCCTTGGGGACGTGCCTCGGTGTCCCCAAAGAGTCGCCTGTCGGCGTCCCCATGGGGCTGTCCCCATGCTGCCGTGCCTCAGTGTCCCCATGGGGTTGTGCCCCGTGCTCCGTGGTGATCGCAGTGTCCCCATGGAGCCATCCCTCAGTGTCCCTTGATGTCCCCACGAGGCCATCCCTCGATGTATCTCAGTGTCCCCTCGGGGCTGTGCCTTGGTGGTGCTGGGTGTCCTCAGTGCCCCCATGCAGCCGTGCCTCGGTGTCCCTTGGCGTTCCCTCAGGGCCGTCCCTCGGCGTCCTCTTGGATCTGTGCCTCCGTGTCCCTATGGGGACATCACTTGGTGTCCCCATGGGGCTGTTCTTTGGTGTCCCTCGGTGTTCCTGTGGAGATACGCCTCAGTGTCCCCATGGGGCTGTGCTTTGGGGTCCCTTGGTGTCCCCGTGGGGCTGTACCTCAGTGTCCTGCAGCGTCCCTTGGTGTTCCCATGGAGCTGTGCCTCAGTGTCCCCTTTGCGTTGTCCCTTGCTGTCCCTCGGTGTCCCCGTGGCGCTCTCCCTCAGCGTCCCCACGGGGCTGTCCCTCGGGGGCCGTCCCCGGGGCTCCGTCCTCACCGCCCTTGCGCTGCCCGCAGTAAGACGGCGCTGCTGGAGGGGCTGGAGGTGGACCAGTACATGCTGGGCATCCTGATCTACATCCAGAAGTACGTAACGCCCCGAGCACCCCCCCCGGGGGGGGCCGCGTTCCCCACCCCCCGCCCTCGTTACCCCCCTCGTACCACCCCCCACGTCCCTGAGCCGCCGTCCCGCGCAGCTCGGACTACGAGGAGATCACCATCGACCCGACGTGCAGCTGGAAGCCCGTGCCCGTGAAGCCCGACGTGCACGTCAAGGAGGAGCCGGACGGGCCGGCGCTGAAGCGCTGCCGGACCATGAGCCCCACGCACATGGTGCTGCCCAGCATCATGGAGATGATCGCCGCCCTGGGGCCCGGCTCCTCGCCCTTCCCGGCCCTGCCGCCCCCCGCCGCGCCCGCCCCCGCCGACTACGGCGCCCAGGGTGAGCGGGGGTCCGCGGTGAGCCCCCCCCCCCCACACACACACACACCGTGTGCCGCCGACCGCCGGCCTCGTTTCTCTCCGGCAGGTTCCGGCTTCGCCGGGCCCGGCGGCTTCCCGGAGCCGTTCCCCCCGGCCGCCCCCGCACGCCGACGCTGAGCGAGTTCGCGCCGGGGCCCCCCCCCGGCTCCTACCCGCCCGACCTCCCCGGCGGCCTCCTGCCCCCCGAGAAGCCGCCCGCGCCCCCTCTCTCCGGACAGGTCAGCGGGGCCTGGGGGGCGAGGGGGAGGGTGTGGGGGGGTGAGGATGAGGATGGTGGTGTGAGGGTGAAGGTGGGGGGGATGAAGGTGAGGGTGAGGATGAGGGGGGTGAGAAGGAGGGTGGTGGTGGGGAGGATGATGAGGGTGGTGATGGGGAGGATGAGGATGATGAAGGTGGTGAGGGTGAGGATGGTGAGGATGAAGGTGGGGATGGTGAGGGTGAGGATGGTGATGATGTTGGGGATGGTGAGGATGAAGGTGAGGAGGATGTGAGGGTGAGGATGGTGATGGGGAGGATGAGGCTGATGAAGATGGTGGGGATGAGGAGGATGAAGATGTTGGGGATGGTGAGGAGGATGTGAGGGTGAGGATGGTGATGGGGAGGATGAGGATGATGAAGATGGTGGGGATGAGGAGAGCGAAGATGTTGGGATGGTGAGGATGAAGGTGAGGACGGGGAGGATAAGCATGGTGAGGGTGAGGATGAGGACGGGGAGGTTGAGGAAGGGGGCGGATGATGAAGATGGGGAGGATGAAGGTGAGGAGGATGAGGGTGAGGATGAGGACGGTGATGGTGAGGATGAGGGTGAGGATGGGGAGGATGAAGGGGAGGGTGAGGACGGTGATGGTGGCGGTGAGGATGGTGACGGTGGTGATGAAGATGATGGTGGTGGCGACGAAGGCCGCGCTCTTCCCCCAGCTGCCTCCCGCCGGCCGGATGGAGCCGTCCCACGCCGCGGCCATGGGCAGCGCCCCGCAGCCCCTGCACCCGCCCCGCGCCCCC